>NW_012115711.1:23234-26815 GCF_000951035.1 Colobus angolensis palliatus | reverse complement strand
CGAGGCGTTGCCCTTTGGCTGATGTTTCCTAGGGTTCTGACGGTATTTTCCCCGTTTCTGTATGTCAGCTGCCTTCCTCCACTCCCACACACCCATCCTCTAGCACCATTTTCAGTTCCGCTTTATGAATTTGGAAAGCAGAACACCAGAGAAGTTAGGGAACTAGCCCACGGTGGCACAGGCAGTAAGAGGTAGAACAAGCATCCGAACCAGCACCCGAACCTAGGCAGGCTGGGATCGGAGCTGGCCCCCTTCAGCAGTTCACCTCTGTGAAGGCTGTGGGTGAAGTGCCTAGAGCCGGGCTTTGGTGCTCATTTCATAGCTGGTAGCACCAGGTCTTGGTGAGATCCATTGCTGAATCCTCCACACAGTGCCGTGGGCCAGGTACAATCACCCCCACCTTGCGGAGAGTTTGTGCAGGTCCTAAGGTGGTGGCCAGAGATGCATGCATTTGTCTGACTCCCCAGCCACTCAGATGCTCTCTGCGGACCTTCTCAGTCAGCCCATTAAGCACACCAGGTCCGTGCTGCCG
Organism: Colobus angolensis palliatus; assembly: GCF_000951035.1. NCBI lineage: Eukaryota > Metazoa > Chordata > Mammalia > Primates > Cercopithecidae > Colobus > Colobus angolensis. The sequence continues at coordinate 26,283 of NW_012115711.1, read as the reverse complement.
GTGACAGTCATCATTTCAGCAATCATCGGGGTTTCCATTTTCTCACCTTGCCTCTCTCCCTTCTGGGCTACGTCGACTGTCGTGGTGGGGAGGTGAGGAGGAGTTGCAGAGGTAGCCCTGCTTCGGGGCATTGAGCGATTCATCAGGGAGAGAGAGCTGACCCCATCTTAGTCTGTGTCCTTCCGCTATATCATGAAATACAACGGGCTGGCTGCTCTGGATTGGATGTGGTGTGTTCATCCCCACCAAGAGTCAGGTTGAAGTTGAATCCCCAGTGCTGCAGTGTTGGGAGGTGGGTCCTAGTGGGAGGTGTTTGGGTCATGGCAGGGATCCCTCATGAATGATTCAGTGTCCCGTGATGCCATCCTGCTGGGCTGAGTTCTTACTCTCACAGGTATGAATTAGTTCGCAGGAGAGTGGATTGTTCACAGGATTCTGGCCTCCCGGGATTCTCTCTCCCTTCCTTCTTTCCAAGTGATCTCGTTGCACACGCCAGCTCCTCTTCCACTTTCCACCATGAGTTGAAGCAGCCCGAGGCCCTCACCAGATGCAGTTGCCCAGAAATGAATGTTTCAGCCACCAGAATTGCGAGCCAGATAAACCAATTGTTTCTTTTAATTTAAAAGGTTTATTTATATGAATTGTTTTCAGAGACAGGGTGATGCTCTGTTGCCGGCGAGGGTGGAGTGGCACGATCATGGCTCACTACAGCCTTGAACTCAGGTGGGATGCTCCCACCTGAGCCTCCCAAGTAGCTCAAGGATGTACTGCCATGCCAGGCTAATCTTTAAATGTTCTGTAGAGATAGTGTCTGGCCGTGTTGCCTAGGCAGATCTCGAACTTCAGGCCTGAAGTGATCCTCCCACCTTGGCCTCTCAGAGTCCTGGGATTAACAGGCACGAGCCACTGTGCCTGGCTTCCGGTTTTCTTTAGAAATTAGCCAGTCTCAGGTATTCTGTTACAGCAAAGCAAAATGAACCAAGACAGCTGGCAATTTGTAATGGAAACACATTTATTTCTCATGACCCTGGATGCTGGGAAGTCCAAAACGAAGATACCGGTATCTGGTATCTGGTGAGAGTCTTCTTGGTATTTCCTCACGTGGCAAAAGGTGGAAGGACAAGCCGGGAAGAATGTTACGTCCTCACATAGCAGACGAGGAAAAGAGCGAGCAAACCGACTTCTGCAAGCTCTTTTCATAGCAGCATTCATTCACTCACGAGGGCTCTGCCGTGATGGCCTAAACACCTGCTGTTATTGCACACCTCCCCACACGGTTGCAGTGGGGATTCATTTCACTGTGAGTTTTGGAGGGAACACAAATATTGAAACGCTAGCAGGCACGCATTGTTGTGTCAGAGAACGGGTGTTTGATCCTGTGCGGTCCCGGTCCCAGGAGACGAACGGAGTGAGAAGGATCTGAGTTGGAAAAAGCAGACATCAGGGGCTTGCTCAGGGAGGTCACAGATGCACAGTGCCACAGGGTCTCCAGGAACAGGCATGGAAAATGGGTGGGTGGCGGTAACTGAGGCACTCGGCACACCCTCCACATCCTCACTTCCAGGTCTTTGTCCCTGTACCTGCGTGTTGGGGGTGGATGGGACTTGGGGGTCATGTCTGGGACACCATACTATCCCAAGTTACAGACTAGGATCTGCAGTCCTGTGATGTCCACAGGTGTCCAGCATGCGACATTTTAGAGTAGAGACCAAACCAGAGGCACCAGCAGGCGAGAAAGGATTGGGACAGGGGAAGGTGCAAATGCAGTGATCACGTGGGACATCGGAGTAGACCCGGAGAATGTAAGGAAATAGAAAGACTGCATTAAAAATCTTCCCACTAGGGAGAGTCTAGGCTCTGGTGCCTCGTTGGTGAAGTCTATCCAGCATTTACAAAACACATAATACCAGCCCTTCGCAGATTCTTCCAGAATGTAGAGGAGGAGGGAACATTTCCCAACTCATCCTCTGAAAATTGTATTATCCTGCAACTAAAGGCAGACAGAGGCTGGGCGTGGTGGCTCACGCACGTGACCCCAACATGTTGGGAATCCGAGGCGGGCGGACCACCTGAGGTCAGGAGTTTGTGACCAGCCTGGCCAACATGGTGAAACCCCGACTCTACTAAAAATACAGAAATTAGCCGAGTGTAGTGGTGGGCACCTGTATTCCCAGCTACTCGGGAGGCAGAGGCAGGAGAATTGCTTGAACCTGGGAGGCACAGGTTGCAGTGAGCCCAGATCGCACCACTGCACTCCAGCCTGGGCAACAGGCGAGATTTCTCTCAAAAACAATAATAATAAATAATAGCAACGCCAGACAGAGACAGCAGAAGAATACCATAAACCAATATCCATCATGAATATGCATGCGAAAATCCCCAAGAAAATATTAGCAAACCCCAATCCGGCGACGCATACGGTGGGTTACGCAACATGACCAAGTGACATTTATTCTAGGAATGCAAGTTTGACTTAACATTCAAATTTCAGTTAAGGTAATCCACCCTGTTAATATAATAGAGGACAGGAACTATATCATCATCTTCATAGACAGAGAAAAATATTTGACAGTATCTGATACCCATTAGTGATAAAAGCATGTCTGCACAAAGATACGTGCTCAGGTGTTCACTGCAGCATTTTGCAGGAAGGCCCCAGAGTGGAAACAAGCCAAATGTCTACCAATCAGTAAAGGGATAAAGAAGTGGTATATCCATACAGCCGAATGTTACTGAGCCATGACAAGGAACATGCTACTGATGCACGCTACAGCATGTTTGCGCCTCCAAGACATTATGCTAACTGACAAATGTCAGACACAGAAGACCACTTACTGCACAAGTCAGCTTGTAGGAAATGCCCAGAGAGGCAGCTCCACAGAGAGAGAAAGGAGCTTACTGGTTGCCTGGGCGGGCCTGGAGGTAAAGTAATGGGGATTGACTGCTGCTAGTGGGTACCAGGGATCTTTCTGGGATGATGGAAGTATTCTGAAACTGGATGGTGGTGAGGGCTGCAAAACCGTGTACATTTACTTAATCTCTCCGTATT
>NW_012115711.1:21349-23184 GCF_000951035.1 Colobus angolensis palliatus | reverse complement strand
TGTCTACGTGTGTGTCTGTGTACGGTGTGCGCACGTTCCTGGTTCCTGCGCAGGCAGCCTGTGGGTGCATGCACTAGTGACTGTCAATCCTCTGTCTGTGGGCAGGCTCCCATAACCCATGCTACATCCTGAATTCCACTGCCGGTTTTTCTGTTCACCAATCTCAAGGACCTGGCTTCAGTTTCCCTGGTAACCAACCTCAGCCCTTAGCTTCAACCTCTGAGCACAGGAAGACAGCCAGAGTGGGGAGGGGTGGTGTCTCACCCACAGGGCCCCTGCCGGAGCTGAGCACCCCAATGGGATGAGTGGCAGCACGGTTACCAAGACAACAGAACTCTCGACCCCTTTCCACCTGCAAGGCTCTTCTTTCTCCCTCTCCTGGGCCTGCCGAGTATCAGGTCAGAAAGGGAAAGCTGTGGCATAACCACCCTCCTAAGTCCTTGAAATTGCTCTAGACGTGGCTGTAGAATAAATATGTCAAAAGATGCTCTTGAAAGAGAGGCAACCCCTACATTTTTTTCCAATTCATTAACTACAAACAAGGCTATGGAGTCCAAGGTTATGTTTTAAAAAACAGGGCAGGTGAAGGGCAGGTGAGCTTATGTCTCTCAACGTCAGCTGTGCATCAGGTCTCTCGTGGAGCATTTGTCCAAGAGCGGATGCCGGACCCAATCCCCAGAGAGTCTGACTTAGCAGGTGTGGAATGTGGCCCCAGCGTGAGTATCATTTTGTAACTCCTCTTATGAAAGCCGAGGTGGCAGCTGCAGAAACGGAACCATCCTCATAGGAAGCAAAGCATATCTGAAACACAAGGCCCCTCGTCAAAAGGAAAGCAGGACGTCTTTGTTCCCTGCTATGCTGGCAGTTTCTAGGGCTAATAGATTTCCCGGGCTAAGGAAAGGTCAAAAACATTCAAAGTAGCATGAGTGCTTGTTTTACAGCTGACACTTTCCTCTGTGCTCGCTTTCCTCTATAGTCCTGAAATCAAAATTTTCATGTTAACATGCTGCATTTGCCAATGAAATATATTGTTGTTTCTGGTGAGGGTCTCCTGTGTTCGAGTTATTTTTTTTAACTTTCCACACATCCTCTTTATTATTATTTTATTATTATTGTTATTATTATGTGTGTGTGTGATAAGAACACTTAGCCAAAGATCTACTCTTTTAGCAAATTTGAAGTATACAATAGTGTTTTTAGCTATAGGCATTGTGCTATATAGTAGATCTCTAAAACTTCTTTATCTTGCATAACTGAAACTTTGCAACTTTGACCATCAACCCTCCACTCCCTGCCCCAACCAGCCCCTGGCAACCACCATTCTACTCTCTGTTTATATAAGTTTAATTATTTTAGATTCCACATATAAGTGAGGTCGCACAGTATGTGTCTGGCATACTCACTTAGCATAATGTTCTCAAGGTCCATCCATGTTGTCACAAATGTCAGAATTTCCTTCTTTTTAAGGCTGAATAATATTCCATTGTATGTATATACCACATTTTCTTTACTCATCCATCAATGAACACTTAGGTTGTTTTTTTGAATATTATGGTTATTATATATTCCTGGTTATTATGAATAGTGCTGCAAAGAACATGGGGGAGTATCTGGACTACAAATACCCAGAGTGAGATTGCTAGATCATATGGTAGTTATTTTCAAGGTGAGTAAAACACTGCATAGATACGTTCACGAGACATTGCACAATCATTCCTTGAATCTAGAGATGGCTCAGATTTGTATTAGCTGATGTGAATGAATCAGCTCCCAGGCTTCCTTATTAAGTGTGTTGAGATGCATTTTTCACATTTTATTATAATTAGTGATATCAG
>NW_012115711.1:18861-19942 GCF_000951035.1 Colobus angolensis palliatus | reverse complement strand
CCATGGGAGCTGCGAGGGGCCCCGTGTTTCAGGATTTTTTGCAAATGCAAGGAGAGCCCCGAGTCTGGAGGTTTAGGTATCTCCCAGCGAGCTACCTGTACCAGGCCGCCATAAATAATGGTGGGGTGTGTGTTCCCCAGTGAAGGAGCAGTGTGCAATCCAAGAAAGATTCCAGCCATCACTACCTGGCCACAGCCTAGGTGCCATCGAGAACTGAAGATCTTTGTCAAGGACACCCGTCATTGCTCCCTAAACTCTCTTTGGGTGGTCGGGGGGTCTCCGGGTGTCTACCTAGCTGGTATCCCCTATAAGAAAAGGGGACCACATGGGGCATGAACGTGACAAGAGGAGAAGCAAGCCCTTCCTCCAAATTGACCCCTTTAGAGATCCCAGGATGAGACACAAGGGCCCTGGGAGCCTCTCTGGGTCTGGTTCCTGGTGTGCATTTGCCAGACTCTTCGGCCTCAGAGCGCTGCTGGGGCGTGAAGAAGAAGTGCTGTAGAAGTCATGATTTTCTTAGCGTCAAGAGCCCAATCAGGATCTGGAAGTGGTGGCGTGGCCTCGGAGTTCCAGGTACTTGAGAGGCTGAGGTGGGAGGATGGCTTGAGCCGAGGAGTTCAAGGCTGTAGTGATCTATGTTCGCACCACTGCACTCCAGCCTGGGTGACAGAGCAAGACCTTATCTCAGAAAAACAAAAAGAACCTAATCAGGCAATGCATATATAAATGTTTTCTAAATATTACAGCTCCATGTGAAGTAAGAGTGCTATTACTGATTTTGTTTTTGTTGCCTAACTGTGGTGGCTGCTTCTATTGGTAACCGAGTTCTGTTATTAAATGGAAACACTCAAAGGGGCCCAAGACAGCTGACTCGCCCCGGGGTGGAGAAGCGAGACCTGCCCAAAGGGCCGTGCCAGTGCACGAGGGTGCGTGGCGTCTGTGAAAAATCAGGAGGTTCCGCCTTGGAGAATGAGTTTCTGCCAGGATACAACGATAGGAGACAATTCTTGGTCTGTCAGGAGCCACTGAAATTCTCCCCTGTACCTGTCAACTCTTGGGAGGAAACTGGCATTATGTACAT
>NW_012115711.1:5881-18811 GCF_000951035.1 Colobus angolensis palliatus | reverse complement strand
TATGTGTCTGTCTGGTTTTCTCCTCTTTCTGTGCTCTGTTTGGGAAGGGTCTATTTCTGGGGAGTTAATATCATCCCAGATGATTAAAGAAGAGGTGGCAGCCATGCACACTGGTGCACACCTGTAATCCCAATCATTTGGGAGGCTGAGGCTGGAGGATGCTTGAGCCCAGCAGTTTGAGACCAGCCTGGGCAACATAATGAGACCTCATCTCTACAAAGAATAAACACATTAGCCGGCTGTGGTCGTGCAAGATTGTACTCGCAGCTACTGGGGTGGTTGAGGTGGGAGGATCTCTTGAGCCCAGGAGTTTTGAACCTTCAGTGAGCTACTGTCGTGCTACTATACTCCATCCTAGGTGACAGAAAAAAAAGAAAAAGAAAAGAAGGGAAAAAACCCCCTTCTTTTTATAAGAATCTTTGGCTTCCTGCTTTTCCTCTAGGCGTCCTTTCCTGGCTCTGGACAGTTTTTGACTCCAAGCTCCACGGCCCAGGCCCTGGGAAATGGGGTCTGTCCTAATGAAGGACGGTAGAGCCTGGCCTTGCATGGGGAGGGAAACGACAGCTTCTCTATTCTGTGTGTCTGTCAGATTCTCTGCTCTTTCTGTGTCCTGTTTAGGGAGTCTGCTTATGAGGGGTTAAAGTTGTCCTGGGTTACAGTACGAAGACAAGTACGTCCCATTCCCTTGCTACTGTGGACTGGTAAGACGGTGTGCAGAGGAGGAGTCGGAGGGAATGGTATGCAGAGAGCACAAACTCACTCAAGCCCCTCACACCCCACAAGCACATTGGCTTATTTATTCTCTCTGACTGACGTGACGTTTATCTTGCTTGGCCACCCTCTGGACTGGATAGTAAGGGGAAACACACCCACTGGATTTTCATCTAATCTGGTGTCATCTGATGCTGTCATGTCACCGGTCCGTTTGTATAAATGCTCAGTCTGTTTTGGTGAAAATGATCAGTCTCTTGGATTGACACCCCACCTCCCTACTCCTGTCCAAGATGGGGAAGGGGCATATATGGCTTTTGAGTCTCCATGGTGATGTGGGAAGGGGCCTTTGACACTGGATGTTGACTGCAGTGTCCTCGGTTTTTGAGGGAAGGCTCGCTCTTGTCCCCAAGTCCTGCTGGCGATGCTGCCCTGCTCATCCATGTGTGAGGCTGGGGTAGCTTGCATTTTTGTCTCTCTCATCTTGATCAGGACCTTGTGCTCCTTGGCTGACTTGACCTCAGCCCACCTGTGCTGGCATGTGCAGACCCTTCTGAGTCTGGGCCTCATCCTCTCCCTGACCCCTGGCCAGTGCTGTCCACTCCACAGCCTCAGCTGCAGGGTCTCCTAGCTCCTATCTGGCTTATGCTTGCTTCATGGTAGCACCGCTGGGTTTTGAATCAGCCAGTTCCACATTCCCCTGTCAGAGAATGTCGAGCGCTGAGGTCTCCCAAAACAGCAGGAACCCAGATCAGCTCTACAGAGTGAAATTCCTCAACTCCAGACATCCCTCTGCCCAAAGAGGCTACTGGGGCATTCTGCAAAATGAGCCCCAAATTTGCATGAGGTAAAACCCTCTTTTACTGGAAGCTTCACTCCACTCCCTTGTCACACCTTCCTCCTCTGAGATGTCTGACTCTGTCACTGCCTCTGGGGACCTCCTACCGCCCCTGTGACCAGAACAGGACACTTTCTTTGGCCTGTCTCTCATGTTCACCTCAGGCTTGCCCTATTATATCCAGGTCAAGAAGGTCACACAGTTGGGAAGTTGTCCTTTTTCAGAACAACAGCAGAATGTGGTTCCAAGGGCCTGAGCCGTGGAGCTTGGATTCAAAAAATGTGTCCAGAGCCAGGAAAGGACACCTAGGGAAAAAGCTGTAAGCCAAAGGTGTACCGCTTCTTACTTATAAGAAGAAGGGGAGATTTTTCCCTCTTGTTTCTCTTTTTTCTTTTTTTTCTCCGAGACACCATCTCGTTCTGTCACCAAGGCTGGACTATAGTGGCACGATCATAGCTCACTGCAGCCTCAAAATCCTGGTTTCAAGAGATCCTTCCACCTCAGCCACCCCAAAATACAGATTAGGGACAAAGGCCCTATTGATGGGAGTTGAGGAGGCCGTGGCCTCAGAACTCCAGGCAGTTTTTGTTGAAGGGCAGCACATGCTGTGCCAGCAGCTGCTGAAGGACATGTGGGGAGAGGGTGGGTTTTTCCTCCTCTGCTTGTAGAGTGCTCCAACGTAGAGGGGGCAGTTGATGACTTCGAAGAGAGGAGGGATCACTGCAGGAGCAAAGCCCCTGAGAAGGTGGGAGGTATGGGATCCTGAGCTGAGGTGAGGGCTGGCTTGTTAGAAGCACTGTACGCACAAGGGTGGCAGAGAATGCCAGGGCAGGCGTGGGTAGACCGGGCTTGGGAAGCTCTTAAGGGTTGCCAGTGGATTGCTTCTGCCTTCTCAGTGAATCCTTAGGATAGGCCACTGAAATGGAAGACGGTTCCTAGCATACTTGGGGAGTATGTTAGCATTAGAGGGAGGATGACAGTGAAAGTGAGAAGCAATCTCTCTTGGTCATGGAGAAAGGTAACAGTAATTCGTAAGGCCTTAAGGTTTTTCTCATCAGTGCTCGGCTCCTGTGAGGCAGGGCGCCCATCCTTTACTGCACATCATGGAGGGGCGCAGTCTCTGCTGAGGACAAGGGCATGAAGGTGGGCAGGAGGAGACCCCGAGGACGGATAGGTTCTGGCAGTGGCCTGGTCAGCCCCTGGGGTCGCTGAGATCGCTAGGGAGGATCGGCGGAGTAAGGTCTGCGGGGAGGACAGGGGGTCTGCCACGTGGGAAGCGTTTTCCAAGGCTGGCTGTGTGGGAGGAGAATGGGCCTGGGACTGGCAGGCCTGGGACTGGCACAGGTCTCGAACGCGGGGCGGCTGGGCAGTCGCGTCCCTCAGCCGTCAGCTCCCAACAGCAGCGAAAGAAGCCTGCGGCTATACCAGAGAAGGAGACAGGAGGCGACCTCCCCTGGTTCCGACGCGGAGGCCCAGAGCTCGTCAATCCTAGGCCAGCCCCGCCTTCCGAACTGCGTTTTTCCGGCGGCGCAGGAATTTTCTGCGCGGTTGCTATGGTTCTGAGGGCGGGACTAGTGGGGTGGTGTTTGTCGCCGCTGGAAGTTACTGCGCAATTCCTATGGTTGCGAGGGCGGGTCTCGGGGAGGCTTTTGTGGAGGGTTGAGTCCCTTTTCCTTGTTCGCCGAAGCCATTGCGACCTGTTCCAGTCCCCTCTCTGGTCGTCGGTCTCCTGTTTGTCCGCCCACGTGGAGCTCTCTGGGATTGGTGCCGAAAAGCAGCGAATTTCCTCTGCGGTTTGTGGTGTTCTGTTTCTTTGGCCGGCAGGTGGCAGTGTTGCACTGTGGAGTGTTTGTGCTCGCTTTCCGCCCCGCCCTTCGCGAGCGAAAAAACGCTGCCCAACTTTTTCGGAGGGAAGAGGCCTTTTTTTTTTTTTTTTTTCCGTTCCCTGGCGTCTGAACCGACTGGTCCCGGAGCCTGAGTTGCTGCCTTCTGGGGGGGTCCCTCGCTGAAACTCAGTACTGGTGAACAAAGCCCTTTGCTTTTCAAATCGGCCTGTCTCCCGCGGGCCTGCCCGCGTCCCTTAGCAACCCTTATTCTGCTGCTCTGAATGGTCTCGTCATTCTTTCCCCCACGTCGTTCTGGAAAACGTGGACCTTCCTCAATGTATTCTTTCATTAGGGAGGGTGTTCAGCCTTGCTGGAGAACATGCGAGGCGAGATAACGCAGAATAAAGAGAACAAATCTTAGCCACCGTCCTATCACTGAGCAGTGGCCATTCATTATGCTTTGTGAAATTTCCTTAGAGGGTTTTTCATCCATGAAAGTACATTTTCCACATACTGACATTCCTACTTGTGTCACGACTTCAACATCCTTATTTTATAACTCGGTTTCACTTTTTTGAAAAATGGTTTTTGTGATTTTCGTCTTTTTGATTGAAATAATGCAAACGTTTTCTGGAATGTTCAGTTTTCTTGTGAAACTGCAGTGCACAATTCATTAACTCATGATCCAAAGACAGCTGTCACCGTGTTTTCTTATGAGGGCAGGAGCTGTGGTCTGTGTGTGTTCCAGTCTTTTGTCCTCAGTACCTGCAAGGGCACTTAGAAATTACTGGGTGCCTAATAAACATTGTGAAATAAAATAATATTTATATTTCCCGTCATTTTTTTCATACATGTAGAAACAATCTTTTCATAGCACTACAGGAGAGAGAAAATATAGTGAAGAAAACTATCCACAGTTCCATCAACATGCCATCACCACTAATCATATTTTTTTTATTTCCTTAGTGGCTTTTCATCTATAAAGGTACATTTTAAACATACTGAGATTGATGTTTGCATCATTTCTTTCAAAAAATTTAAACTATTCTATTTAGAATTAAGGTGTCCCACAAATTATTTCAAAAATACTTGAAAATTTTTTATTCATGTCTTTTGCTAATACAATGTGTAGTATAGAAGAGCAAAAAAAAAAAAAAAATTAACAATTAAGCTGGACAACAGAAATAACTCCGACCCCCTATTTCAAAGATTAATATCAGAAAGTGATCATTATAAGGACAGGAACTATATTTGTTTTGCTTTGTTTTTGCTCACCAATTTATTTTCAGCACATTACCAGAACAGTGCGTAGCTTTGTCTTGTCAATATAGACATTTGTTGAATACAAATATACATGCCTAATTTCTTTTTTTTCAGTTTTTTTATTATTATTATACTTTAAGTTCTAGGGTACATGTGCACAACGTGCAGGTTTGTTACATATGTATACATGTGCCATGTTGGTGTGCTGCACCCATTAACTCGTCATTTACGTTAGGTATATCTCCTAATGCTATCCCTCCCCCCTCCTCCCACCCCACGACAGGCCCCAGTGTGTGATGTTCCCCTTCCTGTGTCCAAGTGATCTCATTGTTCAGTTCTCACCTATGAATGTGAACATGCGGTGTTTGGTTTTCTTTCCTTGCAATAGTTTGCTGAGAATGATGGTTTCCAGCTTCATCCATGTCCCTACAAAGGACATGAACTCATGCTTTTTTTTATGGCTGCATAGTATTCCATGGTGTATATGTGCCACGTTTTCTTAATCCAGTCTATCATTGGTGGGTTGGTTCCAAGTCTTTGCTATTGTGAATAGTGTCACAATAAACATACGTGTGCATGTGTCTTTATAGCAGCATGATTTATAATCCTTTGGGTATATACCCAGTAATGGGATGGCTGGGTCAAATGGTATTTCTAGTTCTAGATCCTTGAGGAATCACCACACTGTCTTCCACAGCGGTTGAACTAGTTTACAATCCCACCAACAGTGTAAAAGTGTTCCTATTTCTCCACATCCTCTCCAGCACCTGTTGTTTCCTGACTTTTTATTGATCGCCATTCTAACCTGCATGAGATGGTATCTCATTGTGGTTTTGATTTGCATTTCTCTGAATGTCAGTGATGATGAGCATTTTTGCATGTGTCTGTTGACAAGTGCCTAATTTCTTCCAGGTGATTAAAAAAAAAAATAGGCCAGGAGTCGTGGCTCAGGCCCAGCACTTTAGGAGGCCAAGGCAGGCACTTTGATCCCAGGAGTTGGAGGCCAGCCTGGGCAACATAGTGCAACCCTGTCTCCACAAAACATAAACAATAAAATTGGCAGGCTGTGGTGGTGTGTACCTATAGTCCTAGCTTTTGGGAGCCACAGGGGGCTGAAGTGGGAGGGTCGTTTAAGCCCAGGAGGTCAAGGCTGCAGTGAGCCTTGATTGCACCACTGAACTCCAACCTGGGTGACAGAACAGAGACCCTATCTCAAAAAAAAAAAAAAAAAAAAAGTATCATTTCATAATATTTAGATCCTACTCTTTGAACAATTTCCTACATGGTTTATTTTTTCTTTCCATTTTGCACTATTTCTGTGAGCAGTGACTGCCATGATTTTTTAAAAATGTTTTGCTTGCTCTTTTACACACTTCCCCAGTGTGTCTTTTATTCTTATACTGGGGGCAGGAAAGCATTCTGCAAGCCAGTGTGTAATCTAGAGTCTGACTTACCAGGGACAACAGACTCCACCTCTGTGTGCCTGTTGCCACAAGAGTAGATTAAGAGTGGTAACAGCATCTGCTTCAGGGGGTGATGTTCATCATAAATAGCCCAACAGGTTCTTGGCTTGGGTCCTGGCAGTTGTAGATGTCATACTACTGTTGTTATCTCTAATATTTTGTATTACATGTAGGTTTTTTTTTTTTTTTTTTTGAGACAGAGTCTCCCTCTGTCGCCCAGGCTGGGGTGCAGTGGCACGATCTCGGCTCACTGCAACCTCTGCCTCCCAGGTTCAAGTGATTCTCATGCCTTACCCTCCCGAGTAGCTGGGATTACAAGTATGCACTACCACGCGTGGCTGATTTTTGTCTTTTTAGTAGAGACAGGGTTTTGCAATGTTAACCAGGCTGGTCTTGAACTCCTGGCATCAAACGATCCACCTGCCTCAACCTCCCAAAGTTTTGGGATTACAGGCATGAACCACAGCGCCCAACCGGATTTTTAAGCCAGATTTTTTTTAGAGTGCATGTAGTAAAATCTAGTCTTGAAATTTAGTTATAGCTGCTATGCGTTCTTTCATTTCCCATTTTTGCCTTCTGGTAAAAAATGCACTCTAGTAATCACTAGGGAAATTCATGCAAGGAAATGTGTAGGAGGAAAGCATATTGATACATTCCTCAAAGACATTCCCTCCATAAAATGTAAAGAATATTTTTGTACATATGTATTTTTCACTATCTCTGATTATTACTTACGGAGTTTCACTCTTGTCACCCAGGCTGGAGTGCAATGGCACAATCTCGGCTCACTGCAACCTCTGCCTCCTGGGTTCAAGCAATTCTCCTCCTCAGCCTCCCGAGTACCTGGGATTACAGGTGCCCACCACCACGCCCAGCTAATTTTTGTATTTTAGTAGAGACAGGGTTTTACCATGTTGGCCAGGCTGGTCTTGAACTCCTGACCTCAGGTGATCCACCCACCTCGGCCTCCCAAAGTGCTGGGATTACAGGCGTGAGCCACTGCACCTGGCCACCCTGAGCTCCTTGACCTGTGTCATTTAGCACACCTTTTAGTAGGACCAGGAGATCCCTGAGCCTGGTTTGACAAGGCCACTATAAATGAGGATTTAGGTAATGCTCCTAGAAATAACACCTGCTCAGGATATGTAAAAGTCCCAGAAATAGGATAGTGTCTTTTAAAGGCTACCCCTGAAGTTTACCCCCTTACAATTACTAGAGAACAATCCAATCCTGTTGACAAAGGCAGGATGAACCTGTTTCTAACTATAGAGACCAATTAGATACTACCATCAGGAATGCTAGAGGTTGGGCATTAATGCTGATACCCGCCATGGAGTTCTCCACCTTTTTTGTTAATGGCCCTAAGCTTGAAATATCAGCTGCTGTTCAGAAGCAGAAAATAGGTGGGCAGGTCATACCCATCCATGACTTACAACACTCAGCTCAGTATTTTCAAGAAAGTATGATAAATGAGGAGAAAACTGCATGCACAGTCTTATGGCCCTCTGCTTCACCTGAGGGAAACACAAGGGCCTCTACAAATACAACACAGCTAGACAAGCATGTGTGCCAATGCTGTGGTTTAAAATTTCGGTATTCTGTGGAAACAACAGGGTTTCATACATGCTGCTGGTACTGGTATTAAGTGTGATGAGCAAGATTGAGCTTTACTAGAAACCTTGCTCCAGGAATTGGCTGTAAGTGTAGTCAAAGCTCCTACTAGGAAATAAACGTGTGAAACAAAAGGAAAGTCCTTGGCTGGTATGCTAAACAATTTGCTCTCATTCAAATTCAGTAAACTAGTGATGGTCTGGTTCCTCCAGACCACTTATTTATTTATTTATTTATAATTTAAGTTCTGGGTTACATGTGCCCAGAACGTGCAGTTTTATTACATAGGTATACACGTGCCATGGTGGTTTGCTGCACCCACCAACCCATCACCTACATTAGGTATTTCTCCTAGTGCTCTCCCTCCGCCAGCTCCCCACCCCCCGACAGGCCCTGGTGCGTGATGTTCCCCACCCTGTGTCCATGTGTTCTCATTGTTCAATTCCCACTTATGAGTGAGAATATGCGGTGTTTGGTTTTCTGATCTTGTGATGGTTTGCTGAGAATGATGGTTTTCAGCTTCATCCATGTCACTGCAAAGGACAGGAACTCATCCTTTTTTATGGCTGCATAGTATTCCATGGTGTATATGTACCACATTTTCTTAATCCAGTCTATCATTGATGGGCATTTGGGTAGGTTCCAAGTCTTTGCTATTGTGAATAGTGCTGCAATAAACATATGTGTGCATGTGTCTTTATCATAGAATGATTTATAATCCTTTGGGTACATGCCCAGTAATGCGATTACTGGGTCATATGGTATTTCTAGTTCTAGATCCTTGAGGAATCGCCACACTGTCTTCCACAATGGTTGAACTAATTTACGGTCCCACCAACAGTGTAAAAGCATTCCTATTTCTCCACATCCCTCCAGCATCTGTTTCCTGACTTTTTAATGATTGCCATTCTAAATGGCGTGAAATGGTATCTCATTGTGGTTTTGATTTGCATTTCTCTAATGACCAGTGATGATGAACATTTTTTCATATGTTTGTTGGCTGCATAAATGTCTTCTTTGAGAAGTGTCTGTTCATATCCTTTGCCCATTTTTTTATGGGGTTGTTTTCTTCTTGTAAATTTAAGTTCTTTGTAGATTCTGGATATTAGCTCTTTGTCAGATGAGTGGATTGCAAAAATTTTCTCCCATTCTGTAGGTTGCCTGTTCACTCTGATGATAGTTTCTTTTGCTGTGCAGAAACGCTTTAGTTTAATTAGATCCCATTTGTCAATTTTGGCTTCTGTTGCCATTGCTTTTGATGTTTTAGACATGAAACATCATGCCTTTGCCCATGCCTACGTCCTGAATGGTATTGCCCAGGTTTTCTTCTAGGATTTTTATGATCCTAGGTCTTAACGTTTAAGTCTTTGATCCATCTTGAGTTAATTTTTGTATAAGGTGTAAAGAAGGGATCCACTTTCAGTTTTCTGCATATGGCTAGCCAGTTTTCCCAACATCATTTATTAAACAGGGAATGTTTTCCCCATTGCTTGTGTGTGTCAGGTTTGTCAAAGATCAAATGGTGGTAGATGTGTGGTGTTATTTCTGAGGGAGGCCTCCGTTCTGTTCCATTGGTCTATATATCTGTTCTGGTACCAGTATCATGCTGTTTTGGTTATTGTGGCCTTGTAGTAAAGTTTGAAGTCAGGTAGCGTGATGCCTCCAGCTTTGTTCTTCTTGCCCAGGATTGTCTTGGCTATGTGGGCTCTGTTTTGATTCCATATGAAGTTGAAAGTAGATTTTTTCCAATTCTGTGAAGAAAGTCAGTGGTAGCTTGATGAGGATAGCATTGAATATAAATTACTTTGGGCAGTATGGCCATTTTCACGGTATTGATTCTTCCTATCCATGAGCATGGGATGTTTTTCCATTTGTTTGTGTCCTCTCTTATTTCCTTGAGCAGTGGTTCGTAGTTCTCCTTGAAGAGCCTCCAGACCACTTCTATGAAATCTTGGGAAAACTGCAGTCACAAGCATTTGATTCTATAAAAGAGATAAGGGAGAATGGCAGTTCCTCAAAAAATTAAACATAGAATTACCATATAATCCAGCAATCCCACTTCTTGGTATATACCCAAAAGAACTGCATTCAGGGACACGACCAGATATTTGTACACCCATTTTCATAGCAGCATTATTCTCAATAGCCAAAATGTGGAAGCAACCCAAGTGTCCATTGACAGATGAATAGATACATAAAATGTAGTATATAAATACAATGGAGTATTATTCAGCCTTAAAAAGGAATGGCATTCTGACACATGCTACAACATTAAAAAACCTTGAAGTCATACTAAGTGAATAAGACAGTCACAAAGACAAACATTATATAATTTCACTTATATGAGGTATTTAGAGTAGTCACATTCATACAGACAGGGAGTAGAACGGTGGTTGCCAGGGTCTGGAAGGAGGGGGGAATATGGAGCTATGGTACAGTGGGGACAGAGTTTCAGTTTTGCAAGATGAAAAAAGTTCTGGAGGTGGATGGTGGTGGTGCCTGCAGAACAGTGTTAATGTACTCAATGGAACTGAACTGTATACTTAAAAGTGGTTAAAATAGTAAATTTTATGTTATGTATATTTTACCACAGTAAAATAAGATATTGGAAGAAACTCAATGTTCCCTCCTATCAGATGGGCAATGGAGATACCAAGACTGCTGTTTTGGCCTCTCCAGTCTGAATTGGAGCTTGATGAAAAATGTGTAGGCTGTGATCCATTACAGTAAACAAAGTTGAAAACTCCTCTGGGCCAACACTGGTGGGGAATTTTATTTGAGTAGCAGATGACATCCCCAGGGTATGTTCCATCTGCAACACTTTATAATCCTGGACAAACTGTAAATGTGGGACATGGACAGGAATCACAGCTCCAGGGACCTTTTGAAGATTTACAGATGGACTTCATACAACTCCCTGCATCACAACACATTTAATCTCCTTAATTCCCTTGCTCTAAGGCAACAGCTCTTGCTATGACTTTTAAGAAAATTAGAATTTATACTTCCTATCTGGAGAATCTCTACTCACTCATTTTACTGAAATTATAATTAAGAAACTTTGTAAGGTGTTTCCCATTAGCCAAAAATTATACTATCACTACCAACTTGTATCCTCACTCTGCTATTTCTGTTTTCTCTCCTTGTTCTCCCCATTTCCTGCTCCCTTTCTCCTATGCCCTTACTCAATACCCCAAATCTTTCTCATTTTCTTGCTCAGGCTTGTGAAGCTAATGTCACCTATTGGCTCTGCTCACCTTTTCCTGACAATTGTATTTTACAACTCCTCCATTTCCTACCCTGGAAGAAATCTCTCCACCAGTACTGCTGCCATTTGAGGCACATTCCCATACAAACTGGACCTCTGACAACTCTCCAAAATGAACACACCCTACCCAGGATACGCACCAAAGGAGATGAACTTGTTTTTATCCAAAGGAAGTATTTGTTTGTAATCATAAATTTGTGGGCCTAAGCTACTGCAAAGGAAACTGGCCAGGTTATTAGCCCAAATGAAGGCGGTGGGTATCTTGGGTTTAGCCCCAACACCAGCTGCACCCAGGAAAGCCACATGATAAATTGTAACAATTGTTTTTTTCCCCCCCTCTGGAGAATACCCAAGCGATTCATACTTTGTTGTGGGTTCACTGGCTTTTAAATTTTTTTTTTATTTTTTAACCAGCCAATTGAATAGTCATGTTATCTTACCCATCTCTTTCTCCCTTTCTGATTATACATTTGGATAGAGTTTTGACAACTTATCACCGTTTTAGAAGTAGAGTAAAACTCTCACTCCTGGACAGAACAATCCATTGTCAGGAGTGAGAACATCCCTCTGTAAAATAGCCATTCTCTCCAGGAGATGAACAGGAACTGTCTGAAGAAGCTAAAAGACTTGGAATGGTTTTGGATGTGTTCGCCCCCAACAGGGACAGGTCTCAGTTTGCAGGCTTTTCTGGCCAAGCAGCTCTGTGGGTTACTGAAGAAGCTCAACCCAATGCCTGAGTTTTCCATGCTCTCATTCATGAAGCCAACCAAGTCACCAGTGATGTCACGAAAAATATTAACACAATCACTCAAGAAATACCAGAACTCCCGAGGCTGTTTTCCATCATCAGCTGGCATTAGCTATCATCCCGGCAGATCTAGGAGATGGATGTACTTGTGCAGTTGTCAATGACGACTGCTGTACATATATCCCCCAACAGCTTTCTGATGTCTTTTTGATGAATCGCCACCTAGTCCTGATCTCTGGGACCTCTGGGTTATCATTGAGTGGCTGAGAATATGACTTTTTCCCTTGAATTCCCAACAGGGATACAGTCCTGGGGATGCACTGCTTTTCCAAGAAATAGTGATAATTTTTTTTTATTCTCATAGGAATACTCCTCATGAAGTCTATCCAATCACATCTAGTTAAGACCAGCAGCATTCTCCTGTCCAAATGGATGATCCATGCTACGACTAAGAAACAGAAGACCAAATAACAAACTGCTCCTCAGATCCACTATGGAGGCCTTCTTGGCTGAATTCCTGAATATGATATATCTTTATAATTTTGTTTTCTCTCCAAAAAAGAATATGCTGGCAATGAAAGGAGTTCATCTTGTCTAAGAGGAGAGACTGGAAAACTAATTTATTTTGAGATAGGGTTTCACTCTGTCGCCCAGGCTGGAGTGCAGTGGTGCAATCTCGGCTCACTGCAATCTCTGCCTCCTGGGTTCAAGTGATTCTCGTGCCTCAGCCTCACAAGTAGCTGGGACTACAGTCACGTGCCACCACACCTGTCCAATTTTTGTATTTGTAGTAGATACGGGGTTTCACCATGTTGGCCCAGCTGGTCTCAAACTCTTGACCTCAAGTGATTCTCCCACCTTGGCCTCCCAAAGTGCTGGGATTTGTTTTTAATTTTTAAAAATTAACCAGGTATGGCTGGGCGTGGTGGCTCTCGCCTGTAATCCCAGCACTTTGGGAGGCTGAGGCAGGCGGATTATGAGGTTAGGAGATGGAGACTATCCTGGCCAATATGGTGAAAACCCGTCTCTACTAAAAAGACAAAAAAATGAGCCGGGTGTGGTGGCATGCAGCTGTAATCCCAGCTACTTGGGAGGCTGATGGAGTAGAATTGCTTGAACCTGGGAGGCAGAGGTTGCAGTGAGCTGAGATCTTGTCACTGCACTGCAGCCTGGTGACAGAGCAAGACTCTGTCTCAAAAAAA
>NW_012115711.1:4503-5551 GCF_000951035.1 Colobus angolensis palliatus | reverse complement strand
GAACCCAGGAGGCGGAGGTTGCAGTGAGCTGAGATCGCGCCACTGCACTCCAGCCTGGGTGACAGAGTGAGACTCTGTCTCAAAAAAAAAAAAAGAGGAAATCTGTCCCTTAAGTCATCATAGGGTTCACATTATACACGTATCTTTAGCATCACACACCTGAGCATTGATGTCTCTTTAAGTAGTAGTTTTCTCATCTGTTAGACAGGAATAATTATAGTAACCAGTAACCAACTCTAGAGGTTTCTATGATCAGTCAGACTAATAGTACACGTGAAGGACTCAGCATAGTATCCAACGCATAGTATATGCTCAATAAATCTTACCCACACGATTTAAAATAGATAAGAATACAGTCTCTGGAATCATAATTTTAGGGAGAATAAAGACTTTCTTTACATCTTTTTTCTTTTTTTTTCGAGATAAGGTCTCACTCTGTTGCCCAAGCTGGAGTGCCATGGCGTGATCACAGCTCACTGTAGCCTCAAACTACTGGGCTCAAGCAATCCACTTCAGCCTCTTGAGTAGCTGGAACCACACCTGGCTAATTAAAAATTTTTTTTTGTAGAGACGGGGTCCCTACATCTTTAAAATACAAACAAAGGGTATCTGTGCCAAAATAATACAACCTAAGATGCCACTGGGAAACAAATATAGGAAAAACTGTGTTTTGCTATTTGGAAAAGATATTGAAAAACTCACTAAATTGAAAAAAAGGACTCAAATTTCTATCGAGTTTGGTTTTCAGTGATGCTGCAGTCTATGCACTTATATACCTATTATTATTATTATTATTTTTTGAGACAGAGTCTCTGTTGCCCAGGCTGGAGTGCAGTGGTGCGCTCTCAGCTCACTGCAACTTCTGCCACCCGAGTTCAAGCGATTCTCCTGCCTCAGCCTCCCAAGTAGCTGGGATTACAGGCACATGACACCATGCCCAGTTAATTTTTGTATTTTTAGTAGAGACAGGGTTTTGCAATGTTAACCAGGCTGGTCTTGAACTCCTGGCATCAAACGATCCACCTGCCTCAACCTCCCAAAGTTTTGG
>NW_012115711.1:1523-3793 GCF_000951035.1 Colobus angolensis palliatus | reverse complement strand
GATTCTCCTGCCTCAGCCTCCCAAGTAGCTGGGATTACAGGTGCCTGCCACAGCGCCCAGCTAATTATTTGTAGTTTTACTTGAGACGGGGTTTCACCATCTTGGCCAGGCTGGTCTTGAACTCCTGACCATGTGGTCCACCTGCCTCGGCCTCCCAAAGTGCTAGGATTACAGGCGTGAGCCACCGTGCTCGGCCCTTATATAACTATTTAGTTAAGACACAGGCTAATCTATTTAATGAGGCAGCAAAAATATACTAGCTTTAACAAAAGATAGAAGTTTATCTTCAAAGAGTCTTTTGATTAAGCCAAGGGCCAGTACAGTAACTTGACAGTGCTGGAGACCTAAACAGAGTGATTACTTGGTAGTGGCTGCTACTCCTATGGATGGCTGTACTTACTCATTTTCATAACTTCATTTCTCTCCAATCTTCCTTCCTTTCATGTGTGGGTGACTGAACAGAGAGGAAATCTTAGAAATCACGTAGACCAGTGGATTTCAAAGTTTTTGTTAAAGTAAAAGCATGTTTCTTGAAAAAAAAAATCCAATGCATAAAAGAAAAAAGAGGAGCTGTTACGCTGGGAACAGGGGCACTCTCACTACACCCCTCCCTGGATGCTGCTGCAGGCCCAGAGAAGCAAAGTGACTCAAATAGGTGAGGCTGGCAGGGCAGGAACTATTAATAGAAAGGAAGTTCTCTTGAGGCCTGGCCCAAGGCCCTGCATGAGGCCCTGTGAGAGGAAGTTAATATTAGTGAAGAACTGCTTGTCCAAATCAAATCGCAGCTTTATGGTAAAGAAGCTGTCTGCATAAATTAACTCCGATTATTTGTGTACAGTAGTGTTTACAGTGAGCCCCCTCCTCCTTTTTGGAAAGAAGTATGTGATTTTTTTCAGTTATATGAGGCATGCCTAAAGTAGCTTCAGAAGTATTAGCTAGACACGGAGAAAGACCACTGCAGTCAGGTGAGCCTTGGCTCACATATGGTGCTTCCAGTCAAGTGATGGTGTCCCTGACTCCAATGACACGTTGGGAATTAGGCCCCTAAGGTCATATTTAGTGTATTTTTCTTTATGCCCCCAGTATGTCATTACATGACTATATCAATGCAGCAAGCTAGGCTGACTATAGCTTCTTACCACTTGGCCAGATAACCTTAGCATGCCATCCAGAATTCTATGAATTGACTTGATCTAGGGCAGTGTCCTGTGGAAGACAGCCAACATATTGAAAGCTAATTAAAACAGAATAAAAGATCCGTCTCTATCAAGGCAATTCTAGGCTACAACTTACTCAATTAAGCTTCAGTGAGATTATTATTATTTTTGGAGACAGAGTCTCACTCTGTTGCCCAGGCAGGAGTGCAGTAGTGTGATCTTGGCTCACGGCAACCTCCACCTCCTGGGTTCAAGTGATTCTCCTGCCTCAGCCTCCCGAGTAGCTGGGATTATAGGCGCGCACCTCCATGCCCAGCTAATTTTGTATTTTTAGTAGAGATGGGTTTTCAGCATGTTAGGCTGGTCTCAAACTCTCGACCTCAGGTGATCTGCCCGCCTCAGCCTCCCAAAGTGCTGGGATTACAGGCCTGAGCCCCTGCGCTGGCCGGCTTCAGTGAGATTTTTATGGAATTAAGGAGAGTGTTTTACATGCAAAGCCCTGAATTCTTTCCTGAATATCATAAACAAGTAAAATTACCTTCTGTAAGTGAATTGACCTGACTGATGCAAGACAATTAGACATTTAAGAAATGTTAATGACAAAGGCAAATGCTCACTACAAAATGTGAAATGAAAAAATCATGTAGAAAATTGGTGCTATATTATAATCCAGGGCTATGGAAAGATTGACTCTACATGTATAAGGAAAATTGACGGGAAATGTAAATGTAAGTTTAATTCACAATGTTTATTAGGCACCCAGTAAGTTCTAAGTAGTCTTCCAGATGCTGAGGACAAAAGACTGGAACACACATATACCACAGCTCCTGCCCTCGTAACACGGTGACAGCTGTCTTTGGATATCGAGTTAATGAATTGTGCACTCGAGTTTTACAGGATCTTTCAACATTCCAGAAAACGTTTGCATTATTATTTCAATTAAAACCATGAAAGTTACAAAAAGAATTTTTCAAAAATGTGAAACCGAGTTTAAAAAGGATGTTGAAGTCGCGACGCAAGTAGGAATCTCAGTATGTGGAAAATGCACCTTTATGGATGAAAAACTCTCTAAGGAAAGATCACAAAGCATAATGAATGGTCACCGCTGTGTGA
>NW_012115711.1:0-1363 GCF_000951035.1 Colobus angolensis palliatus | reverse complement strand
AAAAAAAAAAAAAAAAAATTGATGAAGGTCCACCAGGCGCCACGACGGCCTAGGGGAAAAGAAGGACGAGACCATTCAGCACAGCAGAATGGGGGTTGCTAAAGGAAGCAGGCAGCCTCGCGGGAGACAGGCCGATTTGAAAAGCAAAAGGGCTTTGTCCACAAGCTCTGAGTTTTAGCGAGGGGGCCCCCCAGAAGGCGGCATCTCAGCCTCCGGGATCTACAGGCGCAAACCCCAGGGAAGGTGGGGGGGGGGGAAGCCTCTTCTCTCGAAAAAGGTTCGGCGGCGTTTTTTCGCTCACGAAGGGCGGGGAGGGAGGCGAGGTTTGCTCCATGGCGCACCATTGCCACCTGCCGGCCGCAGAAACCGACCACCACCAACTGCAGAGGAAATTCCATCTTCTCCTCTGCTTTTCGGCCTCGAGCCTGGCTGGCGCAGGCAAGCCGGAGGAGAACGACGACCCAACAAGGGTCGCAATTGTTCCGGCGAATAGGGAAGAGGGACCCACCCCTGCACCCAAGCCTCCCCTAATGCGGCCCTCGCAATCACAGCAACCGCGCAGGAAGTTCCTGCGCCGCCGGAACCCCCCCCCATCAAGCCCTCGCAACCATAGCAACCGCGCTGGCAGTTCCTGCTGCGCCGAACAAGCCCCACTAGTCCCGCCCCCGCAACCATAGCAGCCGAACAGGAAGTCCTCGCGGCGTCGGTAACCCCCACTTGTCACGCCCTCGCAACCACAGCAACCGCGCAGAAAATTCCTGTAGCACCCGAAAACGCAACCCATGGGACGCTGCTGACGTAGGATTGATGGGCTCTGGGCCTGCACATCGGAGCCCGGGGAGGTCGGCTCCAGTCTCCTTCACGGGGTTCGCCGCAGGCTGGCTTCCCTGCTGTTGGGAGATGACGGTTGATGGACGTGACTGCCCCAGTAACGCCACATTCGCGATCTGTGTCAATCCCCGGGCCATTCTCCTGCAACCAAGCCAGGTTTTTTTTTTTTTTTTTGAAAGGGAGTCTCGCTCTGTCGCCCAGGCTGGTGTGCAGTGGCGCGATCTCGGCTCACTGCAGCCTCCGCCTCCCGGGTTCAAGCAATTCTCTTGCCTCAGTCTCATGCCTAGCTGGGATTACAGGCGCCCGACACCACGCCCGGCTAATTTTTGTTTTTAGTAGAGGCGGGGTTTCAGCATATTGGCCAGGCTGGTCTGGAACTCCTGACCTTGTGATCCTCCCGCCTCGGCCTCCCAAAGTGCCGAAGCCAGCCTTTGCACACGCTTCCCACGTGGCAGACCCCCTGTCCTCCCCGCAGACCTTACTCCGCCGATCCTCCCTAGCGATCTCAGCGACCCCAGGGGCTGACCAGGCC
>NW_012115710.1:6246269-6247815 GCF_000951035.1 Colobus angolensis palliatus | reverse complement strand
GGGAAAAGTTGGGAGGGGGGGATGAAGAACCCGGAAGTACACCATCTTGCCTCCGTTCGTCCAAACAGCTGGGATTACAGGCACCCGCCACCATGCCCGGTTAATTTTTGTATTTTTCATAGAGATGGGGTTTCACCATGTTGACCAGGTGGGTCTTGAACTCCTGGCCTCAAGTGATCCACCCTCCTCGTTCTCCCAAAGTGCTGGGATGACAGGCGTGAGCCACCGCGCCCGGCCTCTTCTATTCTTTTAGAGACAGGATCTCACTCTGTTGCCCAGACTGGAGTGCAGTGGTGTCATGTGTGATCACAGATCACTGCAGCCTTGACCTTCTGAGCTCAAGCAATCCTTCTGCCTCAGCCTCCTGAATAGCTGGGGCCACAGATAGGCACCACTGCTCCTGGCTAATTTCTTAACATTTTTGTGGAGACAGAGTCTGTATTAAAAAAAGTGTAAATAGTACCATAGATAAAGTATACATAGTACCATTTTATAGAAGTATAAAATGGACATTAGAAACTCTGAACTGAAGTAGCTCTCGAGTTCTAGAGAGTTGGAGAATCCAGGAATCAACAATGCCGTGGAAACTCCTACAGCGTTTTATAAAGAACGGCCCTCGAGGAAAGTGGGAGTTGTCAGTGGGCACTGCGTTCATGCCTCAGCTAAACACGGCAGGAATTTATTTACAAGCTAGTCTAACATCTTCAAGCCACTGTTCAATTATTTAAGCAATTGTAAAGCTCTCCCAGTCTTAGAAAAGATACAGGTGTGTGTTCCTCTGCTGTGGCTGCGCACTGAGGCTTCAGTAAAAGTTGCTGTCTGACACCACTGACCTGCCCTTGAATTTTTTTTTTTTTTTTGGAGACGCAGACTGCCTCTATCACCCAGGCTGGAGTGCAGTGACGCGATCTCGGCTCACTACAACCTCCGCCTCCCGGGTTCAAGCGACTGTCCTGCCTCAGTCTCCTGAGTAGCTGGGATTACAGGGCACCCGTCCCCAGGCCCGGCTAATTTTTGTATATTTAGTAGAGACGGGGTTTCATCATGTTGTTCAGGCTGGTCTCGAACTCCTGACCTCAGGTGATTCACCCACCTTGGCCTCCCAAAGTGCTGGGACTACAGGCGTGAGCCACTGCGCCTGGCCCCTTGAATTATTTTCTAGGAGAAGCCAAAATCCCTCCCTGGGTAAGCTTCAGTTTTGGGGCTCGCCTGTGCTGCATCAGCTTCACACCTAGAGGAGAGGGTAAAAGAGATGGGAGAGCTGCCATTTTGGGCTGCCTTGAAATAAAGGTTGACCCATGGGTTTATGTATTGTCATTCATTCTCCTTTTCTCTTCCTCTCTTTCTCTCTCTCTCTCGCCCCTTCAGTTAGCTTTTCTAAACCCTACTTGGATAAGGATGAGAAATAGAAGGACAAATCCGCCACTGCATATTCCTCCTTGCCAACAAAAAGCCGTGCATGCAAAAAGCTGCCCTTCACTGCATAGACAGAAGAGGGCGCGCTTGAGCTATGAATCTCGGAAACTACTCAAACCATTCGCCTCTG
>NW_012115710.1:6245853-6246219 GCF_000951035.1 Colobus angolensis palliatus | reverse complement strand
TGAATTTGCGAAGTCGATCTCCTATAAACAAGGTACTGCAGGAAGAAAGCAGAAAATGAGACCCAGGTACACACACGCACACACACACACACACACACACATACACACACACACCTGCACACACACACACACACATACACACACACAAACACACACACACACCAGAAGAAATGAACCAAGGAGAAATGAAATATCCTCAAATAAGCATTTGGAGATAGGAAAAACACCTTGAAACAGAAATTCAAAAAGTACAGAAATGTTTTTTTTTTTTTTTTTGGCCAGGCGTGGTGGGTCACTCCTGTAATCTCAGCACTTTAGGAGACTGAGGTGGGTGGATGACTTAAGTCCAGGAGTTGGAGGCCAGCC
>NW_012115710.1:6244969-6245553 GCF_000951035.1 Colobus angolensis palliatus | reverse complement strand
CTCACTGAAACCTCTGCCTCCTGGATTCAAGGGATTCTCCTGCCTCAGCCTCCCAAGTGGTTGGGATTACAGGCACCTGCCACGACGCCCGGCTAAGTTTTGTACTTTTAGTAGAGACGGGGTTTCACCATGTTGACCAGACTGGTCTCAAACTCCTGACCTTGGGTGATCTGGCTACCTGGGCCTCTCAAAGTGCTGGGATTATAGCCGTGAGCCACTGCATCTGGCCAAGAAGGGGCATTTAAGAAAGGCACCAAAACAACAAAGATAAGGCAATAAGAAAAAGAACAGAAAGAGTCATAGACTCTGTAGTTGCAATGGGAGACTGCATACATGTGTGTTCCTGAGAAAGAAGATCAAACAAAGGAAGAAACATAATATTTGAAACTGTAATCAAAGAAAACTTTCCAAAAATAAAAGAAGACTGAGTCTATATCTTAAAAGGACCCACCAATTACTTTGAAAATTTTACCTGGTAATTACAACTTCTAGTCGTAGAACTAATATAATTATTAGACTTCAAAAGTAAAGAAAAAAGTCTTCAGGGCCTCAGAACAAAAATAAAGCATACTTTAAAGGAACGA
>NW_012115710.1:6242167-6244380 GCF_000951035.1 Colobus angolensis palliatus | reverse complement strand
ACAATGAAGGTATGAGCTATACGCGTCTCTGCATCAAATTATCAAATCACGGAGTGATTTTTGTTTTTCGAGATGGAGTTTCGCTCTTGTTGCCCAGGCTGGAGTGCAATGGCATGATCTCAGCTCACTGCAACCTCCACCTTCTGGGTTCAAGCAATTCTCCTGCCTCGGCCTCCCGAGTAGCTGGGATTACAGACATGTGCCACCACACCCGGCTCATTTTGTATTTTTAGTAAAGACAGGGTTTCTCCGTATTGATCAGGCTTGTCTCCAACTCCCGACCTCAGGTGATCCGCCCGCCTCAGCCTCCCAAAGTGCTGGGATTACAGGCGTGAGCCACCATGCCCGGCCCAGAGTGATCATTTTGTAAAGCAAAAACTACAGAGGATGTAAGGAGACACAGAAACATTCCAACAATAGGAAATTTTAACACAACACTCTCAGTACAAGACATCTCAAATTGGACCCCAAATAGGTAAGAATTAGGATACCTAATGGGTATAAGATAGGATTTATGGGTCTAGGCCAGGCACGCCTCAGCCTCCGGAGTAGCTGGGATTACAGGCGTGAGCTACCATGCTCAGCTAATTTTTGTATTTTTAGTAGAGACGGGGTTTCACCATGTTGGCCAGGCTGGTCTCCAACTCCCGACCTCAGGTGATCCGCCCGCCTCAGCCTCCCAAAGTGCTGGGATTACAGGCGTGAGCCACCATGCCCGGCCCAGAGTGATCATTTTGTAAAGCAAAAACTACAGAGGATGTAAGGAGACACAGAAACATTCCAACAATAGGAAATTTTAACACAACACTCTCAGTACAAGACATCTCAAATTGGACCCCAAATAGGTAAGAATTAGGATACCTAATGGGTATAAGATAGGATTTATGGGTCTAGGCCAGGCACGCCTCAGCCTCCGGAGTAGCTGGGATTACAGGCGTGAGCTACCATGCTCAGCTAATTTTTGTATTTTTAGTAGAGACGGGGTTTCACTATGTTGGCCAGGCTGGTCTCAAACTCCTGACCCCAGGTGATCCATCCCCCTCGGCCTCCCAAAGTGCTGGGATTACAGGCATGAGCCACTGTGCCCGGCCTTTCGTTTGCATTTTCTTACTGTGTCTACCTATGGCTTTATAGCAGTGCCTGGTTACACAGCCTTGCCTTCACTCAAGGGGCATTGAGTTGGTGAACCGACTCATGCCTGGAACTGGGAGAAAAGCCATGACTCTAGCGTGATGGTTCCAGTCTGGCCGTTATACTGTGGATCTTCTGTGCAATGAATGTCTTTTTTTTTTTTTTTTTTTTTGACACAGAGTCTTGCTCTGTCGCCAGGCTGGAGTGCAGTGGTGTGATCTCAGCTCACTCAAACCGTCCCCTCCCGGGTTCAAGCAATTCCCCTGCCTCAGCCTCCCAAGTTGCTGGGGCTACTGGTGTGTGCCACCATGCCCGGCTAATTTTTTGTATTTTAGTAGAGACAGGGTTTCACTATGTTGGCCAGGATGGTCTCGATCTCCTGACCTCGTGATCCGCCCGCCTCGGCCTCCCAAATTGCTGGGATTACAGGTGTGAACCATTGCGCCCGGCCACAATGAATGTCTTTAAGCAAGCTGCCTGTTGAATTCATTTCTGAAAAACCTATGATTAATTTACCACCACCAGATGTCGCTCGTGCACCAGCCATTCCCTACGATCTGATTAGTAATTATACCCTGCTGCCTGGCATAATAACCAGCATCACTTTGCCTCTTAGGGATTAATTGCCACCACCTGGGCTCAATCACACCAGGCTCTGCGTGTCTCCACTGAAACCCTGAAGCCCAGTTCAAAAAGCATTGCTTTCTGCTAGCATTCCTAGACCGGAAAAACAAGTCAGCCTTATTCTTTACAAAAGATTTCCTATTCTTTGTGAAAGATTAGGATGAGATTTCTGGGTTCACAAAGACAATGTTTCCATTTTTTTTTACCATAATCTATAGAAAGAATGGACTTTAAAATATGAGCTGACATCTATCTATTATCTATATCTTTCTATTTAGGCATCCATATCTATACAATCTCTAAAACCTTTTTAGAAATAACTCATGCCATACGCATGAAACACTATGTTTTTCCATCCAGGTTTGCAGCATTTTTAATTTAAACAATGCTGGTTGTACTTTGATAAATGGAAGATTATGACTCACCATTTGAAAAGAGCTGGCCTAAGTGTCCTTCCT
>NW_012115710.1:6238796-6241492 GCF_000951035.1 Colobus angolensis palliatus | reverse complement strand
TGCAACCTCCGCCTCCTGGGTTCAAGCAATTCTCCTGCCTCAGCCTCCTGAGTAGCTGGGATTACAGGTGCCTGCCACCATGCCCTGCTAATTTTTGCAGTTTTAGTAGAAACGGGGTTTCACCATGTTGACCAGGCTGGTCTCAAACTCCCGACCTCAGGTGATCCGCCCGCCTTGGGCTCCACAAAGTGCTGGGATTACAGGCGTGAGCCACTGTGCCCAGCCATGCGTCTTCCCTTTGTATCTGAACTTTAGCCAGCTGGGTTTGCTATCCTCCCAGCCCTCGTTCCGTCTCAGCTTACTCTGGGACAGGATCTCCCAACCTCCACTCTAGAAGCATCACCTTCAGCACACCAGTCTGCTGTGGTTGCCTCTTAAAAAAAACTATTTCCATAGGTTATTGGGAAAACAGGTGGTATTTGGTTACATGAATAAGTTCCTTAGTGGTGATTTGTGAGATCTGTGTGCACCCATCACCTGAGCAGTATACACTGAACCCAATTTGTAGTCTTTTATCCCTCCCTATCTTCAAGGCTGGAGGTTTTTAAATACTTTACATATCCCGGGAGCTAATTAGGCTTTTGATATTGTTATCATTTGTTCCAGGCTTGTACAATAACGGTTCTAAGTTTGGAAATCATGGGTCTAGGTTTGATCTGGATTTGCAAAAGCCAACCCAATGAATTATGGAAAATGCAACCAGCTGCCTTGTAGGGCGCACCAAACAAGGAACCTCTGGGTGATGGCAGATTGCCTGACCACCTGAGGTCAGGAGTTTGAGACCAGCCTGACCAACATGGTGAAACCAGGTGTCTGCTGAAAATACAAAGATTAGCCAGGCACGATGGCGGGCACCTGTAATCCCAGCTACTCGGCAGACTGAGGCAGGAGAATCGCTTGTTCAGAAACATTACTCAGTGATGTGAAGATCTAAGGTATAGTGAATATTTGAAAATCTGTACAGGTATCATGTTTTCTTATCTGACTGTGAACGTTATGTTCCCCCAAACATATCGAACTGGAATCATTACCAGGACCACGGCAACGGACTGGCTTCATGATGCAGGGACTTCTGTTTTCAAATATCTGTTTTTGAGTTTGTGTGATTTTTTTAAAGCCAATTTAGCCCTATCACTAACCGGGTATGAAACTATGTTAGCAGAGTCATAAAAAATCTGATTTTAATTGTAGCTCCTGAAGCAAAATTTTTAATTTGAACACTTTGTTTTCTGATTCTACCCAATGCCTTCAGCAGGATGGTTCTGGCCCTGTAACTCTTTTTTGTTGTTGTTGTTGTTGTTGAGACAGAGTCTCACTCTGTTGCCCAGGCTGGGGTGCAGTGGCACAATCTTGGCTCACTGCAACCTCCATCTCCTGGGTTCAAGGAATTCTCCTGCCTCAGCCTCCTGAGTAGCTGGGATTACAGGTGCCCACCACCACACCTGGCTAATTTTTGTATTTTTAGTAGAGATGGGGTTTCACCATGTTGGCCAGGCTGGTCTCGAACTCCTGACCTCAGGTGATCCACCTGCCTCAGCCTCCCAAAGTGCTGGGATTACAGGCGTGAGCCACTGTGCCCAGGCATATACTCACTGTTTTCTTGGCCATTCATGAACATGTGAACAGCAGGGAAGAACTGGAGTTGTTCAATGCCCTCATGCCCTGCTGAGGTTGAACAAGGTGATGCTCTACCTTCTTGTTTCAGCTTTCAGTGTATACAAGTGTCTTTCAGGCTGGGCACGGTGGCTCACGCCTGTGATCCCAGCACTTTGGGACGCCGAGGCGGCAGATCACCTGAGGTCGGGAGTTCGAGACCAGCCTGACTAACATGGAGCCACCTCATCTTTACTACAAAATACAAAATTAGCCAGGCGTGGTGGCGGGCACCTGTAATCCCAGCTACTTGGAAGGCAGAGGCAGGAGAATTGCTTGAACCTGGGAGGCGGAGGTTGCAGTGAGCCGAGATCTCATTATTGCACTCCAGCCTGGGCAACAAGAGTGAAATTCTGTCTCAAAACCAACCAACCAATCAACCAACAAACAAAACAAACACACACACACACGAAAACAAAACAAAAAATAAACAAGTGTCCTTCTTGTGATCTATTTAGTCTCATGTTTTTCCCATTTTTGTACTTTTTATTGGTGGTGTCACTGTTTAAATGACCCCCAAGCGTAATCCTAAATGCAAGGGGTTATGGCGCACTTTATGGGGAAAATATGTGTATTAGAGAAGCTTCATTCAGGCATGCATTCAGCCCTGTTTGTCTTGAGTTCCATGCTAATGAATCAGCATTATGTATTAAATAAAAATCTTTAAACAGAAACACATATAAAAGAAGGTTACTTATTAGTCATTAACAAAATCGTTGTGACCAGAGGCTCTCAAGAAACTAACTTTCTATTTCCTCTAGAAGCACCAGCTTAGTATTCACTAATTTGGCGTACGTGGCTACTTTCTACAACACACTTACCACATATAGCAAGAATTGACTGCATCATCTTATTTTAGATTCACAAAGACCTATGAGACTTCGATCTCCACTTCACAGATGAGAAAACTGAGCCTGGGAGAGATAAAGAAAATTGCCCATCATCAGTGATGCAGTCTGGATAGCAAACATATCCTTTGTCCTGTTGATCAAAGAATACTTAAGAAAGGCCAGGCGTGGTGGCTCATGCCTGTAATCCCAGCA
>NW_012115710.1:6221330-6236640 GCF_000951035.1 Colobus angolensis palliatus | reverse complement strand
TTTCCTGAGAAAATACAATAAAAAAACTGTCTCACATACGAATCCCCTCAAATTTATAAATCTGCTTATATCTGCACACACTCACTTTTTCTTACACCTTGTAGCAATGGAAGACCTGTTTCTACTGAAGGTGACTCCACTTCCTCCTCCTGGGCTCATCCCATCTCTTCCTACTTTCTCAGAGCCTTCTATCAGATATTTCCTCTCTACTATTCTTTGTTAGTTTCTTTCATTTTTTTTTTTTCTTTTGAGATGAGGTCTTGCCTTGTTGCCCAGGCTAATCTTGAACTCCAGGGCTCAAGCAATCCTCCTGCCTCTGCCTCCCAAAGTGCTGGGATTACAGGCATCAGCCACCACTCTTGGCTTCCATAATCAAATTGGATTCTGCTTACTGAACGAGGCTCTGTGGCTTCTCTTTGGACTTAGCCAACTCTCAAGTGCTGGCATGCCCACTGCCTGGCTCCCAGGGCACTCACCATGGACCAGCCCCAGTGGCTTTCCCTCACTTTGTACAATGCACCCAGTTTTGTTGCCCTTGTTCGTGTGGTTCATATCTGCCCTTTTTTAAACCTCACTCTGATACTTTCCCTCCACACCTGTATTCCTACCTCAGTTACCACCTCAGTTATCACATTTTTTTTCTGTTTTAAAAATATTCTTTATTAAGGTCATGCATTTTTAATACATGTTAGTTTTTAGAGCAGTTTTAAGTCACAGAAAAATTGAGTAGTAGGTACAAAAATTTCCCATGTACACATAGCCTCCGTGTTATCAATATCCTCTACCAGACTGGAACATTTGTTACAACTGATGAATCTACATTGACACATCACTGTCACCCAAAGTCCATATGCTTACTTTACTTCATTTATTTTATTTTAGAGGTGGGTCTCCCTTTCATCACAGCTCACTGCAACTTTGAAGTGTTGAACTCAGGTGATCCTCCTGCCTCAGCTTCCTGAGTAGCTGAGACTACAAGTGTATGCCACCATGCCTAGTTAATTAAAAAAATTATTTTTTGTAGAAACGGGGTCTTGCTATATTGGTCCAGGTTGGTCTTGAACTCCTGGCCTCAAGCAGTCCTTCCTTTTCAGCCTCCCAAAGAGCTGGGATTATAGACATGAGCCACCACGCCTACCCCATAGACCTAATATTTAAAAGGAACTAATTTTACACAGTTAGCAATTAAAGTGCTGAGGCTAAACTACAGATTTCCATATTAAAACCCCATAATCCTTAATCAAAAACCTCTAGTTATTTAGTTGGATCACCTTCAACTCACATCCCAGAAAAAAAAATAAAATAAAATAAAATAAACCCCTCTCTAATGGGAAAGGGTTCTCCTCTGCCAACAAAAACTATAGGTTCTTTCCAAGGAGAACCATTAAACGTCTTCATCCCCCTCCCCTGGTAAATCTCGCCATCATTCACAGTACTTCCAAATTCGGTCCTTGTTAAAATTCTTGGTCAGTGAACACCATTTTTTCCCAAATGACTCCCCATGGTCAGTACAATCCCAGTAGATCAAGCGTCTGTACCAGAAGGGAAACACACAGCTTGCAAAATCTGCAGAAGAGAAAGAGGAAGAAGCAGTCTGAGTAAGAAACCTTTCTAATTTGCACCCCCTCCACCACACCATGCACACACATGCACACATATACACACACGTGCACACACATGCGCACACGTGTGTGCATGCCCGTGAACAAATGTGCACACATGCACATGCACACTCACACAGACATACACGTATGCACACATGTGCACACACACACATGCAAATACACACTTTTGCTTCCTATTCAGTATCATCTGCTCTGCCCTATTTCACCAAAGGCACATGGGAACGATATTGGTGGGGGATTCAGATCCCATATTACTTTGATGTTCTACTAAAAAGATTCTTTTCAAAAGAATGTGGTTGAAACTCTCATCTCTTTGGTGCAATGTGATTTTTATATCGTAAATACAGCTGCAGTAAACATTTCACGTATTTAAATCCTTATGTATTGAAGCGTTTGTTTCTATAGAATCCCCAAAGCAAGGTTACAAGGACAAAGTGTATATACAATTTTAACATTGATGAATATTGCTTTGTCAAAGAAAATGGCAATTAGTCTTTCCCACCAGTTGTGCTCCTTTACCTGAATTTTCATTAGCATGAAGCATTTACACACTTTAAAAATGTTTACCTGTATTACAGATGATTTCTGCCTTGCTTTAAAAGATCTGCTGGTCCTTAGGCCACACATATATTTTCCATTTTCTTCTTAAATTAAACAATTTTGTTCCTTTTACATTTAAAATTTGATTAAGCTAGAATTTAGTTTTGTATATGATGCAAAAGGGCAATGCAACTTTATTTTCTTTCAAACACATTTAGTAATGATGGATTGATGATGAAATAAACCACCTGTACATTTAAATGGTCATGCTTAAAACCATGGATTATTCTAATATATCCTAGGATCCATTCTATATTTTCTCTAAAGTTTCTTGAAATTACTAGAGAGGTAAGGAAGCACAGTGGTAAAATGAACAGACTCTGGAGACAGCAAGTATCACAAAATACTGGCTATGGATTCTATTTTCAGAACCCTCTTGTGCTTCTCCTGAGATCCCAGCCTCAGAGACGGAGATTACTGCTCTGAGGTATTTAGAGGCAGGACACTCACCTTCAGCAGAGCAATACTTCCAGTATCCTTCGTAAGTCTCATTTAACGAGCACCACTTGTGTCTTGACTTGGACTTGATGCAGTCATAGTAGGTTCCATTTTTATAGTGGAATGGAAAAACACACTCCCCATCTAGAGAAAACAAAATTCTTCCCTGTTTCCGGGTGTGTTGAGAGAGAGGTTATCAAGCGACTGTCTTCCCAGGGGCTGTTGCCCTTTGAAATCAGAGTCATTGGCTGTGACTGTAGTAAATGTTATTGTGCCACTCAGTAGCAGAGCTTTGGCTCTCTAATGACAAAGGTCTTTTGTTTTATTTATATTCCTGCCCTTGCCCTACTTTTTTCCCAGGGTATGAACAGTCTCAAAATTTTGCTTAGCATTTGCTCCAGTTTCAGAAATCTCTCATAAGCGTGGAAACGTAAATGTGGGCATTTATCTACCAAACAATTCTTCCCCCTGCCCCTGGATCTCTTATTTTCACCTCCTTCCATCATGTCTCTTTCTCTCCTTCTCCCATACAACTATACATGTGTGTATGTGTGTCACCTGGGTATATATATGTTGTATGATTATACATATATACTTAGATATGTTATATTGTTTTGTGTATATGCTGTATGGTTAATACAGGATACATATAGTTATATGTGCATACACACAGGCACACATGCATGATTTTTTGCCACCCTTCAAAATTAATCATATTTTGTAATTGAGTTTCCAACTTAACACATCACAGAAATCTTCTTAAAGTGATTGTGTCTCTCGAACTTCTTCATGGCTCACTGCAGCCTCATTCTCCTGAGCTCAAGCGATCCTCTCACCTCAACCTCCAGAGTAGGTTGGGACTACAGGTGCATGCTACCATGCCCAGCTAATCTTTAAATTTTTTGTAGAGATGAGATCTCACTATGTTGGCCAGGGTGGCCTCAAACTCCTGAGCTCAAGCATCCTCCTGCCTCAGCTTCCAAAAATGTTGGGATTACAGGCATGAGCCACTGAGTCAGGCCTTAACTTCTTTCTAATGCTGATTCATGTTCTGTGATATGGATTCACCACAATTTATTCAGTATTTCCACATTCAGATTTTTCCCACTGTAAATACAGCTGCAGTAAACATTTCACGTATTTAAATCCTTATGTATTGAAGCGTTTGTTTCTGTAGAATCCCCAAAGCAAGGTTACAAGGACAAAGTGTATATACAATTTTAACATTGATGAATATTGCTTTGTCAAAGAAAATGGCAATTAGTCTTTCCCACCAGTTGTGCTCCTTTACCTGAATTTTCATTAGCATGAAGCATTTACACACTTTAAAAATGTTTACCTGTATTACAGATGATTTCTGCCTTGCTTTAAAAGATCTGCTGGTCCTTAGGCCACACATATATTTTCCATTTTCTTCTTAAATTAAACAATTTTGTTCCTTTTACATTTACAATTTGATTAAGCTAGAATTTAGTTTTGTATATGATGCAAAAGGGCAATGCAACTTTATTTTCTTTCAAACACATTTAGTAATGATGGATTGATGATGAAATAAACCACCTGTACATTTAAATGGTCATGCTTAAAACCATGGATTATTCTAATATATCCTGGGATCCATTCTATATTTTCTCTAAAGTTTCTTGAAATTACTAGAGAGGTAAGGAAGCATGGTGGTAAAATGAGCAGACTCTGGAGACAGCAAGTATCACAAAATATTTCTTCCTTTCTTCTCTCCTCTTCCTCCTCCTCCTCCTTCTTCTTCCTCTTCTTCTTCCTTCCTCCCTCCTCCTCTACCTCCTCCTCCTCCTCTTCCTTCTATCTTTCTAGGCTGATTCCATGTTGTTTATATTACAATATTTTAGTATGTCTAAATATCTGATTAGACGAAATATTTCTCTACTCCAGCACTTTGCTCATATTTCTAATTATTATTGGATGTTTTTTCTATATAAATTTAAAAGTCTGTTATTTCTTGTTGGATTGGCAGAAATTAAAGAGTAGACACATTCAGTGCTGATGAAAGATCAGAGTGACTTCTATACCTCTGTTTTCTTTATCTGTTTACAAGGCATTTATATTACATTTTATATAAGAAGAAAATATTATTTTTTTACTGGAAAAACATCACTGATTCCCCCATTTTTATGGAATTAAAGAAAATATACATTAATAATCAAAGTTTTCTGATCAACTTACCTTCAACTTCTGGAAAATGAGTTATAGTTTCTGAAAAATAAAATTTAGAGCTGACATTTATTTCACTATTATTAGGCTTTAAAATGTGCTCTTATGTAAAATAAAATTAAATAAAAATGTTAGTTTGGGAAAGAGTGATATTGTTATGGTATTATGTTTTCCATCCAAGAACATGGCAATATCTCTTTTTCAAAATGTATTTTTTTGCTCTTCAATATGATTTTCTTATTTGTTCTATATAAATCCTACGCATTTCTCACTGATTTAATTCCAAAGTGCTTTTTTTTGGTCACTGATGTTAAACAGAATGTTTTCCATTTCCATCAATGTCCAGTTGGTTCTTACCAGTATAGAGAAAAACTATTGACTGGTGTATGTTTATCTTGTATCCAGCCACATAGCCATATTACTTTATTAAAACTAATAATTTTTATTCATGTTCTTAGGGATTTGAAGTATACAATCATAAAATAATTTTGCCTGTTATTTTACATAGATTTTTTCCTTTTTACAATATCACTTATGTTAGAACCTAAAATAGTGTTAACATAACACCCCTGTGCTTTCCTAGTTTTAATTGGAATGACACTTAGATTAAGAATGTTTATTTCAGCATGATTAGTATTAGTTTAAAAAATAAGAATTAATTAAAAATATTAATCCCTGAGAGAATTTTAAAATGAAATTGGCTTTATAATATCAAGTAGGCATTAATAAAGATGAGCATATAAATAGATATGGAAAAATTTGTACTTCATTTTCAGGTGGCAAAAGGCATTTTCTGTTTCATTATTTTCCGTAATACTTGATTTTTGCTGAAAATCACATTATGAAGTTACATGTAATGAAGTGTTTAATCACCCAAAAGTAAAATTAACAGTAAAATTATGATTTATCGCTTCTTCTTCCTTTTTTTTTTTTTGAGACGGAGTATCACTCTGTCGCTCAGGCTGGAGTTGGGTGGCGCAATCTCGGCTCACTGCAAGCTCCGCCTCCCAGGTTCAGGCCATTCTCCTGCCTCAGCCTCCCAGGTAGCTGGGACTATAGGTGCCTGCCACCATGCCCAGCTTATTTTTTGTAGTTTTTTAGTAGAGACGGGGTTTCACCGTGTTAGCAGGATGGTCTCGATCTCCTGACCTCGTGGTCTTCCTGCCTCGGCCTCCCAAAGTGCTGGGACTCTTCTTTTTTTTTCTTAACATTTTAAACATGAAATTTACTTTATATATAAGTACATAAAACAGTAATCTTTAATGAAAAATATGATTTCTTACCAGGAAAGGGAATATTCAATGGTTTCACGTTTTATTGCAAAACTTTTAAAAGAAATCCTAACAAAAGTGTTTTGATCAACTCACCCACAGTTGATGACAATTCATCTGAAAGACACAATTTTGAACAAATATTTATGTCACTTTAAAATAAAAGAAATGAAAAGATTTCACCAATTTCTATTCTAGTAAGAATAATACTATTTTGAAAGTTAGGCATCAAAGTTCAATAGAGCTTATTTTTAGTAGTGTGATTGTGGGTGATTTCTTATTTTTCTTTTGCTTTAACTGTATTTTCCAAATATTATTAAAGGATAGGAATGATTAAAATTATTCTTAAAACAAAAAATTCAGCAGACAAAGGAAATTATTTACTTTTCTCACATTTTCCTATAAAATAAACTACTTCATCATAGGTTTCTGATATGGAACACTATAGATTTTTATTTTTGTCACCACTTCTCACTGAATACCTGAATTCTACTATTAGAGATTCATGTCTTTAGAGTTGTCACTTTCAAAATGGAAACTTCTTCCTCTAGGAGGGAAAAATAAGAATGATACCTCTGAGGTATGTAGGAAATGCAAATAAATGCCCTGAGCATCTTCTCTATCCTGCGTACTATATTTTATTTAACTTATCAGAACAATTTTGTGAGGCAAGCATTGTTTCCATCATCTTAGAGACAAAGTTCAGAAATGTTAAGTTCCATTAAATTAAAAAAGTTAAGCATATGGCAATTCAATTCGAATCCTCCCTGAAGAGGTTGGTTCAGTAGGAAGTAATAGCCCAAACCCTGGCACAGGCTCAACCACTTACCAACCATCTGCCCTCAGTTTACTCTGCTATAAAATGGAGAGAGAACATTAGGATGTCAAGTCCTCCCCAGTTTGAATATCCTAATATTCTTGGAACGAAGAAAATTGCCTGATAGCTTTACTTTTTTTTTTTTCTTAAAGCAGCATTTTTCAACCATTGTTCCTTCATGAGCCATTAAACCTGTAATATTTACCTCCCCCTCCTTAGAACTTGAATTTTTTGTTTTGTTACTTTGCATGGTTCCTGATGAAGTGGTTTTATGCAAAGGCTATTTGATTCAAAACCAGCATGTGTTTAGTTAAATATTAAATAACTGTTACAAAGTTCATTTAATTGAGGCTTTAAGAACAGTCATAACTTTAGGATAAAATACAACATAGAATGAATTGTAGAATAAATACAGAGTGAAAGATTAGATTTTTTCCCAAATAGCCCATGATAGATGATACTTAATAAACATTAAAATGATGTAAGACAGAAAAGCACAATTTACCAACAAGTAAATTTACAAATGTCATGTTTGGTTAAGAGAACATACACATACTGTAATGTAGTTTGCAGATATCTCTCATATTAAAGCATTGTAACTCAACATAATCTGTGTTCATAACTAGTTCATCAAATTTGTGGATTACACTTAAAAGAGCAATGACTTAATTTTTTTATTTTTTGAAAAGATTTTTGCAAAAGCAATGATTTTAATTCGAATTTGTTGTGTATATTTTATTTATTACTGATTATTTTGCTATTTGCTCATGTTTATTCTTTCCACAGGCTTGTTTTTCAGCTAAATTGTCCTGGCTGCCATTGTGGCTTGAAATTAAAACATGTTTCCTTAGGCATATATTATTTAAGAAATAGTTATAATGGACCAGCACGATGGTTCACAAGCTTTGTTGCATGTTAGAATCACCAGCTGAGTCTCCTGCCTCTGCCTCCCAAGTAGCTGGGACTACAGGTGTGCACCACCACGCCTGGCTAATTCTTGTATTTTTGGTAGAGACAGGGTTTTGCCATGTTGGCCAGGCTGGACCCAAACTCCTGACCTCAGGTGATCCACCCGTCTTGGCCTCCCAAAGTGCTGGGATTACAGGTGTGAGTCACCATGCCTGGCTTGAAGAAAACATATATATATATCCCGAATTAAATATATATATGTGTATATATTTAATTTCAAAGGATTAAGAAGGGCCCCTAAAAATTAATATAGTCCTAGAATTAGTCTTAGAATACTTATACAAAACTGGCTTTCTTTATGATCCTTTGAGGAAAGTGTAAAATGGAAGAAGACAAAGCTATGCACTGGAAAATCATAACAATTTTGTCAGAAAAGTCCTGCATCCCAATTCTTTTCATTCTCAATAACTCACCTTTGGTCATAATTCAAGCTAAATTCTGTTATAATATATAAGGTTTTAAAAATACCCTTATTTGAAATAAAAATGAGTCTCACTTTTTCAGATAAACCCAAATCAAAATTGTTTTATACAGCCATAAAAAAGAACAAAATCATGTCTCTTTTAGCAACATGGATGCAGCTGGAGGTCATTATCCTCAGCAAATTAATGCAGAAACAGAAAACCAAATACCACATGTTCTCACCTATAAGTGGGAACTAAACACTGGGTGCACAGGGAGACAAAGATGAGAACAAGAGACACTGAAGATTACAGAAGTGGGGAGGTAAGAAGGGGACCCAGGCTTGAAAACTACCTATTGATGGCTGGGCACAGTGGCTCACACCTGTAATCCCAGTACTTTTGGGAGGCTGAGGTGGGCGGATCATGAGGTCAGGAGTTCAAGACCAGCCTGGCCAACATGGTGAAATCCCGCCTCTACTAAAAATACAAAAAGTAGCCGGGCGTGGTGGTGGGCGCCTGTAATCCCAGCTACTTGGGAGACTGAGGTAGGAGAATCGCTTGAATCTGGGAGGCTGAGGTTGCAGTGAGCCAAGGTCGTGCCACTGCACTCCAGCCTGGGCAATACAAGGCTCTGTGTCAAAAAAAAAAACAAAGGAAAAAAGAAAACTACCTATTGGGCACTACGTTCATTATTTGGGTGATGGCTTCAACTGAATCCCAAACCTCACCATTTACGCAATATACTTATGTAACAAATCTGCACATGTACCCCCTGCATCTAAAATAAAATTTTTTAAAAGAAAAATCTTTTGAAAGAAGCCAGAGGGAAAAAAATACCTTACCTACAGAGAAGCAAAGATAAGAATTATATCCAACTTCTCTCCAGAAACCATGCAGATAAGAATGAAGCATTTAGAGTGTTGAGAGAAAAAAATCTTCAATCTAGAATTCTGTACCCTGCAAAATTATTCTTCAAAAGTGAAGGAGAAAGAAAGACAAAGATTCTCAGACAAACAAACGTTGAGGGAATTTGCTACCAGAGAACCTGTCTTGAAAGAAATGTTAAAAGTTCTTCAGAGATATAAAGAGAGGAAGCACATTAGAAAAAGAATAAGTGGACCAGGCCTGGTGGCTCACACCTGTAATCCCAGTACTTTGGGAGGCCGAGGTGGGCGGATCACCTGAGGTCAGGAGTTCAAGACCAGCCTGGCCAACATGGTGAAACCCCATCTCTACTAAAAATACAAAAATTATCTGGGCATGGTGGTATGTGCCTCTAATCCCAGCTACTTGTGAGGCTGAGGCAGGAGAATCGCTTGAACCCGGGAGGTGGAGGTTGCAGTGAGCTGAGATCACACCACTGCACTCCAGCATGAGTGACAGAGCAAGACTTTGTAAAAAAAAAAAAAAAAAAAGGAAAAGACTAAGTGAATGTAAATAAAATGAAAGCCTGTGAAATGTGTTCAGGAGCTTATGAAGTCCCCTGAACCTGACCACTTTTCCAGAGGATGAGCCGTGAATTTCAGCATCTTCAACGGTATGTATTGGCATCCTTGCAGTTGTCCACAGGAGGATACAGTATATCAGACTTTATTCTTCCAAGTTGTGGAGCCCCAGAGGAGGGAGCTTGGGGAAGCTGGTCAAACAGACTAGGGAAGAAAAGCTGCAGTTGCCTGCCTATCATGGGGAATTGCTGTAGCCTGCTACCTGGTAGTCCTACGATCCTATCTCGGCCAAGATTCTTGTTTGGATTCAAGAGCTGGGTCAGGAGTCTTCTCAAAGGGCTGCACTTGCTGTT
Organism: Colobus angolensis palliatus; assembly: GCF_000951035.1. NCBI lineage: Eukaryota > Metazoa > Chordata > Mammalia > Primates > Cercopithecidae > Colobus > Colobus angolensis. The sequence goes on along the minus strand of NW_012115710.1, from coordinate 6,226,531 downwards.
CCATTCTATGTTCAAAGACCAGGAATACAGCACAAGATGGAAGTCAAAAGTTTCGAATCTGGAGAATGTCAGAAGGCCTGGAAGAGCACTGATGAAGAGCAGTAACAGTGAATGGGGAGGAGTTGGGGTCCTCGGGTACCAAACCATGGGAGGCTCATCCCACAGACAGGAGAGACACGTGGCCTCTGTGATTGCCTCTTCCTTGGTTTTGTGTTGTAGAAATTTACTGGTCGGGCATGGTGATTTAGCTTGTAATCCCAGCACTTTTGGAGGCTGAGCCAGGAGGATTGCTTGAACCCAGGAGTTTGAGACCAGCCCGGGCAACATAGCAAGACCCCATCTCTACAATAAATAAAGACACAAAAATTAGCTGGGCATGGTGGTGTGCGCTTTGTAGTCCCAGCTACTTGGGAGGCTGAGGCAGGAGGATCACTTGAGCCTGGGAGGTCAAGACTGCAGTGAGCCATGATTGTGCCATTGCACTCCAACCTGGGTGACAGAGTGAGCCCCTATCTAAAAAAAAAAAAATCTAGACAAAGTACCATAGACTGTTTGGTCTGGAGCAATAGACATTTATTGTCTCATAGATCTGGAGGCCAGAAGGCCAAAATGCCAGGGTTGGTTCTTTCTTAGGAACTCAGAGGAAGAAACTGTTCCATGCCTCCCTCCTTGCTTTTGGTGTCTGCTGGCAGGCTGTGGCATTCTGTGGCTTGTGGCAGCATCACTTTAATCTCTGCTTCTGACTATGCGTGGCTGTCTTCCCTGTGTGTGTCTGTTTCCTCTTCTTAAAAAGATACCAGTCATTGGATTAGGGTCAACGCTTACCCATTATGACTGCATCTTCATTAAGTACGTCTGCAAAGACCTATGTCAAATACAGTCATATTCACAGATCTCTGGTAAACATGAATTTTGGAAGGATGCTATGCAATGCAACCCCAGACAGTGAGGATGAAGACGAAGAATTTGAGCATCACTAGACAATACAGTTTGTGGAGGCTAAAGCACCTCTGTCTTGGATGCTAATTCGCCGTGTTGGTTTCTGATTAACCCCATTCTCAGAATGTCCCTAAAATTTCTATTTTATCTACTGTTCTTTGTGTAAGAACATGTACTACATGTACTTACTTTTTTTTTTTTTTTTGAGACAGAATCTCACTCTGTCACCCAGGTTGGAGAACAGTGACGCTATCATAGCTCACTGCAACCTTGACTTCCCAGGCTAAAGTGATTCTCTTGCCTCAGCCTCCCAAGTAGCTGGAACTACAGGCATGCACTACCATAACTGGCTAATTTTCAAAATTTGCCGTAGAGACTGGGTCCCACTATGTTTCCCAGGCTGGTCTCAAATTCCTGGGCTCAAGCAATCCTCCCGTCTTGACCTACGCCTGGCCAGAACATATATTTACTGTTGATCCTTTCCTTAGGTCAAAACAACCTTGATCAAAGAACCTTTAGGCAGGGCCAGGTGTGGTGGCTCACAGCACTTTGGAAGGAGGAGGTGGGCAGATCGCTTGAGCTCAGGAGTTTGAGACCTGCCCAAGGTGGGCAACTTGGTGAAATCTTATCTCTACCAAAATTACAAAAAAAATTAGCTGAGCATGGTGGTGTGCTCCTGTGGTACCGGAACTGGGAGGCTGAGTTGGAAGACTACTTCAGTCCCGGGAGGCTGAGGTTGCAGTGAGCCGAGATCACGCCACTGCACTCCAGCCTGGGCGGCAGAGTGAGACCTTGTCTCGAAAAACAAATACAATAAAATAAAATTAAAAATTAAAAAAAATTAAAAAAGAGAAAATCCTGCCATTTTCGGTAACATGGATGAACCTGGAGGATATTATGCTAAGTGAACCAAACCAGTCACAAAAGGATAAATATTGCATGATTCCACTTGTATGAGATGTTTAAAGTAGTTAAACTCACTCTGTGACTATCGACTACTAAATCCAAACCATTATCCTGCCTCTTTAATACTGTAATAGTACTTTCAGTATTGTAATAGTAGTAATAATGGCATAATGATAACAGTTCTGCTCTGAGCCTTACGCATGATAACCCATTTAATCTTCCAGCAACCCTGGGAGGCAGCAAGAATCATGATCCTCCTGTTTCAGATGTGGAAACTCATAGATAACCAGGGCTCAAAGTCTTGCTCCAGGCCACAGGCTAAGCTTGGTTGGAACCCGGAGATGCTGGAGGGAAAACTGGTCTCCTAAGCTTGCCAGGAGCGGAGTAGAGTGGGACGGAGGAGGCGAGAGGAGCCTTTAGTTCTTGGTGAGTGGGGATGCGTGAGAGCTCTTAGCTGTGGTTCCTCCTTATCCTCTTTAAAACAATGGCTCTTGCAAGGCAAGATTCCCATTTTAACACAAACCTTTGTTGGATCTACATACCTGGACAGTTCTCCCTGCAAGGGACCCCACTCCCATGTAATCCCTTAGACAACCCATCAACTTGGAACAGTAATTACATTTTGGACATGGCAAATTTTTAGCCCTGGAACAAGACCACCCAATCAAGTCCTTTGTGAAGTCTTGCCAATTCAACCACTCTCTCTTTTTCAGGGCAGGCATATAGCCGATTCAGCATGTGCCACACACACGGTCTCTTTCCTCTTCTGCCTTCCCACTAGATCGTGCACTAGTGGGAAGAGATGGGGGTGCATATCGTATGCTCATGAGTGGAGATGCTCATGCTGTTTAGTCTTTTCATCCTGTGCATCTAGCAAACCTATCAGGTCACTGTTTTTATTATTATTATTTTTATTATTTTTTGTTTGTTTGTTTGTTTTTGAGACCGAATCTTGCTCTTGTTGCCCAGGCTGGAGTGCAATGGCATGATCTCGAATCACTGTAACTTCCGCCTCTTGGGTTCAAGCGATTCTCCTGCCTCAGCCTCCTGTGTAGCTGGGATTACAGGCACCTGCCACCACGCCCAGCTCAGTTTTGTATTTTTAGCAGAGATGGAGTTTCGCCATGTTGGCCAGGCTGGTCTTGAACTCCTGACCTCGTGATCCGCCCACCTCGGCCTCCCAAAGTGCTGGGATTACAGGCGTGAGCCACTACACCCAGCCTGTCACTGCTTCTAAAACACTAAAATGCAATGCTCCTCTGATGAGGATGAGGGCGAACCATAGCTGAGAGCTCTCATACATCCCCACTCACCAAGAACTGAAGATTCCCTTCCCCTCCTGTCCCACTTGACTGCTCCTGGCAAACTCAGGAGTCCAGATTTCCCCCCAGCATCTCTGGGTTCCAACCAAGCTTAGCCGATGGCCTCGGGCAAGACTTTGAGCCCTAGATGTCTATGAGTTCACACCTTCCCATTATTTGTGACGACATCTTATTATCTGCAAGCTGGATTGCTGTGGGGACCCAGTTGTTATTGTCTGTATTGAATACAATCAGTGTAAAAAACTTGCAGTTTGCTACTCAAGAAACCAGTGTAAAAAACTTGCAGTTTGCTCAAAAGAAACTCTTAAGAGACAATAGGCCGGGTGCGGTGGCTCCTGCCTATAATCCCAGCACTTTGGGAGGCTGAGGTAGGCGGATCACCTGAGATCAGGAGTTCGAGACCAGCTTGGCCAACATGGTGGAACCTGGTCTCTACTAAAAATACAAAAATTAGCTGGTCGTGGTGGCATGTGCCTTTAGTCCTAGCTACTCGGGAGGCTGAGGCAGGAGAATTGCTCAAATCTGGGAGGCTGAGGTTGCAGTGAGCCGAGATCATTCTACTGCACTCCAGCCGGAGTGACAGAGCAAGACTCCATCTCAAAAAGAAAAAAAAAAGAGAGAGAGACAATAAGTCCACGAGGCAGATGCTTGCAAGGGAGAGAGAGGGAGACAGTGAACAGGCAACAGTTCTGCAGAGCAAAAGGAGACTAGCACCACATCATTTAACATACAGGCTAATAAGCCCGGGGCTCATGAGTTTTTATTCTCTGATGCATTCTTAAGAGAAATGCTTCATCTCTAAGGCTCTGAATGGCACAAGTATTATGTGGAAAAATATGACATCCATAATTCAGGAGACCAGACATTGACAGTGGAGAAGATTTAGGATCATCTTAATTAGCTTTTTCTCACTTATCTATATTCCTTTTTATGTATCGACAAACATGATGTCTGATTAAAAAAAAAAAAACCTGTGGCCAGGTACATTGTTATTTTTCAATAAGTACAAAATAATTCTACTGGATAAGAAAGCAGTGGTCATAGTTACATTGGGAGTAACTTTTTCTTTTCTGTTCTTTTTTTAAAAAATAGCAAGCACAGTGTTATTTTTTTTTTTAATGCAAAGATGTCCTGAAGAATACTTAAAAGAAATATACGCAAGATCATTATTCTTGGTCATTCCATAAAAAATTGTTTTTGAAACTATGCTTAGTCCTTATCGAATGTATCAGATGCATCCATAGTGAATTCCCTTCTTATTTTTATATTTTCGCTTCATAATTGTTACAGGCAACACGACTTTGGAAAAAGAATAAAATCAACTTTACGAAAATCAGTCTCATTTTCAAAACCTCTGCATGAGACATTTAAAATCTCCTAGCATAAAGGGAGGAGACATATGGTTTTCAAGTAACATGTCACTAGGATTTTCCAATTTACATTCTTAGTCTTTCGTTCTTTTATTCGCTGAACTTTCTTATTTTTAAAAAAATATTTACCCATGGATTGTGTTTCTGACCTGAAAGGGAGAGTATCTTTTTCTTTCTTAAGGTACCTAAAGCAAGGGGGACTGTTGCCCTCTGTGGCGACTGGGATTTGATTATATACAGCAGCAGATATGCAGGACTCCGTCCCCAGCCAGGGTCACCTGGCGCCTCACCTTCTTCTCGAACGTTGAATAGACCGCCGACCACACCGCCGACCACACCGCGAAACAGGCAGACCCAAACCAGCAGGAGCCCCATGTGCCCAGCCATGCTCCTGTCAGACACTCGTGGTCGACCAGCTGATCTCCAGGATTTTATAGCCCCTGGAACTAACCACAACCACTTCCCCTCCCTGTCCCCTCCTTTCTTTCCCTCCTCCCCACTTCTCCTCCCTGTCCCCTCCTCTCTTTCCTTCCTCCCCACTTCTCTTCCCTGTCCCCTCTTCTCTTTCTCTCCTCCCCACTTCTCTTCCCTGTCCCCTCCTCTCTTTCCCTCCTCCCCACTTCTCTTCCCTGTCCCCTCCTCTCTTTCCCTCCTCCCCACTTCT
>NW_012115710.1:6217579-6220830 GCF_000951035.1 Colobus angolensis palliatus | reverse complement strand
TCCTCCTCTTCCTTCTTCACCTCCTCCCCCTCTTCCTCCCCCTCCTTTCCCTCTTTCTCCCCCTCCTCCTCCTTCCTCTCTTCCTCCTCTTCCCTCTTCCACCTCCTTCCCTACCTCTTCTCCCTCCTTCCCCTCTTCCCTTTCCTCCTCCTCTTCTTTCATCTTTCATCCCCAAATTCTCCCTCCTTCCTTGCTCTCGCTCTGCTCCAAAGTTAAGCTATCTACCTTGCATAGGAAGAAACACTTAAAATAACAGACAGGGAAGATGCAGGCTGAGGAATTTCATGTCGTTTCCATGAGGAGAGAACCATCAGGGAGCCCATGAGCAGTCACGGGTTTACCTGTATCTCAGATCTTCCTGGTCTTTGTCAGCCAGGGCTCAAGAATCCCGTGGAGAGGCCCAGGGAGGCTTCTTGGAAAAGCAGGTTTGCTTCCCTAATATAAGCCCCTTTGTTGGTGCTCCACAAACCTTTGATGTGGGCCACTGTTCTCTGGAGGCCCTTGGCGATTAACCTAATGGGCTGCAGATGGCTTTGAAGTTCTGAGGAATAGGCAGTGCAGCATTATGGACACCTACATTTCCAACTATGAAAAATTAGATTAATTATGAATTCTGAAACACAGTGTGTTCTCAGTTACTGTTCCTTTTTTTTTCTTTTTTTAGACACAATTTTGCTCTTGTTGCCCAGGCTGGAGTGCAATGGTGCGATCTCGGCTCACTGCAACCTCCTCCTCCCAGGTTCAAGCGATTCTCCTGCCTTACCCTCCCTAGTAAATGGGATTACAGGAGCCCGCCACCACACCTGGCTAATTTTTGTATTTTTAGTAGAGACAGGGTTTCACCGTGTTGGTCAGGCTGGTCTCGAACAAGGTGATTCACCCACCTTGGCCTCCCAGAGTGCTGGGATTACAGGCGTGAGTCACCTCACCTGCCCCTTAGTTACTATTCTTAGAAGAGGGACTGGGCACAGTGGCTCACATCTGCAATCCTAGTGCTTTGGTAGGCTATGGTGGAGGGATCGTTTGCAACCAGGAGTTTGAGACCAGCCTGGGAAACATAATGAGACCCCCATCTGTACAAAAAAAAAAGTTAACAAATTAGCCGAGCATGGTGGCATATGCCTGCTGTCCCAGCACTTTGGGAGGCTGAGGTAGGAGGATTGTTTGAGCCCAGGAGTTTGAGGCTGCCGTGAGCTATCATCGCACCACTGCACTCTAGCCTGGGCAACAGAGTGAGACCCTGTCTCAGAAAAAAATTGTGGAAAACGGGCTATCTTTTCATATCCATTTTTTTTCTCAGTAAGATGGAATCTCCTTTGGAAAAAAGTGGCAAAAGATAGCCCTCCCCGCAACCGAACGGTCAAAAACATCAACAACTGTCAAATTAGAAGCTCTTATGAAATAAAAGCCTATCCAAGACTTTAAAAATACCTTTGGGGAATCCTAGTCTTTGGAAATGACTGTTGCCTTCACTTATTTCTAATATTTCTTTTTTCTTTTCTTTCTTTTTTTTTTTTTTTTTCTCTGTTTCCCATGTTGGAGTGCCATGGCGTGATCTCGGCCCCTGAGTTCAAGCAATTCTCCTGCCTCAGCCTCCCAAGTAGCTAGGACCACAGGCGTGTGCCAGCAGACCCAGTTAATTTTTGTATTTTTAGTAGAGATGGGATTTCACTATGTTGGCCAGGCTGGTCTTGAACTCCTGACGTCAGGTGATCCACCCGCCTCAGTCTCCCAAAGTGCTGGGACCTCTTTCCTTCTTGTTTGAACATCTTTTACAGATCTTGACTATATTCTACAACATAATGGGTGGTCTTTGGCACACTGCCTTTCTGCTATTATTATTGATACTTTATGAAGACCAAGTGTGCTAAGACATTGCACGTTTTCGGAGCCACCCATCCTCACCTTTAACATCTTTGTTTCATATCACTCATCGTTGCATTGCAAGTCATCAGTTTCCCACTCTGCAAGTATTTCTTCAATCAGTTTCCCTTTATTATTAGCCATACAAGATCCAAAAATCCCTTAGCAGATTAATGTGGGCTGGGCGCAGTGGTTCATGCCTGTAATCCCAGCACTTTGGGAGGCCAAGGTAGGTGGATCACCTGAGGCCAGGAATTCGACATTAGCCTGGCCAACCTGGTGAAACCCTGTCTCTCCTAAAATATACAAAAATTAGCTGGGTGTGGTGGCATGTGTTTGTGGTACCAGCTACCCAGCTGAGGTAGGAGAATTGCTTGAACCTGGGAGGCAGAGGTTGCTGTGAGCTGAAGTCATGCCATTGCACTGTAGCCTGGATGACAAAGCGAAACTCCATCCTCTAATTCCAAAAAAGAAAAAAGAAGAAGAAGAAGAAGCAGGTTGATGGACGAAGAGAAAGAGAGAGGAAAACACACACACACACACACACACACAGACATACACACATCAATATATAGTGAGACATTCAAACAGAAAGAGAGACACTGAACAAAACCCAAAGACAGAGAAAGAGCTTCAAAGAGGAAGGAAAAGGAGGCAAGGAGAGAGGGAGAAAGAGAAAGGGGAGTGGAGAGGTGGTGAAAGAGAGACTGAGGAAGAGAGTGACAGGGAGGGCCAGAGAAACAGCCAGCGAAAAGAGGTGAAGGCAGAGACAGACAGAGAAGTCAGGGCAGAGGAGGCTGCCATGTGAGAAACCCCCAGCCTGCGAGCCTCTTATTCTGAAAACACCCAAGCCTGGGACGTGAGGATGCAGCACCAAAGAATCAATAAAACAAAGAGCCCCAGACACGCTGGGTCAAGCCCTACTCTCCCCAACAATTTGCTGTATGAGGTTCAGTAAGTCCCTAAGCCTAGCTGTGCCTCAATTCCCTTATCTGTAAAACGAAGGAGTCATACTAGGGTCAGCCGTAACACGTGGCCAACTCTGAAAGATCCCAAGAGAAGGCTTGTGGACTTCTTCACAAAATCCCAGGATGGTGGAGAATCATTGAAAAATGATGGCCTGTACTCCCAGCACTTTGCGGGGTTGGGGCAGGTGGATCACCTGAGGCCAGGGGTTCAAGACCAGCTTGGCCAACATGGTGAAACCCTGTCTCTATTAGAAATACAAAAATTAGCTGGGCGTGGTGGTGGGCGCCTGTAATCCCAGCTACTCAGGGCTGAGGCAGGAGAATCACTTGAACCCAGGAGGCGGAGGTGACAGTGAGCCAAGATCACAGCTTGATCGGGCACAGTGGCTCACGCCTATAATCCCAGCACTTTGGGAGGCC
>NW_012115710.1:6208699-6217529 GCF_000951035.1 Colobus angolensis palliatus | reverse complement strand
GGGCGCCTGTAATCCCAGCTACTCAGGGCTGAGGCAGGAGAATCACTTGAACCCAGGAGGCGGAGGTGACAGTGAGCCAAGATCACAGCTTGATCAGGCACAGTGGCTCACGCCTATAATCCCAGCACTTTGGGAGGCCAAGGCGGGCAGATCACCTGAAGACGGGAGTTCAAGACCAGCCTGACCAACATGGAGAAACCCAGTCTCTACTGAAAGTGCAAAATTAGCTGGGCGTGGTGGCTCATGCCTGTAATCCCAGCTACTTGGGAGTTGAAGCAGGAGAAAGGCTTGAACCCAGGAGGCGGAGGTTGTGGTGAGCCAAGATTGCACCATCGCGCTCCAGCCTGGGCAACAGAGCAAGATTCTGTCTCAAAAAGAAAAAGAAAAAAGAAAAGAAAAGAAAAGAAAATTCTAGGGTTCTCTTTCATTGTTCAGCCGAAACCTCTCCAGCAATTCATAGCTGAATTTCTGGGAACATTCCCTCCTCTGTTCATTAATATTCTTGTCCCTGACCCCAGCCCCCGCAAGGCCCCGTCCATGTACACTTGACTGAATTTTATGGGCTTCATGGATATGCATGGGCTTATCTCGAGGCATCATAAATTAACCACAGCTGATCTCATCCAAACTGTCTTCGGACAGTAACCACTGATGAAGAACGCTCCTTTGAGAAACTGCCATTGTGTCCTACAGACAGGCTGGAGCCAAAGCCATTCAACCAATCCCCAGACAATCCAGAGCTCTTAGGAGCAGAACCTTAGAGACCGTGGAGAGAGCTAGGGCCCAGAAGAACTCTCTCAAAGGTACATTTTGACCTGGAAACTTGGGAGGGTGTGAGAAGTGGGGTCTTGGGGCCCCCCTAGTAAGAAAGGAAAGTCTAGAGCATCATGGTGCACTAGAAATATAATGTGAGCCACATAAATCATTGTTTAAGTTTTATAGCAGAAGCACTTTAAAAAAGTAAGAAAAAATAAGTGCAAATTATTTAAATATTATGTTTTGTGGAACCCATGGATATGTAAACGATTATCATTTCAACACATAATGAATACAAATGAATACAAATTAATTATTGAATACAAATTAATGAATAATTGCATAAATTGTATACATTGAAAATTGCATAAATTGTATAATGAATAAATTGAAAAAATTAATGAATACAAATGAATACAAATTAATGAAATACTTTACATTTTTTTCCTATACTTTGTCTTCAGAATCAATAAGTATTTTACACTTACAACATAGAACAATTTGAACTTTCCCATTTCAAATGCTCAAGAACCAGAAGCAGCTGGTGGCTGCCATATTGGTTCTGGAAGGGGAAAGTCAGAGAAAGTAGAGAAAGGGGTCCTGTAGGTGAGATCCTTTCTCTGTTAATAAACTAAAGAAATGGGTTAAACTAGATTATGTCAATGATGTAATGCTAAGGAAGGTTGCCTGAATCCCAAATTTAGGGAAGAAACTGAAAAAAAGGGAACAAGTTACCTGTTAAGAGACTGGGTGAATTACTTATGAAATTCTTGGTAGTGGATTAAAATCTTCATGGTTCTATCAATTTTTGCACCATTTCTCCAAGGTAAGGCTTACTCTCCCTATTTTAGGAAAAAGAAAGTTGAGATTCCAAAAGAGCTTACTGAGATCCTGTTGCTTCTCACTCCAAAGGCAGCCTAATATGTAATAGAAGAGGTGTGTGTGTGCGCTTAGAGGTGGAGGGAAGGCTTACACTGAAGTTTTGTTTCAAATCTGGGATCATTTGCTGCTGAGAAGCAGAAGGACTCATTTTTTTTATTTTGTTTTATTTTTTTTGAGACGGAGTCTCGCTCTGTCGCCCGGGCTGGAGTGCAGTGGCCGGATCTCAGCTCACTGCAAGCTCCGCCTCCCGGGTTTACGCCATTCTCCTGCCTCAGCCTCCCGAGTAGCTGGGACTACAGGTGCCCGCCACCTCGCCCGGCTAGTTTTTTGTATTTTTTTTTAGTAGAGACGGGGTTTCACCGTGTTAGCCAGGATGGTCTCGATCTCCTGACCTCGTGATCCGCCCGTCTCGGCCTCCCAAAGTGCTGGGATTACAGGCTTGAGCCACCGCGCCCGGCCAGGACTCATTATTTTGAAGCTACACTATACTCCAGTGACTTTACAACCCCATGTGTGCCTGTAATTATCACAGTGGCTTCTATAGTTGAGATTTTATTTCCATTAAACAGATAGGAATATTGACTCAGAGTTCAGAGAGGTGAAATGACCTTCCCAAGGCCACCCAGTTGAAACATAGGAGAGTAGGATTTGAATCCTGGTTGATTGGGTGCTATTATCTTCTCACTGCTCCACTGTGAAATTGTTTTGGCTTAAGAGAACCAGAGGGCAGAGGCTGTGGGCTAAGCTACCTCTTGGGCACCCTATCAGTGCCTTAATACTACCAGTTGTAGCTGCCATTATTTTCCATGTTGAGTGGTAAATATTGGTGCCAATATCTTATCTCTAGCTGTTTGAAGACAGCTATCATATCTGGTTCCTCTTGGTACCCACCACATTTCCTCATAGGTGACAGGATTCTTGAATACTCATTGGATGGGTGGTGGACTGATGGAAGATTAAAGAATGAAGGGAAGGATGGGTGGATAGAAGAATGGATGAATGGTGAGAGAATGGATGGATGGAAGGATGGATGAGGAGTGGATGAATAAATCGAAGGATGGATGAAAGGATTTATCTCTGATTTTTGAGGGCAGAAATCATGTGTGGTTCCTCTTGGTACTTGACACTTATGGATGGTGGGGTTCTTAAATACTTATTGGATGAATGACTGATGGATGGATAATAAGAGAATGGATTGAATGAATAACGAATAAATAGAAGGATAAATGAATGGATAGATGAGTGGATAGATGGCTGGTGAAAGATGAACAAAAGGATGGGAGAATTGATCCATGGATGGAAGAATTGGTGGAAGGATGAATGGGTGGATGAATTGATGGGTGGATGAATGGATGATGGAAGAAGACAGATGAAAAGATGGATAGATGGAGGAATGGATGGAAGAATGGTGGAAGGATACATGGGTGGATGGGTGGATGGATGGATGATGAAAGAAGGGTTGGTAAAAGGATGGTTGATGGATGGACGGATGGATGAGGGAGTATTAACAATGTAGAGTATCATTAAGTGGGAAAAAATTTCTCAGAAGGTAATATTTTCAGGAAAGTTTGAAAGCCAATAAATAACAAAAGTAAAAGAATTAGAACATTCTCAAAATGCTTGCTTAATTAATTTATTATTGCAGGTCTAGCATGGTGAATGAATGTTATCATCGTCATCATCATCAATGGCCAACATTTATTGTGAATTATCTCTATAGCACACATTGTCTTAAGCATTTTGTATCTTTCATCTAGTTTAATCCTACCAAGAACTCTATGAAGTAGATCTGGTTATTAGCATCCCCATTTTATAGAGGGGTAAGCTGTGAAGTACCTTATTAAATGTCACTCTGCTAGGTACCAGTGAAATATCCACATAGGCTTTTAATTACTGGAAAGCCAGCAGAATTAGAATGCCAACATCAGGAGGCCCCTGACATCATGCTTTGCTCTATAGATGTTCAATAAATTTGGTAAGTCAATAACTACCCCATAAAATTAATTCATTCCTAAGACAGCCATCTCATTGTTGTAGATTTTTCATTTTGTGATTTTAAACTGCCTCCTATTGCTTTACCCAGGATGTTCTATCTTTTTTAAAAAACATTTTAACTCTGCATGCTTTTGTGTGAGCATATGTACATGCATATACCTGTATATGTGCACATATGATGTGTGTATATTATGTATACATATATACACATCTATAATGTAAACAGGCCTGTTCACGTATACGTATATACACATTATGTATGTGCATAGATATACATGTATAATTACTGTTTTTAAAATGTATTGATAAACAATAATTGTATATATCTATTGAGGTACATGTGATTTGTTTTGTTTTTCCTTATTTATTTATTTAATAGACATGGGGTCTCACTATGTTGTCCAGGCTGGTCTCAAACTCCTGGTCTCAAGTAATCCTCCCACCTCAGCCTCCCAAAGTGCTGGGATTACAGGTGTGAGCCACTGATGTGATATTTTGATACATGTGTATAGTGTGTAATGATCAAATCAGGGTGTTTAGGAAATCCATTACTTCCAACATTTATCATTTCTTTGTGTTGGGAATATTGCAACTCTTATTTTCTTGGTATGTACATAATTAAATTGTTTTTAATGATGTAAGTCACACAGCTGTGATACAAACTTAAATGGAAAGAAGTCTCTTATTTACCCCTGGTTCCCACTTCCAGAGGTGATCGATATCAGTGGCTTCTCACACGCCCACTCAGTAAAACGCTCTGTGCATGTATGTGCATGGGGAACACAGATGCAGTGTCTTGCTGAGAACTACGAGGCTCTAAGTGACTTAGGTTTGCAAATGTCACCATCTTTTCGTTCCTCTGCACTTATCCCAGAATTGGTAGTCAGCAGCTTCCAGTAAAATCTCAGGGATGGCCTGAGCACGGTGGCTTATGCCTGTAATCCCAGCACTCGGGAGGCCGAGGCAGGAGAATTGCTTGAACCAGGGAGGCGGAGGTTGCAGTGAGCTAAGATTGTGCCACTGCACTCCAGCTTGGGATGCAGAGCAAGACTTCATCTCAAAAAAAAAAAAAAAAAAAAAATCTAACGTGTATGCTGTCTCCATAAGTAGTAATGAAAATATCTGGCTTATATGCCCCCTCTGACATTTACACAGTGCTTTCCAGCATCTGCTGAATGTATAAGATCCCAAGGTGGAGTTTATTCTCCCTCATTTGATGATTGGAAAAACTACCCCCACATTTGCCTGTGGTTTGACTCCAAAGCCACAACAATCCTTTGTCCGACCAGCCAAGAAACAGTGGCAAGTGGCAGGATGCTGGTCCCAACAACCCCAGGGCTCAGGACAGAAGGTTCTCCAAGCATCTGAACCAGCCAGTGCCCAAGGCGTAACTTGGTCCTCACCTGGATGTTCCAGACGTGGGTGTCTGGCTATTAAGGGCTTGTTTTCCAGTTGAATAATTATTTTGAACAGCCCTAAAATATTTTCTATTAATATCCATAACTTGGTCTGTGCAGAGTCATTAACGTTCCAGACCATCTGTTGCTACCAATTCTTCGAATTTGCACAAAACTCTTTATTGCACAAGGAAGCAAGCCATGTAAATAGCTGGGGATGGAGGGATCATCCCGGGCAAAGAGAAGAATGAGTGCCAAGGCCTTGAGGGGGCTTCTACAGGAAACAACTAAAAGGCAGATAGAGGGAGGAGAAGGAAGATAGCTTTGAGGGAAGGCATGGTATGGACTATGGATTGTATTCTAAAGGTGATGGAGGATTTTGAATTAATAAATGCCACCCCTCCTCTTTTTTTTTTTTTTTTTGAGACAGAGTCTTGCTCTGTTGCCCAGGCTGGTGTGCAACGGTGCAATTTTGGCTCTGCAACCTCCACCTCCTGGGTTCAAGTGATTCTCCTGCCTCAGCCTGCCGAGTAGCTGGGACTACAGGCACCCATCAGAACACTGTGAATGTTTGTATTTTTTGTAGAGACGAGGTGTCACTGTGTGGCCCAGGCTGGTCTCGAACTCCTGACCTCAGGTGATCTGCCTGCCTTGGCCTCCCAAGGTGCTGGGATTACAGGCATGAGCCACTGCACCTGGCCTTCAGGTTGCATTTAGAATCTGAAGGAGAGGCCAGGTACGATGGCTCAAGCCTGTAATCCCAGCACTTTGGGAGGCCGAGATGGGTGGATCACGAGGTCAGGAGATCAAGACCCTCCTGGCTAACATGGTGAAACCCCGTCCCTAACAAAAAATGCAAAAAACTAGCTGGGCGACGTGGCGGGCGCCTGTAGTCCCAGCTACTTGGGAGGCTGGGGCAGGAAAATGGCATAAACTCGGGAGGAGGAGTTTGCAGTGAGCTGAGATTGGGCCACTGCACTCCAGCCTGGGCGACAGAGCGAGACTCCGTCTCAAAAAAAAAAAAAAAAGAATCTGAGGGAGGCTGTACAGGGTCCGGTCCCACCCACCCCACCATGCATCTCTGTGACCTTGCTCCTCCTCACTTTTTGTAGAGACGAGGTGTCACTGTGTGGCCCAGGCTGGTCTCAAACTCCTAAGCTTAAGCCATCCTCCTGATCAGCTTCCCAAAACATTGGGATTATAGGTATGAGCCACTGTGCCCAGCCTGGGCCCTAGCCGTGTGGGTCCCACTTGCTCCTTGAGCACATCTAGCTTTTTTCATCTCAGGCCCTTACCACATCGGCTTCTCTGGCCTGGATGCATCCCCCACCCGCATACCTCCAGCTCCTCTCACGTCTCCCTCCTCAATCTGTTCCTCCAGGTGTCAGCTTCCCTGTCATTTCTCAGAGGACCCTCCCCTGACCTCTCAATCAAAAGTGACGTTGTCCTAGTTATTCCTGAGACTTGTCCACAACAATGATCACAGCAAATAGTTGTATTTGTTTCTGGTTTCTTCACCTCGTGTCTCTCTTCTTGGTAGACTCTCAGCCCCACGAAGGCAGGGACTATGCCTGCTTTATCCACTGCTGCATACTCACCGTGTAGCCCTGGCCCCACATCTTGTACATGCTCAATAAATACACATTCCTGAGTGGATGCATAAAGCAGGCATCAGGAAAGAGCTCATGCTGGCCACAGTGGCTCATGCCTGTCATCCCAGTGCTTTGGGAGGCTGAGCAGGAGGACGGCTTGGGCTCAGGAGTCTGAGACGAGCCTGGGCAACATAGTGAGACCTCATCTCTACAAACAATAATAATAGTTTAAAAATTAACTTGGTGTGGTGATGCATGCCTGTAGTCCCAGCTACTTGGGAGGCTGAGGTGGGAGCATCACTTGAGCTGGGAGATGGAGGCTGTAGTGAGTCATGATGGCACCACTGCACTGCAGCCTGGGTGACAGAGCAAGACCCTGTGTCAAAAAAAAAAGAAAAAGAAAAAGAGAAAAAGAGCTCAGCCTTATAGAGGAGAGAGGCTGGAGGCTGCATATCCGTGAGGGGACAGGACAACAGTTGAATAGTTGAGAAGAGAGATAAGAAAGACCTTCCTTTAGTCTGTAACAGCAGAGGCAGGAAAAGCAGATAGATTGGAGAGCTTCAGAAAAGTGGAGCCAGCTGACTGATAGAACACAGCAAGAGACAGGGACAGCAGATCTGCACTGGGGTCTACAACCCAGGTGGTTGGGAAGAACATAGTGTAATTAAATGAAGTAACATGGGGGAAGGATAACATATTTTGGGCTGTATCTCAAAAGCCAAAGCTTGGAATGTGAGATGTTTGAAGGACATCTAGGTGGACATGTCTGGGAGCCAGTTGAGAATACAGTTCCGGCTCTCAGAAGTGAAATAATATTATACGAACAATACCATTTTGGATAATATTTATGAGTTCTTAGCACATGTCTGGTCCTATGTTAAGCCTAGAGGCAGCATTGTACATTAGTTAAGAGCTCAATTTCTCTGAACCGAGTCAGATTATTGGGGTTCACCTGCAAGCTCCCCAACTTACATCATCTGTAACCCTCAGCAAGGTGCTTAAGCTTACTGTGTGCCCCATCTGTGCGTATCTGGGGTGGTAATGGTACCTACCACGCTGGGCTACTTCCTATCTGGATTATAGTGAATTTAGAATGGTGTGCAGCACTCAATGAGTTTTATCTGTTTTTTGTTTTGCTTTGTGTTTTGAGACAGAGCCTTGCTGTGTCGCCCATGCTGGAGTGCAGTGGTGCAATCATAGTCCACTGCAGCCTCGACCTCTTGGGCTCCAGTGATCCTCCCACCTCAGCCTCCTGAGTAGCTGGGACTACAGGCACGCACCACCATACAAGTCTAATTTTGTAAAATTTTTGTAGAGAGGAGGTCTCACTATGTTGTCCAGGCTGATCTCAAACTCCTGGCCTCAAGCAATCCTCCCATCTTGACCTCCCAAATCTGTTATATTTTTATGATTGTCATTAATCGTCATAACAAGGGTGAGTGGTAGGCAGGATTAGTATCCAGCCTCCTGAACAGCTGGGACCACAGGCATACACCACCATACCTGGCTAATTTAAATGAAAATTTTGTAGAGATGAGATCTCACTATGTTGCCCAGGCTGGTCTTGAACTTCTGGCTTTAAGCAATCCTCTGCCTTGGTCTCCCGAAGTGCTGAGATTACAGGTGTGAGCCATTATGCCTGGTCTATTTTTTAAATTACTGTGGATAGAAAGAAAAATGGCATGTATGATGTCAAATCTAGGAGCTAGTGGGAAGAGGAAGCGGAACTGTGGGATGAAAATTTTTGTCTTCTTTCATTCCAGAGAGAAGAGGGCAGCCAAGATGACCTGATGGTCCAGTTACCTGCTGGGATGGACGACCTTCCTTCTCTGTTCCTATAAGTCAAGTGGAGGTGAGGACACTCAAAACGATGGGGAGGATTTAGAAACTGGACTGGAATGAATGGGGCAAAGCAAAGATTCCTGGAACCAAGTAGGGAGGAGATGGCTTAGCAAAAATCTCAGAAGAGGCTGGGTGCAGTGGCTCACAGCTGTAATCTCAGCACTTTGGGAGACTGAAGTGGCAGATCACTTGAGGTCAGGAGTTCCAGAGCAGCCTGGCCAACATGATGAAAAGCTGTCTCTACTAAAAATACAAAAATTATCCAGGCATTGTGGTAGGTGACTGTAATCCCAGCTACTCAGGAGGCTGAGGCAGGAGAATCACTTGAACCCAGGAGGTGGAGGTTGCAATGAGCCGAGATCGCGC
>NW_012115710.1:6206571-6207234 GCF_000951035.1 Colobus angolensis palliatus | reverse complement strand
GAGTAGCTGAGACTTCAGGCGCCCGCCACCACACCCAGCTAATTTTTGTATTTTTACTAGGGACCGGGTTTCATCATGTTGGTCAGGCTGGTCTCGAACTCCTGGCCTCATGTGGCCCACCTTCCTTGGCCTCCCAAAATGCTAGGATTACAGGCATGAGCACCGTGCAGGGCCCCGACCTGCATTTCAATGCAGCATAGCATCTTATTAAGTCTACACATAATCCCAGGTGAATAGTGACCAAAATTCATTCAATGCCCTCTGTGTACTACACTGACCCAACAGATTTCTATACAATATCCTAAATCTTTCTATAGCAGCTCTATGAGCTGCTATTCTCCACCACCCATTCAATAAATGGTCCCGGTATAATTGAGCACTTCCCAGGGCCACAGTCCTAGGCTATATTAGAATTAGAACTTGAGTTCTAGTCCATATGGTTCCAAAGTCCATGCTCTCTCCTTAAGCATTGTTGCTTCCATAGAGACAAAAATGCATGAAGGCACTTATTCCTAGGCATGCTTATTCTTGCATAAAAATCTTAATTCTGTTCTTCCCTTAGCACTCAACAAATCTTAATTCTCTCTAAACCTTAATTTTATTCTAGTCCTAATCATCCACCATTTGTGTTCTTTACTATAAACCAACATTAACCTTAACTCT
>NW_012115710.1:6201964-6206521 GCF_000951035.1 Colobus angolensis palliatus | reverse complement strand
GAGCCACTGTACTCCAGCCTGGGTGACAAGAGTAAAACTCCGTCTCAAAAAAAAAAAAAAGTCTCAGAAGACCTGGGGTTTGGACCTTGGATCTGCCACTTCTTTTGTCTGTACATTTGGTCAAGCAGCATAACCTCTCTGAAGTCAGTTTCCAGACTGAAGGAAAAATAATGGTATTTATCTCATGGGGTTATTTTGAAGATTAAATAAAATAATGGGCACCAGAATCTTTCATAATGCTTAGCACATGGAGGGAGGAAAATGTTTATTAAAAGGCAGGTTATATGATCCCAATGAACTGAACCCTCAGACCCCAACCTGGACACCCTAATTATATATTAATGTATCTCAGAACCTAAACTAATCACTAAAACACTGCAGGTAAGCACAGAAACAGAACAAGAGGAGACCTTGCTTACAGGTCATTCACTCAAGCCTTGGTGAGTCATTCGTCACAATTAGAATCCTTTTCTGCCTGGCAAATCGTTCCTCTGGATAAGGCTCGGGAACCATTTACATGCACCTTGATCCCACATTCTTTATTCCAGAGATTCCTAACTTGGGGTCACTGAGTGAGGATTAGAGTATATGAAAAGTTGAATTTGCATTTTAAAAAAAATGTGTGTATTTATCAGGGTAGTGAGAATAGCTATTGTAAGAAGCAAACTCCAAACTATCGGCAGCTTAATACAATAATATTTTTTTTTCTTGGTTCTGCAAAGTGCCAGAAGGGTGCATCCGGTCAGGAAACAATGCTCCACGTGGTCATATCAAGCTTCTTCCGTCCTGGGGCCCCACCATCCCCTAGGGTTTCAGAATCTGCTGAGATTTCTTTGCTTTTAGCTCATAGACAGGGATCAAGAGAGTCTGGAGGATCTCGGAGGAGAGGGTTTTTTGTTTGTTTCCTTTTGGCCAGGACAGGAAGTGACATTCATCACTTTCTCCTACTTCCACTGGCTAGAACTGATACGGCTCTTAGCTGCAAGCAAGTCTGGGAGATGCAGTGTAGCAGTGCATTTGGGAGGAAAGTGAAACTGATTTTGATGAACACACAGCCATCTCAACCATAAGGGCAAATGAATATTCTCCTAGAGAGAAATTGTGGGTTCTCAAAGAACTGACAAATTCCTAAAAGGTTAGGAACTCACAGTTTATTCAGACAAGGAACAATGTACTTGATGGGGTATCCACTTTTCTAGTTATAATCTCAGTTTTGTCATGCCTCCCTGAGACCACACCTGCATACTTGTGGTGAAACTCAGTATTCCAAGTTCCCTTTGTGTGTATTTACAGACAGATTTATTCAGTATACACTTACTGAGTGATCTTTAAGTTCCAGGCATTGTGTTATGGATCAGAAGTGCAGAAATAAACAAAACCTAGACCCTCCACTCAGAGAGTTCACAGTAATTGGGAGTTATAGACACGTAAATGAATTATTTTTAAAAAATTGGCAACTGCATTCATTTATAGTGATTGACTCTGAGTATTATAAGTGTGAGGAAGAGTATTGACCCAGACTGAACCAAATCTTCACGGATGAATAGCAGGGACTAAAGCTGGGAAGAGGGGAAAGACATTCGTGGCAGGGTGAAGGGCAGGAGCAAAATCCCAAAGACGAGAAAGAACATGGAGTAAGGTCAAGGGAATGTTAATCAGGGAGTGAGAACAGGCAGGTCAGCAGGGTCTGGATTATGGAGGATTGTAACTCAGTTAAGAAGATTAGGCCATCTGCTGAATTACTTTGCAGATGGCTAATAGTATTAATTATGCACTGATTCTTACTGACAACTCCCAAAGATAACCTTAATTCCACCTACAGGGGCATCTGCCCTCCCCCTCAACACAGTATCCTATATACTCAGTGGTGTTTGTGATTGAGGCAAAGCATTGATAACGACAATGATGATGGTGATGATGACAATGATAATGATGAGGATGATGATGATGATGATGATATGACAATGATGATGACAACGATGACGATAATGATGACAATAATCGTGACAATGATGATGGTGACAATGACGATGACGACAATGATGATAATGATGATGACAATGATGTGATGAGGAGGAGAATAATGATTATAATAACGATGATGATGATGACAATGACAATAATGAGGTTGATGATAATGACACTGACAATGATCATCATCACATGATAATGACAATAATGGGGTTGATGATAATGACACTGACTGATGATGATGACAATGATGATGATGACAATGATGATCATCATCACATGATAATGACAATAATGAAGTTGATTATGATGACAATGATGATGATGATAATGATGATCATCATGATGACAATGATAATGAGATTAATGATGGTGACAACGACTGATGATGATTATGACAATGACGATGATGATCATTATTATGATGGCAATGATGTGATGAGGAGGAGAATAATGATGATTATATAATGATGGCAATGATGATGACAATGACAATGATGACGTTGATGATAATGGCACTGACTGATGATGATGACAATGATGATGACAGTGACGATGATCATCACATGATAATGACAATAATGAGGTTGATTATGATGACAATGATGATGATGAGGAGGAGAATAATGATTGTAATAACAATGATGACAATGGTGATGACAATGACAATAATGATGATGATAATGACACTGATAATGATGATGACAATGACGATGATCATCATCACATGATAATGACAATAATGAGGTTGACTATGATGACAATGATGATGATAATGATGATCATGATGACAATGACAATAATGAGATTAATGATGGTGACAATGATGATCATGAAAATGACGATGATCATTATGATGATGGCAATGACAATAGTGTGGAGAAGGATGATGATGATGGTGATGGTAATGATGATGATGAAAATGATGATCATAACTAATATTTGTTAAGCAGTAGCCATGCTCCTGGTACTCTTGTAAGCACTTTCCTGATTTAAACTGGTTTACGTTTCACAAAAATAAATACCAAACAGGTCTGAGAAACAGAAGTGAAAAATGCAATGATATTTAAGTACTCCTAATTGCATCACCCCGTTGGTGCGGTTCAGAGATGGAAGTCTGTCTTCTCCACATTCTCCCAATCCATCCCTTGTCCCCATAATGACCTATGTCAGGTTATACAGAACAAGAATCTGATCCACAACAATGGCTGTGGTTACCATGTTACAGACCTTGAAGACAGACACCATGTCTTGTCCATCTATTAGGAGAGGACTAACTATTGTAGCAACATCCAAATGTCAGTGGCTTGACTCAACAGAGGTTCATGTTAAACTCATCCTACAGTCCAATGTAGATGTTCAGTGGGAAAACTTTTTGTTGTAATCCAGAGAACAAGATCCTCTAGTTTGTGGCTCCACTGTCCCCCAGGCCCTCAGTATTCTCTGCTCAGTCCTCAGAGTTTCTCAGCCTTGACACTATTGCTGTCTGTGGCCGGATAGCTTTGTTCTGGGGAGCTGTCCTGTGCATTGTAGGATGTTTAGCAATATCCCTAGCCTCTATCTGGCAGATGTCAGTAGCAGCCACTGGCTCCTTTCCCCTATAAGTTGTAACAACCAAAAATGTCTCTAAACCTTGGCTAATGCTCCCAGGAGGTCATAATTGCTCCTCCTTCTCTATTAAGAACTGCTGCTCTATATTCAGCTGGTTAGCAGAGGAAGAAAATAGCATGGAGGATTGTTTGGGACTTTTTAAAGCCCGGAAATGGTGAGCATAATTTCCACCCATAATCCATTGTGCACACACACAAATCACCCACTGGAGTATCTCACTCATAGTATTCTATCATTATATCTTTGAGGGAGGGAAGGAAGGAGGCAAATAAACGAGATTGGAGCAAGGAGGGAAGCTGTGACTCTGAACTAGCAGATGAGCAAGTTGAGCTCTCATCCCAGTTCTGCTCAAAAAAAGCGATCAACTTTCTTTTTTTTATTTTTTTTATTTTTTTTTTATTTTTTAAAACCAGAACATTTATTGCATGACTAATCGCTGACATTCTTAAGATGAACTGGATGCTGCAACAGCTGCCCTCTTGGGTTTAGGTGTTGTTCCTTCACGGAATCCATGCCTGAATCTGCGGTATACAATTTTTAGGTGCCTCATTCGACCAGTTCCGGTGGTATTTCGTCTTTTAGCCTTGGCACTCCAGTTATACTTTCTCTTGCGCTTGGCAGGGTAGCCACATTTGCCACAGGTCTACTTCTGAAGGTGGTAGGCCTTAGAGCCACAGCGGCGGCACAATGTGTGCGTCTTATTGCGACGCTTTCCAAACGATGACGTTCCCTTCGTCATCTCGCTTCTGCAGCCGAGGCCAGAGAGCGCGATCAACTTTCATTAGTCCTTATTGTATGCGGGTTTTCACGTGATGAGGAATCTGGGATAGAATAGCATTTCTTTCTTTTAAAAAATTTACACATCGGCGGGGCGCGGTGGCTCAAGCCTGTAATCCCAGGACTTTGGGAGGCCGAGACGGGTGGATCACGAGGTCAGGAGATCGAGACCATCCTGGCTAACACGGTGAAACCCCG
>NW_012115710.1:6193628-6197794 GCF_000951035.1 Colobus angolensis palliatus | reverse complement strand
ACTATAGCAGGCCGGGTGTGGTGGCTCACGCCTGTAATCCCAGCACCGTGGGAGGCTGAGGCAGGTGAATCACCTGAGGTCAGGAGTTCAAGACCTGCCTGGCCAACATAGCGAAACCCTTTCTCTAATAAAAGTACAAAACTTAGCGAAGCATGGTGGCATATGCCTGTAATCTCCAGGCAGGAGAATCTCTTGAACTCAGGAGGCGGAGGTTGCAGTGAGCCGAGATCATACCACTGCACTCCAGCCTGGGTGACAGAGCGAAACTCTGTCTAAAAAAATAAAAAATAACGTCTCGAAGTGGGAAGGGAAAACTCAGCATATTGGTGGGGTCTTGGGGTCTCGTCTAAGGTGTGTGTCTCAGTGGGGGATGTGATTTGGATTGTGTAAGGATCATGATGTAATAGTTAGGGTTGGTGGTCACAGCAAGGTGAAATGACCAAAGATGGGGTTTCAAAGAGTCTGGAAGAGTAAACAGTGTTTTGACACAATCTACTGAAAAAGTTGAACGGTCTGATATTTATGTAAATAGCTTTTCTGGAGGCTTCTGGAATGAATAATAAGGCTATTTGCAACTCTTATCTTCCTGGACAAGAATTTCCTAGCTTAATAGCGTCAAGGTGATGGTGACCGCAGAACCGTGAAGTCACATTAATGGAGACAGTAAGCTGTGTGCAAGTTGATAATTTTGGCTCTCACTTATCCATAACATCCAGATAATAACGTCATCCGGAAGTTGCTTGGAGAATCTAATACTACGTTGCCTTTCATGGGATAAAGCGTGGCACAGTTTTTGTGTCATAAATGGAAGGTCTTTTCATCTCCTCTTCTTGACCCGTAACCTTTCCATAACCATTTTCAGAGTATGGGGGAAATTCTCTCAGCAAGCCCTGCATCTTCCCCTCCATCTACAGAAATAATGTGGTTTCCGATTGCCTGGAGGATGAAAGCAACAAGCTCTGGTGCCCGACCACAGAGAACATGGATAAGGATGGAAAGTGGAGTTTCTGGGCCGACACCAGTAGTCTGGGGATGGGGGTTGGGTGGATGTGGGTGGATTCTTTTATTCATCTGC
Organism: Colobus angolensis palliatus; assembly: GCF_000951035.1. Classification (NCBI taxonomy): domain Eukaryota; kingdom Metazoa; phylum Chordata; class Mammalia; order Primates; family Cercopithecidae; genus Colobus; species Colobus angolensis. Next base: position 6,196,719 of record NW_012115710.1, on the reverse strand, counting down.
TCAACAAACACCTACTGAAACCCCACTGTGAACCAGGCACTGAGCTGGGCACTGAGGAGCTGGTGATGAATCAGGCAGACAGAGTTCTGGCCTTGTGAATAACGTCAATGGTGTGATATGCCACAGGCTTTAAAATCCAAGAGAAAGGTGCCAAAATGAAATGCTCGAAATGCTAAACACCTAACCGTGATGCAAATACAGAGTAAACACATGCTAAGGCTTTTAAAAACCCTAGCGTGAGCCAGGCATGGTGGCTCACGTTGTAATCCCAGAACATTGGGAGGCTGAGATGGCAGGATCACTTGAGGCCAGGAGTTCAAGACCAGCCTGGTCACATAGTGAGACGCTGTCTCTACAAACAAAACAAAACAAAACAAAACAAAAATAAATAAATAAATAGCCAAGTGTGGTAGCATGTGCCTGTAGTCCCAGGTACTTAGGAGGCTGAGGCGGGAGGATCACTTGAGCCTGGGAGGTTGAGGCTACAGTGAGCTATGATCATACCTCTGTACTCCAGCCTGGGTGACCGAGTGAGACCTTACCTCTAAAATCAATAAATAAGCAAACAAACAGTGAAATCACCCGACAAAAGGCTCACACATTTGGAAAACGTACTAGACTGCCACAGTGTACCTGTTCACAGCAGGAGAGCTGAAATGAGCCGGAAGAGCATCCCCTTGTTCCCCTCGGCTGAGAACATGTGTGTCGCGAGACAGACTTTCTCTCTCTGTGTGTGTCCACAAGTGGCCGCAGAAGCGTCACGAGTGTCGATTTCGTGAGTCATAAAGTTTAGCACGTAGACGCATTTGCACCTGCGGAATCGTGAAAGAAGAGCACACTGGAATTGGTCCTTTGAGACAAATCCTCTATCCACCAGGTCCTCCTGGTGACCAGCGTTTCCTTCTCCCTCCTTCCTCCAGGGCCCTCTGTGCTTCCACTCTGCCCTTCTTCCCTATTCCAGTGCCCTGCCCTACCTTCCAACTTTTCTCAAGTCCTATACTCTGATAGCTTCTGAGTGAAGAAAATACCCGAGACCCAGTGGAAAGGAAAGGGAAGTCCTCGGGCAAAGAGGAACTATAAGGAGTTATAGCTCTGCTCCACTCCAGGCAAGGGGTCAGGCGAATAGCTGTGGGTGGGGGCATGTGTTGTTCCAACAACTCGGGAATTTCCTAAATAAAATAAATTATTTCTCAGCTGGTCATGGGAGAAGATGTGACAGCAAAAATTGAGACCCATTTACCCTCTGTTGCCTCAAGTTGCTGTGGATAGAGGCTTCCAGTTCGTATTATCTATGGGGTCATCTTTCATGAGGACGTCATTTATATCCTCATCTTTCACGGATTCCACAGGTGCAAATGTGCCTACTGGCTAAACTTTGTCACTCACGAAATCGATAGTCGTGATGCTTCTGCAGTCATCTGTGGACACACAAAGTTTGAGTTTGAGTTTCCCAACACACATGTTCTCACCTGAGGGCAGTAAGGGCGTGTTCTTTCGGCTCATTTCAGCTCTTGTAACTGTGAACACAAATTCTTCTTTTGCTTAGGTTTGGGTCAGCATTCTGAGCAGTGCCCAGGCAACACCTTCCTGTGCAGGGTTTACCCAGATTTTAGTTTTCAGTTTTTTTTAATTTTATTTTTACTTTTTTAATTTTGTTTTATTTTATTTTATTTTTGAGATGGAGTCTCACTCTGTCACCCAGGCTGGAGTGCAGAGATGCAATCATGGCTCACTGTGGCTTCAACCTCTCAGGCACAAAGGATCTTTCTCCCTCAGCCTCCCAAGTAGCTGGGATTACAGGGCACACTACCATGCCTGGCTAATACTGCTTGTTTTTTGTAGAGATGGGGTTTCACTTTGTTGCCCAAGCTGGTGAACTCCTGGCTAGAAGTGATCCGCCCACCTCTGCCTCCCAAAGTGCTGGGATTACAGGCATGGGTCATCGTGCCTGGCCAAGAACAGCATTTCTTGATATATTTCAGGGACCATTAGTCTCTAGTGCTATTGAATTGTGAGGTAAAAAAAAAAAAAAAAAAAAAAAAAAAAAAAGGACAACTCAATATACTGTATACCTCAATTCTCATTTTCGTATTAACTTTTCTGATGAGTCCTTCATTAAAGAAACCTGTTTAACTTTGTTTCACGTGGCGTTTTCCGAACGTATTTTATTCTTTCTGTTGTTTCTTGAGCAAGTAACTATTCTAGGTTCTGTGGATACACTGCACAAAAAAAACAAGGTTCCTGTACTCATCGAGAACAATAAGGACATCAAAAGTTGTCCCCTCAATATTTGCCACACCTGGGGGCCACCAGTACTATTATTTGCTCAACATTTTTCTTTAAATTTGCTCACTTATCTTCACTTTTAAAAAATTCATTTTAAGAGTTTGGTTAACATCAGTATTATAATATAAAAAACCACTACCACTTTCCATAAATAGGAAATATGACCAAAAATAAATACTGTACTATACAAAATCTCATTATTAAATTCTGCTAGACTATTGTCCGAATAAAGCTTTAAGCCTGAGTGCTGCCCTCTCTCTCTCTCTTTTGTTCTTGTTAAAATGAGAGATTATTAAATATTAGAGATGCGGTAGAGAAATACTAGTATTAAATGGAAGCTTTCTCTTTTGCGTAAGCAGAAGGACTAAAAGGACCACTAGAAAATGATTTTTTTTTCCAGTCTATATTTCAAAATTATTTAATGTGTGTCCCTACATAACCTAATGTGGTCTTGTGATCCACCAAACATTATTTTGTGCAACGTTATTGGCCTCCAATTTTATACTCTGAGCAACAGTAGTCTCAGGGAACAACATACCTTGGTTGTCTGGGTTGTGTACGGAACTCTTCCCCGGTGCTCCTGGTTCCATCATGAACTGGATACTCCCTGACATGTCATTAGGAAGTTAGATGCTAAGCCTAGGTGTGTAGCCTTCAGGCCCCCATGAGAACTGTCTCAGCCCATTTGGGTTGCCATAACAAAATACCACAGGCCAGGCATGGTGGCTCGCGCCTGTAATCCCAGCACTGTGGGAGGCCAAGGCGGCAGGATCACCTGAGGTTAGTCTCTACTGCTACTGAATTG
>NW_012115710.1:6186624-6188173 GCF_000951035.1 Colobus angolensis palliatus | reverse complement strand
TTTTATTTTATTTTATTTTTGAGATGGAGTCTCACTCTGTCACCCAGGCTGGAGTGCAGTGGTGCGATCTCGGCTCACTGCAGCCTCTGCCTCCCGGGTTCAAGCGATTCTTCTGCCTCAGCCTCCTGAGTAGCTGGGATTACAGGCGCCCGCCACCACACCCAGCTATTTTTTTGTATTTCTTTTCTTTTAGTAGAGATGGGGTTTCACCATGTTGGCCAGGCTGTTCTCAAATGCCTGACCTCAAGTCATCTGCCCACCTTGGCCTCCCAGAGTGTTGGAATTACAGGTATGAGCCACCACAGCCAGCCGCTTTTTACATTTTAAAGACAGGGTCTCCATCTGTCACCCAGGCTGTAGTGCAGTGGTGCAGTTGTGGCTCAATGCAGCCTCAACCTCCCAGGCTTGAGCAATCCTCCCACCTCAACCTCCTGAGTAGCCGGGACTACAGGCACACACCTCCATGCCCAACTAATTTTTTAAGAAACTTTTTGTAGAGATGGGGTTTCACTATGTTGCCCAGGCTGGTCTTGAACTCCTGGCTTCACGTGATCCTCCTGGTTCAGTCTCCCCACATGCTGGGATTAAAGGCAGGAACCATCACACTCAGTCCCAGTTTGAAATCCAGGATGGGTCTGAAGCCCACGCCTCTGCGACAGTGTGAAGCCTGGGGAGTAACCTTCGTCTTATCCCTTTCTGCTTCCTAGGAATTTCCACATTGGTCCCTGGCTTTCCTTGCCACTTTCCATTCAACTATAAAAACAAGAATTATTTTAACTGCACTAACAAAGGATCAAAGGAGAATCTCGTGTGGTGTGCAACTTCTTACAACTACGACCAGGACCACACCTGGGTGTACTGCTGATGCTGAGGTGAGAGCAGGGACCAACAGTGGTCATTTCACTGATGCAGAGGTGAGACAGGTGCACACCTGGTGCGTCACTGATGTGAAGGCGAGATCTGCTTTTTCCAGCATGTCTGATTAGCTGAGGTTCCCAGCAATTCGCGCTCTGTTGCCAAAGATAAGGTGGAGCTGGGGAAGACTGGAACAACTGCCCAGATTAGAAGGATGAAAGAAATTAGGATTTCTCCCACAAGCAGGAGAGCAGAGGGGAGACTGGCACTTTTTGAGACCCAGAAAGGTATCATTCCAAGTTTCAAGTCTGCGAGGCTTTGGCTGTGGACAATTAGGAAAGTGAAACTTCTCAAAATGGAGTGTGGTATGAAAAAAACAATCCAGAAAAGGAGATAACTGACAAGCCGTGATGACTCATACCTATAATCCTAATGCTTTGGGAGGCCAAGGCAGGAGGATCAGTTGAGGCCAGGAGCTTGAAACCACCCTGGGCAATGTAGAAAGACCCTATCTCTACAAAAGAAAACAAAAAAAATTAGTTGGGTGTGGTAGCACACACCTGTAGTCCCAGCTACTCAGGAGGCTCATTGCAGCCTCCACCTCTTGGGTTCAAGCAGTTCTCCCACCTCAGCCTCCCGAGTAGCTGGGATTACAGGGGTGCACCACCACGCCTGTTTTTTGTTTTTTTTTTTT
>NW_012115710.1:6184567-6186574 GCF_000951035.1 Colobus angolensis palliatus | reverse complement strand
GAAAAAAAAAAGAAGGACAACTCAATATATTGTATACATCAATTCTCATTTTCATATTAACTTTTCTGATGAGTCCTTCATTAAAGAAATCTGTTTAACTTTGTTTCACGTGGCGTTTTCCAAACGTATTTTATTCTTTCTGTTGTTTCTTGGGCAAGTAACTATTCTAGGTTCTGTGGATACCCTGCACAAAAAACAAAGTTCCTGTACTCATCGAGAAGAATAAAGACATCACAAGTTGTCCCCTCAATATTTGCCACATCTGGGTGCCACAAGTACTATTCAAGACCAGCCTGGCCAACATGGCGAGACCTCATCCCTACTAAAAATACAAAAATTAGTCAGGTGTGGTGGCGGGCACCTGTAATCCCAGTTACTCTAGAGGCTGAGGTGGGAGAATCGCTTGGACTCAGGAGGTGGAGGTTGCAGTGAGCTGAGACCAGACCACTGCACTCCAGCCTGGGTGACAGAGTGAGACTTCATCTCAAAAAATAAAAAATAAAATAAAAAAAGTAAATAAAACAAAATTTTAAAAGTACCATTGGCTGAGTAGCTTATAACCGATATAAATTTCTATCTCCCAGTTCTGGAGGCTGAGAAGTCCAAGGGCAAGGCCCCAGCAGTTTCAGCTGCTGATGAGGGCTCGCTTCCTGGTTCACAGATAGTGCCTTCTTGCTGTATCCTCACGTCGTAGAAGGGGCTAGCTACCTCTCTGGGGTCTCTTGTAAGGGTTCTTATCCCAATCATGAAGGCTCTGCCTGTACGACCTAATCACCTTCCAAATGCACCTCGTACCATGACCGTGGGGGTTAGGATTTTAACATATGAATTTGGCAGGAGGACACAGACATTCAGATCAAAGCAAGAGCCAAACCAAGACTCATCCTTTGCTAATTCACTGTGATTCTTCCCCACTCCCGTTTTCTCCTTCTGCCCTTCAGGGATGCACGAGGAATGTGTCTTTCCTTTCACCTACAAGGGATCTGTTTACTTCACTTGCACCAAAATTCATAGCTTATCCCCTTGGTGTGCCACCAGAGCGGTGTACAATGGCCAATGGAAGTACTGCCAGAGTGAAGGTGAGCGGTATCATGTTGTCCCTGGCCAGTGGTTTTGACTAGGGTGGATCACAAAAGAGAATGTGTGACTGTCTATGACATGATCACATTTTTGCAGGCAAATTATAATATGTATGCATGCATAGAAAAAGCTCTGGGATGCCAGACACGGAATGCCAATCATGGGTAATAATGTTAATAATGATAGTGTTAAAAATGGTGCTCTCTGGATGAGGGTCTTGTGATATTATAAGACTAGTTGACCCAATAGAAGCATCCCATCTTTATGTCTTTCTTAATTTTCTAAATTAATAAGGAAAAAAGAAATGAAGTGTAAGAAAAGGGATTTGAGGCTGGGCGAGGTGGCTCATGCCTGTAATCCCATCAAAACTTAACTACTAATAGCCTACTGTTGACGAGACAGCTTACCAGTAACATAAACTGTCAATTAACATAGATGTTGTATGTCTCATGTATTATATACCGTATTCTCATAATAAAGTAAAGTAGAGAAAATAAAATGTTATTAAGAAAATTGTAAAAAGGAGGAAATACATTTGCTATCCATTAAGTGGGAATGGATCAGCATAAAGGTCATTAGCATCATCTTCACCTTGAGTAGGAGGAGGAAGAGGAAGGGTTGGTCTCACCACCTTGGGATGACAGAGGCAGAAATGATGGAGGAGGTGGAAGGGGAGGCAGGAGAGGCAGACACATTTAATAGAACTGTTTTTGAAAAACACCCACGCCCGCTGGGTGCAGTGTCTCACACCTGTAATCCCAGCAATTTGGGAGGCCAAGGCGGGTGGATCACCCGAGGTCAGGAGTTCGAGAGCAGCCTGGCCAACATGGCGACACTCCATCTCTATTAAAAATTAGAAAAAAATAGCTGGGTGTGGGTAGCAGGCACCTGTAATCCCAGCTACTCGGGAGGCTGAGGCAGGAGAAT
>NW_012115710.1:6162146-6177665 GCF_000951035.1 Colobus angolensis palliatus | reverse complement strand
TTTTTGTTTTTTTGTTTTTTTTTTAGTAGAGATGGAGTTTCACCATGTTGGCTAGGCTGGTCTCGAACTCCAGACCTCAGGCGATCCACTCGGCCACCCAAAGTGCTGGGATTACAGGCGTGGATCACCGCGCCTGGCCTATCCCTCCTTTTCTTCTCGTCTTTTCCTTCTGGCTCTCCACCAAGGCCAGCGTCAGTGTTCTCCAGCCTAGAGAAATGCGCTTTAAATCTCCCACATGGATCAACGGACCTCACTACTCTGTGACTTCTGGAATCTAAAATAAAGAGAAGCCCTTTCATCAGATGTGTAGACAGAACACCATCCCTCCTCCCTTTGGGGTAGAAAACCCTGGTGGTTCTAGCAATGTCTGTCCTTACGATGCACGTGGCTTATGGATGACACTAAATTAGTGGACCCTTCCTGAATTTTGTCTTGGCAATGAAAATCATCTTCCCGGAATAGAGGAGAGGGAAAGGAGGGGGTTTGGAACTCTGGGCACCATCTTAACAGGGTAGACATTAAAAAACACCCACAGAGGACTTCAGTCTGTGGCTAGGACTAGGAACAGTGTCCAGCCTCTGACTTCTGTCCATCACAGCAGAACTAGCTCTTTGCCGATCCCCTACCCCTTACCATAGAGGTGAAGTCCAGGGGCTAATTGTTCCTTGACCTTGTTCCTATGAGCCCAGCAGAGGTTGGGGGAACGTCTGATTCTTCTCAGCTCAGCTGCTTCCGCCAGCTTCCGACTAAGTCTGGAAAACCAATACAAAGTCATTTTTAATTCACCTTCCCCTTTGAGCCAATGTCTACTTATTCATTACATTCAGATCTTTGCTTCTATTTTCAAGCAGAGGAGAACCCTCTTCAGAGGAGGACGGCCATATTGAGGCTGAACATGGATTCATCTTTCTCATTGCTTTTTCAAGCTTAAATAACCACCTTTAGAAATACCCTCTGCCTGGTTCGATCAGCTGGTCCTTTGTGAAGAACGTAAAGAGAATGCGGCATAACCACCAATAAAGGAGACTTGATTTAACCCTGAGATCTGCCTTCTCTGCTTCCTAAGATGAGAGCAATGGTGAATGTGTGGGGAAGGAATGGTTGGTGGCCAGGCTGTCGAGTCTCACCATGTGGAGAGGTCAGACTCTCAGGCCAGAGACCTCTAGGAGTTGTTACAGCCTGCTCTGTCTTCTGGGGGAAATCAGATTTGGGTGGGGTGTTTGTAGGTACTTACTAAATTATTAATAAATTAATTAGGAAGTAAGCAGAGGGTAGAAAATTCACCGCAAGACTGCCTCAATCATTCCTCCCCTGTGCCCGTGGCAGATATCAAGAACTGATTACAGAATCTGATTCCTTCTCAGCCCAGATGGAAACTCACATTGCTGTTCTTGTACTTTCTTCTTCCTTTCACTCTTCTCTTTCTCCATTTCCTTTTCCCTTCCTCTTCCCTCTCCTCCTCCTCCATCTTCTCCTCCTCCTCCTTCTCCTCCTCCCTCTCCTTCTCCTCCTTATCCTCTTCCCTCTCTTCGTCTCTCTTATCCTCCTCCCCCCTCTTCTCCTACTCTCTCTCCTCCTCCTTCTCCTCCTTCCTCTTCTCCTCCTCCTCCCTCTTCTCTTCCTCCCTCTTCTCCTCCATCTCCTCCTCTTTCTTATTTTCCTTTCTCCTCCTCCTCCTCACTACTCTCCTCCCTCTTCTCCTCCCTCTCTTCCTTCTCCTCCTCCCTCTTCTTTTTCTTCTCCTCCTACCTCTCCTCGTTTCTCCACCTCCCTCTCCTCCTCCCTCTTCTCCTTCTTCTCCTCCTCCCTCTCCTCCTCTCTCTTCTCCTTCTTCTCCTCCCTGTCCTCCTCCCTCTTTTCCTCCTCCCTCTCCTCCTTCCTCTTCTTCTCTTTGTCCTCCTCCCTGTTCTTCTCTTCCTTCATCTCCTTCTCTCTCCTCCTCCCTCTTCTCCCCCTTGTCCTCCTGCCTCTTCTCCTTCTTCTCCTCCCACTTCTCCTCCCTCTTCTCCTCCTTCTCCTCCTCCCTCTTCTCCTCCTTCTTCTCCTGCCTCTCCTCCTCCCTCTTCTCCCCCTTGTCCTCCTCCCTCTTCTTCTTTTTCTCCTCCTCCCTCTCCTCCTCCCTCTTTTCCTCCCTCTCCTCCTCCCTCTTCTCCTCTTCCTTCTTCTTCTCCTCCTCCCTCTTCTCCTCCTCCTTCTCTTCCTTCTTCTCCTCCTCCTCTGCCTACTTCTGTGTCTTCCTTGTGCCGGTATTCTCTTCCACCTTGTCTTCCTGAAGTCTCCTCCTCCCTTTACTCATTGTCCGGGGAACTGCCCCTGTGATGGAGATGGACGTGAGCTTCCCAGATCCCCCTTTAATAAAGGACTTGCTGCCCAGCTCCGGCGAGTGCTGTCTGCAAGCAGCCTTTGGTGGTCAGCCCAGATCAGAGATGGTCTCAGCTTCAAAGTGGCCTCCATCACCCAAACGATGCCCTTCCCAGGGCAGGCCACAGCCAATAACTGACTGATGCTGGGTTTAAAGGCTTGGCTATTCTTATCCAAGTGAGATAACTCAAAAGAGCTACATCCAGAGCTCCTGTGGGTTCAACTGAGGTTGTACAGCCTGCACCGTGGTTCAACCTCTCCCTCTGTCCAATCCCAGTTCCTTCCTTTCTTAATTAATCCCAAGGAAACGCTCTGATAAGCCTCCTGCTTGCTGTCTCTGCTCTCAGACAGAGGTGGAGCCCTGGGGAACCCAACCTGAGACAGCTCACCTTTGAGTGATGCCCATTCTCTCCAGGCGTGATGACTCACACCTGTAACTCCAGCAGTTTAGGAGGCCGAGGCAGGAGGATCGCTTGAGGCCAGGTGTTTGAGACCAGCCTGGGCAACATAACAACGCTCCATCTCTACAAAAAATATAAAAATTAGCTGGTTGTGGTGGCTTCACACCTGTAGTTCCAGCTACTTGGGAGACCAAGGCAGGAGGATTGCTTGAGTCCAGGAGTTCGAGGCTGCAGTGAGCTGTGATTGCACCACTGCACTCCAGCCTGGGTGACAGAGCAAGACCTTGTCTGAAGAAAAAAATAGAGATGTCCTTTTTGACCACTCTAATTAAGCCCCTTCCCCAAATTATCTTTGCATCTAACCATACCACTTTATCCTCAAAGTATTCATCCCAATCCGAGCTTCTTCTAATGGATTTAATTTTTTTTCTCCCTTGGCACTGGAATGTAACCTCCAAGAAAGTAAAAGACCTTACTGCTGGGCACATTCCAGTACCTAGGATAATCCTGGGCTTATAGCATGAAGTTGTGATGTCCAATACAGTAGCCACTAGCCACAAGGAGCTAGTTACATTTAACTTAAGTAATTAATAGCCTTCCTTATTGATATGGTTTGGCTGTGTCCCCACCCAAATCTCCTCTTGAATGGTAGCTCCCATAATTCCCATGTTACCTATTGATGTGGTTTGACTGTGTCCCCACTCAAATCTCATTTTGAATTGTAGCTCCCATAATTCCCATGTTATCTATTGATGTGGTTTGGCTGTGTCCCCACTCAAATCTCCTCTTGAATTGTAGCTCCCATAATTCCCATGTTATCTATTGATGTCCCCACTCAAATCTCCTCTTGAATTGTAGCTCCCATAATTCCCATGTTACCTATTGATGTGGTTTGGCTGTGTCCCCACCCAAATCTCATCTTGAATTGTAGCTCCCATAATTCCCACGTTGTGGGAGAAACCCGGCAGAAGATAATTGAATCATGGGGATGGTTTCCTTCATACTGTTCTCGTGGTAGTGAATAAGTCTCACAAGATCTGATGGTTTTATAGGGGGAAACCCTTTTCTCTTGGCTCTCCTTCTATCTTGCCTGCTGCCATGTAAGACGTGCCTTTCACCTTCTGCCATGATTATGAGGCCTCCCCAGCCACATGGAACTGTGAGGCCATTAAATCTTTTTCTTTTTCTTTTTGTTTTTTTGAGATGGAGTTTTTTTCTTTCGCTCAGGCTGGAGTGAAGTGGCATGATCTCGGCTCACTGCAACCTCCACCCCCTCGGGTTCAAGTGATTCTCCTGCCTCAGCCTCCTGAGTAGCAGGGATTGCAGGCATGCACCACCACAGTCGGCTAATTTTTGTATTTTTAGTAGAGATGGGATTTTGCCATGTTGATCAGATTGGTCTCGAACTGCTGACCTGAGATGATCCACCCACCTTGGCCTCTGAAAGTGCTAGGATTACAGGCATGAGCCACTATGCTTGGCCTTTTTTTCTTTATAAATTATCCAGTCTCGGGTATGTCTTTATCAGCAGCATGAAAACAGACTAATACAATTATGTATTCATTAATAAAACTGTGTTCACTTGATAAAATAAAAATAAAATAAAATTTAATTTCTCAGCCTTGCTCACACATTTAATACTCAGTAGCCACACGTGGCTACCATAATAAACAGTGCAGGTCTGGAATACTTCCATCCTTGCAGAAGATTCTATTGCATTGCATGGTTCTAAAATACAAGCTTGTTGAGGTCAAATACCTTGTCCTTGCTCTACTTCCATTATCTGAAACAATGCCAGGCATATAGACCAGGTACTTAGAAAATCTTTTTTGAATGGGTGACTGAAGAAATGAAGGCACGGATGCATGAATGTATAGATGGAATGGGATGGAGCCGAGGAAAGAGGTTGAAGTTAGGAAATAACATTATTCTGCTTCCACTTTTTCTTTTTGAAGACAGGGTCTCACTCTGTTACCCAGGCTGAGTGCAGGGCGCCATCTTGGTTCACTGTAATCTTGACTTCTGAGCTCAAGCGATCTTCCTGTCTCAGTCTCTTGAGTAGCTGGGACCACAGGCACACACCGCCATGCCCTAGCTAAATTAATTTCTTTTCTTTTCTTTTCTTTTTTCTTTTCTTTTCTTTATTTCTCTTTCTTTCTTTCTCTCTCTCTCTTTCTCTCTTTCTTTCTCCTTCCTTCCTTCCTCCCTCCCTCCCTCCCTTCCTCCCTCCCTTCCTCCCTTCCTCCCTCCCTTCCTCCCTCCCTCTGTCTCTCTGTTTCTTTCTTTCGAGAGACAGGGTCTCTCAGTGTTGCCAGGCTGGTGGTGAACTCCTGGCCTCAAGTGACCTTCCCTCCTCGGCTTCCCCAAGGGCTCCACTTTTTCTTATTTTTTTATTTTATAAAACAAAGCTATTGGCTGGGTGCGGTGGCTCACATCTGTAATCTGAGCACTTTCGGGGAGCTGAAGTGGGTGGATAGCTTGAGCCCAGGAGTTTGCAACCAGCCTGGGCAACATGGCGAAATCCTGTCTTTACCAAAAAAAAAAAAAAAAAAATTAGCCAGGCGTGGGGGCATGCACCTATGGTCCCAGCTGAGGAGGGTGAGGCTGAGGTGGGTGGATGGCTTGAGCCTGGGAGGTAGAGGTTGCAGTGAGCCAAGATCACACCACTGCACTCTAGCCTGGGCAACAGAGTGAGACCCTGTCTCAAAAATAAATACATAAATAGGGTGGGTGCAGTGGCTCAGGTCTGTAATCCTAGCACTTTGGGAGGCTGAGACAGGCGGATCACCTGAAGTCAGTTCAAGACAGCCTGGCCAATATGGCGAAATCCAATCTTTACTGGAAAAAAAAAATTAGCCAGGCGTGGTGGCACACGCCTGTAATCCCAGCTACTCCGGAGGCTGAGGCATGAGAATCGCTTGAACTCAGAAGGCGGAGGTTGCAGTGAGCCAAATTCGCACCACTGCACTCCAGTCTGGGTGACAGAGTGAGACTCTGTCTCAAAAATAAATAAATACATAAATAAAATAAAACAAAGCTATTGAACCAGATAACTCATTTTAAACATCTAATTCATAGACTTCAAAGCAAGAAAAAGTTGGAGGAAGGCATGAAGTTAATTCTTTACTTTGACTTTTATTTTATTTCTTTATTTATTTTGAGACGGAGTTTTGCTGTGTTGTCTAGGCTGGAGTGCAGTGGCGCGATCTTGGCTCACTGAAAGCTCCGCCTCCTGGGTTTACGCCACTCTCCTGCCTCAGCCTCCTGAGAAGCTGGGACTACAGGCACCCGCCACCACGCCTGGCTAATTTTTTGTATTTTTAGTAGAGACGGGGTTTCATCGTGTTAGCCAGGATGGTCTTGATCTCCTGACCTCGTGATCTGCCCGCCTCGGCCTCCCAAAGTGCTGGGATTACAGGCGTGAGCCACCGTGCCCGGCTTATTTTGACTTTTATTTTCACTTTGCATTGCTGGAGTGTCTTGCTTTGGGCCGAGATTAGGAGGAATCTCTCTTTTTTGTTTCATAGCACAGATTGATGTCAGGACGTGAGGGATGGAACAGACTTCCCATCTAACAGAGACAGTCTCTGGGTGGCTCAGGACAGACCAGCGTGAAGGCAGGGGGCTTCTAGGAAAGACTTTGCAACAACCTGGCTGAACTGGGGTTGTGGGGGATCCTGTCATCGCTCTCTTTGCACGATGGCATTTTTTTCCGGGGATTAATTCCCCAGGGATCAGCTTGCTCTAAACCTTGATAATCCAGATTTGTGGTTTAATTCTGTCCCCTGAGTATCTTACACAAGGGAAAGGATGTGGGAGTCAGGGGGGAGAGAGAGGGAGAGAGAGAGAGAGAGAGAGAGAGAGAGAGACAGTGCTTCCAGGAAATCAGGAGAAGGAGGGAGTCGACTTTGAATGCCACTTGCATGAGCCATTTCCAAGCCCAGCCCCAACAACAACTCTGTTTCCAGCTCTGTGATTGACTCGCATCCTTTTTATTTTATTTTGTATTTCTATAGATTTAGGGAGTACAAGTGCGGTTTTGTTACACGGGTGTATTGTGTAGTGGTGAAGTCTGGGCTGTTCATGTAACCATCACCTGAATAATGTACAATTTGTCTCTCTCTTACCGGGAGAGAGAAAAGGGATTTGCAACAGTTGACGCAGGCAGGGGAAGAGTAGAGTCTACGCGCTGAACCTTTTGATATCCAACAGGAGAAGAGACTATTTTCACCCAAGGGGAAGCTGGGGAAGAGACTCTGGCAGGTCACAGGGATTTAGGACTACGTGAAGTGAAAAGACGTCACGAATCATTGGAATGTTTGGGGGTGGCAACTGGACCCTCCCATCCTGGACCCTCCCATCCATAAATATGGATCTATTTCCATCCACAGAGTCCTCCTTCTTAATCTAGTTCTGCAGACACCCCCATCCTGGCAAAACTACCGCTCTCGGTCTCACCTCATGCATGGCGCTGCATGCCAACCCCTCTCTCCCACCTGCCTTCCCTCTCTGCTTTAAGGGGATCTGGGGCTTTGGGGCTTTGGTTCTCCACAAGCACTTGATCCATGTTGACCAGGTGGAGAGGGCCAGGGGCTTCCAGGACCTCCTCAGCGAGACATCATCTTCACAAACTCTGCAAAGCAAAAACAAAACAAAACAAAAAAAACCCAGTAAGGCATCTCGTTGTAAAAGCCCCCAATATTATTTTTTTGAGCCTTTCCTATGTGGCAGGCACAGCTGGTGATCCCTGGGTTTAATTACTTAATCCCACTATGCTTCCATTTCTCCACCTATGAAATGGGATTCAGATCTCTTTGGCAACTTACTTAACCCTGTGCCTCAGTTTCTCATCCGTCAAGTCGCCATGTTTAATAGATTTACCTCATGAGGTTGAGATAAAATTGGCTTAGAGGCTGGGCTTGGTGGCTCACACCTGTAATCCCAGAACTTTGGGAGGCCGAGGTGGGCAGATCGCTTGAGCCCAGGAGTTCGAGACCAGCCTGGGCAACATAGTGAGACCCCTAACTCTACAAAAAAATTTAAAAATTAAAATAGGTAAATAAAATTTGCTCAGAACCGTGCCTGTCATCTCAGCCACCCCATGTAAACTACTGTGGTTATTATTATGCTCATACGTCTGAATAATCTCAATATGTTGCAGTTTCTTCATTTCTGTTATGAAAATAATCTTTGCATGTAAATAAAACATTACATTTAAAAAATGGGAATCCTAGTATTGCTATTTCCTTATATGGCTTTTAAGACTGTTAATGGCATAAAGCTCACAAAAAAGATTAAGTTTCCCATAAACAGCTATTGTTGGCCGGGCACGGTGGCTCACGCCTGTAATCCCAGCACTTTGGGATGTCAGGGTGGGCGGATCACTTGAGGTCAAGGGTTCGAGACCAGCCTGGCCAACATGGTGAATCCCCATCTCTACTAAAAATACAAAATTAGCAGGGCATGGTGGCAGGCACCTGTAATCCCAGCTACTCCAGAGGCTTGAGGCAGAAGAATTGTTTGAACCCAGGAGGTGGAGGTTGCCGTGAGCCGAGATCGTGCCACTGTACCCCAGCCTGGGCGACAGAGCAAGACTCCATCTCAAAAACAAAAACAAACTCATGACCAAAAAACTCGTGATTGTCAGTATCTGATTTCATCTTCTCAACCATCCTGGAGGGATAAGTGCCATTTTACAGATAAGAAAAGTGAGGCCAGCGAGGGTCACCAACATGCCTGAGGTCACGTGGACAGCAAGTGGTGAACTCTGGAAGGAACGCAGGTTGCACCTGACTTTGCTGTGGTTCAAGATGACCTTGCTGCTCACCCGGGTCTTGAGGTCGCCCTGACCTTCCCTTGCCTTTGGTTGGCCTGAGGATCGTCTCCCACCCCCACCCTACCTTCTCCAGATGTCCCTTGATGTCCACTGCACACTTAATCCTGGCTAGATCCAGCAGGTGTCCAACCAACCTCTGCTATGCTTCCATACTGGGACATAGATCACATATGGTTCAGAGAATGGCCCTCCCTGCTCTCTATCTAGGAAGGAGGCCTTGGAAGCGAATACAACTCAACACAGCAAGGTCGGCTGTGATAATTTCCACAGAGAGGAACAGAAAAGCTTCTGTAAGACTTCACAGCTGGGAGGAAGACACGAGGGAAGGATGGAGAGAAGCTTCCTGACAAAGGTTACCTTGATGTGAGTTCCCGAAGGATGGATGAGACTGAAAGATGTGGTAAGTGGACAGAACATCCGGTGCCAAGGAACGGAAGTTGGAGAACATAAAGCGGGTACCAAGTCTGTGCTAGAACTTAAAAGTTCAGAGAGTGGCTACAGAGGATACAGGCTCGGTGGGTGGGCGAGGCCAGATGATGGATAGACTTGGATATCAGACAAAGAATTTTGGACTTTTTTTTTTTTTTTTTTTTGAGACAGAGTCTCACTGTGTTGCCCAGGCTGGAGTGCAATGGCGCAATCTTGGCTCACTGCAAGCTCCGCCTCCAGGGTTCACGCCATTCTCCTGCCTCAGCCTCCTGAGTAGCTGGGACTACAGGCGCCCACCACCACACCCGGCTAATTTTTTGTATTTTTAGTAGAGATGGGGTTTCACCGAGTTAGCCAGGATGGTCTCGATCTCCTGACCTTGTGATCCGCCTGCCTCGGCCTCCCAAAGTGCTGGGATTACAGGCGTGAGCCACTGCGCCCGGACGACATTTTTTGTTTTCTGGAGACAGAGTCTCATTCTGTCATCCAGGCTGGAGTGCAATGGGGCGATTTCACTGCAACTTCCACATCCCAAGTTCAATCAATTCTCCTGCCTCAGTCTCCCGAGTAGCTGGGACTATAGGTGCATGCCGCCACGCCCAGCTAATTTTTTGTATTTTAGTAGAGACACGGTTTCACCATGTTGCCCAGTCTGGTCTCGAACTCCTGAGCTCAGGCAATCCACCCGCCTCAGCCTCCCAAAGTGTTAGGATTATAGGCGTGAGCCATGCGCCTGCCCTTTTTTTTTTTTTTTTTTTTTTTTGAGATGGAGTCTCACTCTGTCACCCAGGCTGGAGTGCAGTGGTGCGACCTCAGCTTACTGCAACCTCCACCTCCTGGACTCAAGCAATTCTCCTGCCTCAGACCCCCGAATAGTCTGGGACTACAGGCGTGCACTGTCACTCCTAGTTAGTTTGTGTATTTTTAGTAGAGATGGGGTTTCACCATGTTGGCCCAGTTGGTCTCGAACTCCTTACCTCAGGTGATCCACCCACCTCGGCCTCCCAAAGTGCTGAGATTACAGGTGTGAACCATTGAGCCTGGCCAGAATTTTGGACTTTTGTCCATAGGCAGCAGATAGGTGCTGAGATCTTTGAACCAAAGAATGTCACAATTAGAACTTGACATGCCCTTTTTTTTTTTTTTTTTTTTTGACGGAGTCTTGCTCTGGAGTGCAATGGCATGATCTTGGCTCACTGCAACCTCCGTCCCCAGCATTCTAGCAATTCTCCTGCCTCAGCCTCCCGAGTAGCTCGGATTACAGGCACCTGCCACCACATCCGGCTAATTTTTTTTTGTATTTGTAGTAGAGACAGGGTTTCGTCATGTTGGCCAGGCTGGTCTCGAACTACTAACCTCAGGTGATCCACTTGCCTCAGCCTCCCAAAATGCTGGGATTACAGGCGTGAGCCACCATGCCTGGCTGACGTGTTCTTTCTATGCCTCACATAAAAAAGAACCCCACCTCTCATCCATGTAGAACCCCCACCCTTTTCACTTATTCAGTGATCCAGTGTACTCATGCTGGACTCTGCTAGGATTTGGGGATATAGTGATGATGAAGGATTTAGTCCACGGTCTCAGAAGGAAATAGGCAATAAACTATGGGGATGCCAAGAATCCGTACTACTGCAGAAGCAAGCATGGGGTGTTATCGGGGAGCCAGAAGAGGGACACTGAGCCTACTAAGAGAGGTGGGAGGCACCTTCCAGGAATGTAACTAGGAGTTAGCCAGTGGAGAGGGGAAAGGATGCTCCAGACAGAAGGACAACTTGAGCAAAGACAGGGAAGGCTAATTTAAAAATACAGTGGGGCCGGGCGCGGTGGCTCACACCTGTAATCCCAGCACTTTGGGAGGCCGAGGCAGGCATTCCTGAGGTCAGGAGATTAAGACTAGCCTGGCCATGGTGAAACCCCATCTCTACTAAAAATACAAAAAATTAGTGAGGCATGGTGGCGGGCACCTATAGTCCCAGCTACTCGGGAGGCTGAGGCAGGAGAATGGAGTGAACCTGGGAGGCGGAGCTTGCAGTGAGCTGAGATTCTGCCACTGCACTCCAGCCTGGGCGACAGAGCAAGACTCTAATAATAGTAATAATAATAATAATACAGTGGTACTTTGTGCATGATTTCTTTTAGTTTTCTGCAAAAGGTGTCATCATTCACCCCATTTTACAGATGGGAAAACTGACCCTAAAGAGAAAAAGTGAGTAGCATAAGGCTATATGCTGAGTCAGCGATGATCCTGAATTTGAAGCCCCTGAATCTGACCCCAGAGCTCCAGCTGCTAGCCAGTCCAGTCTCTTTCCGATGGGACAAGTTCTTCCTAGGATAAAAGGTGCCCTGCAAACTGGAATGGGCAAGGCAGAAGGGGGTCCTGAGCATGGGAAGGAAAGGGCCTTGGCTGAGGTGTTCCTCGGAGCCACCCGAAGTGAGGGACACCCAGCTCTTTGAAATGAATGGCCTGGGAGGAAAGGGACAGAACCAATGCTTCCAAAACCTGCCACCCACTTCCATTCTCCAACTTGGAGAGGAGTGAGGAGTGGCCAACTTGGAAAATCTGACAGTGAGTTGGAAGTGGATTCCCACAGTGGCTACCCCCGCTCCCCGCCACGGCCGGTCAATGTCACCTTCAAAGTCAACGGTGCCGTCTCCATTAACATCAGCCTCCCGGACAACGTCAGATATCTCCCGGGGAGTGAGCCTCTCCCCCAGGAGTCTCTGCATGGCCTGCTGCAGCTCCGCCAGGGTGATCTCCCCATCTCCGTTCGTGTCAAACTGAATAGAAGCAGAGGTAGATGATATCAGCAATGACGATGCCAGCCACGAGATGATGGTTTACCCGTCACTTACTGTGCATGAGACACTGAGCTAAGAGCTTTGGGAATGTGAGCCACTAAAATGTCAGCTCCAAAGGACAGTTTTGTTTTGTTTTGTTCTGTTTGTTTTGTTTTGTTTTGTTTTGTTTTGTTTGAGACAGTCTCACTCTGTCACCCAGGCTGGAGTGCAGTGGTACAATCTCAGCTCACTGCAGCTTTCACCTCTTGGTTCAAGCGATTCTCATCGCTCAGCCTCCTGAGTAGCTGGGAATACAGGCGTACGCCACCACGCCTGGCTGATTTTTGTATTTTTAGTAGAGACAGGGTTTCACCATGCTGGCCAGGATGGTCTTAATCTCCTGACCTCGTGATCCACCGCCTCAGCCTCCCAAAATGCTGGGATTACAGACATGAGCCACTGCGCCCGGCCAAAACTTTTTTTTTTTTTTTAATGAGACGGGGTCTCACTATTTTGGCCAGGTTGGTCTTAAAATCTTGGCCTTAAGCAACCCTTCCACCTCATCCTGCCAAAGTGCTAGGCTTATAATCATGAGCCAAGGTGTCCAGCAATACATCTGAAACTTACTTTCAAAGTGATTTTTGAAATATATATTATTTACTACAGTTATCCTGCTGTGCAATAGATCTCAAAAGTTATTCCTCCTGTCTAACCAAAACTTTGTATCCTTCGACAAGTAACTGTCCATTCTTTTTCCCTGGCTCTCCAGTCTCTGCTCACCACCTTTCTTTTTATTTGCATGAGTTCAATTTTTTAAGATTCTGCATGTAAAATCATGTGGTATTTGTCCTTTTGTGCCTGGCTTATATTGCTTAGCATAATGTGCTTCACGTTTATTCATGTTGTTGCAAATGATAGAGTTTCCTTCTTTTTAAAAGCTGGATATGCTGGGCGCAGTGGTTCATGCCTGTAATCCCAGCACTTTGGGAGGCCGAGGAGGGTAGATCACCTGAGGTCAGGAGTTCGAGACCAGCCTGACCAACATGGAGAAACCCTGTCTTTACTAAAAATACAAAATTAGCTGGGCCTGGTAGTGCATGCCTGTAGTCCCAGCTACTCACGAGGCTCAGGCAGGAGAATCGCTTGAACTCAGGAGTTGGAGGTTGCGGTAAGCTGAGATCGTGCCATTGAACTCCAGCCTGGGCAACAAGAACGAAATTCCGTCTCAAAAAATAAGTAAATAAATAAAATAAATAAAGAGAAAGAAAATTTTAAATGACCTATGCGACTCGCGTTGTATTTCTTTTGGACGACGCTGCTATAGGCTGAGGAAGCTGCAGGTTTACAAGTGCTATAAGACAGGAAGGTGTACTTGAGGAAGAGGGAGAAGCAGGCAGTGTTTAGGGAGGCATGAGCTGGGGAGAGATGAGCATGAAATAGACAAGGTCTCAGTGTTGCAGAAGGCAGGGCCCAAGTACATAGGGGCTTGTGTGTCATGGGACGTTGTCAGGATTTGGTTCTGAGTAACACAAGAAGCCACTGGAGAATTTTAAGCAGGGGAGTGACCAGATCTGATATATATTTTAAAAGAATGTGAGCATGAAACCCTTTTGTGTAGAGAACAGACCAGACGGTAGGATCACGATGGGAGCCCGGAAACCAATTAGAGGGTCGCCATGATCATCCCGGTAGGAGATGACTGTGGCTTGAGCCAGTTAGCACCAGCAGAGCTCGAGAAGCAGAGCTGGCTCCCCGATGTTTTAGAAATTGAACATACTAGACTTTCTGGCAGACTGGTTAAGGGTGTGCAGGGCAGAGCTTTGGAGGCAGTTCATTAATTCAACACATATGTATCAATATTGCTAAAAAATAATATGTGTCAATAGTGCCCATGGGGAAGGCACTGTTCTTGGGACTGAGCATGGAGCAGCAAGCGAGAAATACTTGTCTCCTGTGCCTGGCTTATTTCACACAGCACACTGTCCTCCAGGTTCATCTGTGCTGTTGCATGGGGCAGGATTTCTCTCTTTTGTAAGGCTGAATATTGCATTTAAATATATACCACACAGAAGGAGAAATACTGTATGATTCCACTTACATATGAGGTACTTAAAATAACCAAACTCATAGAAGCAGAGAGTAGAAGGATAGTTGCTGGGGGTTGGGAGGACAGGGAATTGGGGAGATACCGTACCACGGCTATAAAGTTTCAGTTATACAAGATAGGTTCTGAAGATCTGCTGTGTGAAATTGTGCCTGTAACTAGTAATACTGCATAATGACACATATTGCTTTTAATGGCAAAACCACAATTACTTTTGCATCAACCTAATAACTATGGGCAAAAGACATGAACATCCATCTCTCTAAAGAAGGCAAACGGGCAAAAGACGTGAACAGCTATCTCTCTAAAGAAGACAAACAAATGGCAAACAGGTTCATGTAAAAAATGCTCAGCATCACTAATCATTTGGGAAATTTAAATTAAAACCACAATGAGTTATCACCTCACACCTGTTAGGATGGCTATTGTCAAAAAGATGAATAATAACAAGTGTTGGTGAGGATGTGGATAAAAGGGAACCCTGGTACACTTTTGCTGGGTATGGAAATTAGCACAGCTATTATGGCAAGTAGTATGGGGGTTCCTTAGGAAATTAAACCTAGAGCTGCCATATGACCCAGCAATACCACTTTTGGGTATGTACCTAAAGGAATTGCAATCAGTATGTCAAAGGGATGTTTGCACTCCCCTGCTCATGGCAGCACTATTCACAATAGCCAAGGTATGGAAGCAACCTGTGTCCATCAAAACAGAAGAGTGGATAAAGAAAATGTGGCATAACCACACAATGGAACACTATTCAGCTTTTTTTTTTTTTGGATGGAGTTTCATTCCTGTTGCCCAGGCTGGAGTGCAAGATAGGTTCTAGAGATCTGCTATGATCTCTATGTGGCTGCATAGAGTGGCATGATCTCAGCTCACTGCAACCTCTGCCTCCCGGGTTCAAGCAATTCTCCTGCCTCAGCCTCTGGAGTACTTGGGACTACAGATGGGCACCACCATACCCCACTAATTTTGTAATTGTAGTACAGACGGGGTTTCTCCATGTTGGTCAGGCTGGTCTCAAACTCCTGACCTCAGATGATCTACCTGCCTCGGCCTCCCAAAGGGCTGGGATTACAGGTGTGAGCCACCACGCCTGGCCTTAAAATTTTCTAGTAGCCACATTTAAAAAAAGTTAAAAGGAACAATGAAACTGATTTTTAATGGTCTCTTTTATTTAACCCAATATATTGAAAGTGTTATCATTTTATCATGTAATCCGCTTAAAATTATTAAGTACCTCTGTAGGTAGCATTCTTTTTATGCACACTGGATTTCATAAGGCAGTAAGTTCTAAGTTCTTAGTAGGTGCTTCGCATGCTTCATTATGATACTTAGCATAGAAGTTTACTTAAGTATACTAGTATATTACACTAATTATATTAAGCATACTAAGTCTTAATCCAGTGTTTACTTTACACTTACAGCACTTCTTAATCCAGACAACTTTTTCTTTTTGTTTTGAGATGGAGTTTCACCTTTATCACCCAGACTGGGGTGCAATGGTGTGATCTCGGCTCACTGCAACCTCTGCCTCCCAGGTTCAAGCAATTCTCCTGCCTCAGCCTCCCAAGTAACTGGGATGACAGGCATCCACCCCCACGCCT
>NW_012115710.1:6154570-6157389 GCF_000951035.1 Colobus angolensis palliatus | reverse complement strand
CTGGGAGTGGTGGCTCATGCCTGTAATCCCAGCACTTTGGGAGGCCGAGGCGGTTGGATCACCTGAGGTCAGGAGTTTGAGACCAGCCTGATCAACATGGCAAAACCCCATCTCTACTAAATACAAAAAAATTAGCTGGGCGTGGTGGTGGGTGCCTGTAATCCCAGCTACTCGGGAGGCTGAGGCAGGAGAATTGCTTGAACCTGTGAGGCGGAGGTTGCAGTGAGCCGAGATCGTGCCATTGCACTCCAGCCTGGGCAACAAGAGCAAAACACTGTCTCAAAAAAAAATTTTTTTTTCCAAAAAGGAGTGACGGATGAAATTTGTTAGCAAAAGAGGCATCATTCCCAAGACAGCTAAATGAGAGCGCTGGCGTCCTTCAGAATCTTGGGTGAAGTTTTGGGGAACCTCAAAGTCACCAAGAGAGAAACTCATTTTTTTCACTCCTGAGTCTTGGAGACCCTTGAGGATGGGTATGCCTTCGAAATACTTTGGGAGGTCCTTCAACTGCCATGAGAAAGAGTTCCACAAAATTACAGTTGAGTGGGAAGAGAGGGGGATTTTAAAAATTCCATGTAAAGGAATTTATACAGAAATTCAGAAAGGGACGGAGGGCAGGTCAGGTGGGTGGATGGCAACGTGGGGGCAACTGGGGAAGATGGTGTTACCTTCAATCTCATCTTGTCCCAGTGGTCTTTCCTAGAAAGGAATGCAGATGAGAGGGAATTTGGAGAGAAGGTCACCCATTCTCTAAAGGTCTCCTTGCTATCCCAAGCTCCTTGCCACTGTCTCATGGTTCTCTTCCCATTCTCTCTCCTCCTCCATCCCTCCCATTCCTTTTCTCATCGCCTGACTCCTGTTCCACAGTTCTTGGCTTCCCACTCGCTCTCGATTCCTCTCTCCCACCCATGAATCCCGATCTCCCTTTTTCTCCCTTTCTCAGACAAACACCCATCATATTGTGTCAAAGGGGGTCTTAAACACTGGGGAGTCCAATCTTCTTCATCACCCAGATGAAAAAAGCAAGACTTCACAACCACAGCGAACTCATTCAGAGTGCTGACTCTGCACCAGGCAGTTTCCACAATCATTTCATATAAACCTCAGAACTGCTCTGTGAAGCGGATCTACATCTCGTTTCCATCGTACCCATGAGAAAGCTGAGGAACAGAGAGGTGAAGGAACCTGCACAAGGTCACACAGCTCACAAGTGACAGATCCCCTCCCAAGGGAGGAAGGCATTCAGTTACTCCCTGGAGGTCATGGGGCAAGTTAGACGCAGCATTGGGATTTGAATTCAGAGCTCCTGACTCCCAAGTCAGAATTCTTCACACTAACCCCCATTCACTACTTCTCACCTGCCTCCAATCTTCCTGCCAACGGTTAGAATCCCTGTGCACGGAAACAGCATTCAATGGTATTCAGGCAGGAGGGTCAGTGCCAGCATGACCAATTCCTAAACACCCTAAGAATGTCCAGTTATTGCTGCCCCACCTACTCCTGCACATACCTGAAGGGTTGAGCTTAGATATACGTGGCATGTTAACAAGGAAATTCTACTGATCTCTGGCCTCTTTAACCTTCCCATCTCTCTTTATCCCTGGAGCCTTTCCCTCAGCTTCTCTTTCATCTGATCCCCTCCTTGCGATCCCTTATCACCCTTTTTTTATTCTTTCTCTTTTTTTGAAACAGAGTCTTGCTCTGTCACCCAGGCTGGAGTGCAGTCGTGTGAACTCAGCTCATTGCAACCTCCACCTCCTGGGTTCAAGCAATTCTCCTGCCTCAGCCTCCCTAGTAGCTGGGATTACAGGCACCTGCCACAGCGCCCAGCTAATTTTTGTATTTTTAGTAGAGACAGGGTTTCACCATCTTGGCCAGGCTGGCCTTGAACTCCTGACCTCATGATCCACCTGCTTTGGCCTCCCAAAGTGCTGGGATTACAGGCGTGAGCCACCACCTGGCCTTTTTCATTCTATTTTTTGGGTGATCTTAAAGCCTAACAATTAAAAGTATGCCCACATATCTGGACAAGTTGATATATATGGAAAAATAAAAAATAAATAAAAAAAATTTTAAAAGCATGCCCACAGGAATCAAGCAGACCTGACCCTGCAACTTACTTTTTTTAAAAAATGAGACAGAGTCTCACTCTGTTGCCCAGGCTGGAGTGCAGTGGCATAATCAGGGCTCACTGCAGCCTCCACTTCCTTGGCTCAAGCAATACTCCTGCCTCAGCCCCCTGAGTGGCTGGGACTACAGATGCATGCCACCATGTCCAGCTATTTTTTTGCATTTTTAGTAGAGATGGGGTCTTGCTGTGTTTCCCAGGCTGGTCTCAAACTCCTGGACTTAAGTGATTCTCCTGCCTTTACCTCCCAAGGTGCCGGGATTCAGACATGAGTCACTGTACTTGGCCAACCCTGCCATTTACTAACTGTGTAAGCTTAAGGCAAATGGCTTCATGACTCAGAGCTTCACTTTCCTCACCTGTAAAATGGGAATTAAAGTCACTGACCTTATGAGTTGTTCCGAGGTGTAAATAATATCAGGCGTGCAAATCCCTTTGCACAGGGCTGGGCACACAGCAATGACTTAATAAGTGCAGCTACTGTTATTAACATCATCATCATCACCATCATCATAACCACTACCACCACCATCATCATCATCACCACCACCACCACCATGATCACCATTACCACCAACCACCATCATCATCACCACCATCACCATCATCACCACCACCACCATCACCACCATCATCATCACCACCACCATCATCACCATCACCACCATCATCACCACCACCATCACCACCA
>NW_012115710.1:6131919-6153694 GCF_000951035.1 Colobus angolensis palliatus | reverse complement strand
ACCATCACCACCATCACCACCATCATCACCACCATCACCACCATCATCACCACCACCATCACCATCACCACCATCACCATCATCACCACCACCATCACCACTGCCAGCATCATCATCACCACCATCACCACTATAATCAGCACCATCATCAATGCCATCATTATCACTACCACCGCCATCATCACCACCACCACCATCATCACCACCACCACTGTTATCACAATGAGCATCCATAGAAAAGGATAACGGTAATCTCAACAATGACATCCCACTTCCCTTTTCATTTTTCTTCCTTTTCTCTCCTTCTTTTTGCTCCTGACTTCTGATTTTACCCCCACCCATTTATCTTACTGGCTTGCATGACCCCACCAGGGTCCTTGGAATTCTTGTACCTCTCAGCTCCTGCCCTATTCGCCTGTTCCCCTGGTTCTATGGCACCATCATGTCCTCTTCTTTGTCCCACACTCCTGTTCCCCTTGCCCAGCCCACCACCCTTCCCTCTCACTCCCCACCTCACCCGCTGTTTCTCAGCAATGCCTTTCCTCAAGAAGATGCAGGCGGGGCCCATGGGGAACTGCATGGAGGGGTGGGGTGGAGCTTGCAGGGCACCAGTCTCAAGATGGCCCCTCCTCCCTGCTCCCTGTCGGAGCTCAGCCTCCTTATCTTCTGTAGCACTCCTTTGCCACCTCTTCCTGCCTCTCTTGGCTTCTCCCTCTGTCCCTGTAGACTGTGACAGCTGGGCTGGAAATCTCTACCCGGTTGTGGAGGGATCAGAGCTGTCCCTGCCTCCCCATCTGGCTTGAATGATATGGGTGGGGAGAGCCAGAGTCAGGCTCTGTGACTCCTTTATCCCCAGAGTGGAATTGGAAGGTGCATTTTAAAAACGGGACTTAGAGGTTGGATGTGGTGCTCATGTCTGTAGTCCCAGTGCTTTGAGAGGCTGAGGTGGGAGGATTACTTGAGCCCGGGAGTTTGAGACCAACCTGAGCAACACACAGAGACACTGTCTTTCAAAAAATAAAAAAAATAGCCATGCATGGTGGTTCACACCTGTAATCCCAGCTGCTCCAAAGGCAGAGATGGGAGGATCGCTTGATCCCAGGAGTTTGAGGCTGCAGTGAGCTATGATTGCACCATTGCACTCCAGCCTGGTTGACATGGTGAGACCCTGCCTCAAAATAAAAAAAAGAAAGAGAGAAGGAGAGAAAGGAGGAGAGAAGGAAAGAAAGAAAGAAAGAAAGAAAGAAAGAAAGAAAGAAAGAAAGAAAGAAAGAAAGAAAGAAAGAAAAAGAAAGAGAGAAAGAAAGAAAGAGAGAGAGAATGGGGGAGGGGATTAGAGCAGAGGGCATCATTTATTCAATGTTCCAACAAGCATGTGAAGTGTCAATCCAAGACTGGCTTCTAGGCAGTGAGATGGAGAGCACAGGGCGCCTGGCCTCAGGGAGCTTTCCTGGGTGAGTTGGGAATGTGTGCGAGTGAGCTGGATGCAAGCGTGGACTTCAGGAAGTGGGCGTGCACAGTGACTAAGAGCATGACATTTTCTCTTTCTCTGTTCATCTCTTTCCTTCTGTCTTTCCTGAATGATTTAGAGGGGAAAAGCAAGGTGGGGGTGTCAGGAAGGGTGAGAAGTTATGGTGGTGTCAAAGCCCAAAGGGGTTTTGAGGCTCCACACTAGGTAGGGTTAGGGGAGGAGGGGGCTGGGGGCCATCTGGTACGGGAAGCCAGCATTCCAATGGGGTAGTGGGGTGAGGAGGAGTCCACATAGAGGGGCAGCATGACCCAGGGTGTTGGGGCTTGAGAAAGTGGGGATAAATCCACAGATGGCCAGCTTGGTGTGCAACGTTGGAACATGAACTGAGCAGGGTGGGGGCGTTTAATATGCAGGCATTGTCTGGGGCAGGGGTTTGCACTGTAAGGCGATTAGGGAGGAGGCCACACAGAGGGCATCTGGCATGGGTTGTCATAACCCAAGCAGAGACAGAAGGATGTCCATTCATGGGAATAGCATGGGGTACGGTGTTGAAGCCAGACTGGGCTGGGAAACACATCCCCACAGGGGTGAAATGGCAAAGGAGAAGGGAAATAGGCTACACACGGTGAGTAAGGGGAATGGGGGCCAGGTCTCCCACTGGTGGAAAAGGGAATTACTAAGACAGAAAGGAGGAAAGTCGAATGAGCCCTGCGGTGTTGGACTGTAACTGGAGGTGCTGGTATGTCCTCATGGATCCCAATTGTATATAGAGATAAAAATAAACACATAGTTTCAGTGTGTATAGGAACATTTGTACACATATTCTCTAGCTCTCTCCACTAAGAGAACATAGAAACAGCGATGGCCCACACAAATGAGCACCACTAGCATCCAAATCTTGACTTCTATTTACTATTCTCCACCAAATGAAACCAGAGTGCTTAGGAAATTTGGCTGATTCCATGTCTAGGGCAAAGAAAGAACAAGATGAGCCTACAAAAATCCTATGCTTAAAGCAAGAAATTGCTCAAAGAGTTATGAGAACATGTAGAAAGAACACAGGAGTCTGCTTGAAGAAGCTTCATTGGCCATACTGGGCAGTTTGAGAGTCAAAATAAATAATGATAGTAACAAATTATACAGGACCAGAGGAAACCAGGAGTCCACACTCAGATAAATAAAAAGGTAAATGGGAAGTTTACCTCCCATTTACCTCCCTACGAAATACCAGTTTGAAAGGAGTTACTTTATAGTGGACAAACATGGCAAACACCATCTTAGTCAAAGCGGACATCATCAGCAATGTGGTAATTTGGAATTTTGCACCATCTGGCAGGATGTCACGAGAACAAAGCATCGCTTCTGTAAGATTCCTGAATCTCATCATAATCGGACGTCAGACGAACCCAAATGGAGGGATGGTTTACAAAATAACTGGCCTGTAAGCTTCAAAAATGTCAAGGTCATGAAAATCAAGGAAAGATTGAGGAACTATTTGAGATTGGAGGAGACTAAGAAGACATGGCCGAGGCCGGGTGCGGTGGCTCACACCTGTAATCCCAGCAATTTTGGACGCCGAGGTGGGCGAATCACTTGAGGTCAGGAGTTCGAGGCCAGCCTAACCAACGTGGAGAATCCCCGTCTCTACTAAAAATACAAAAAACTTAGCCGGGCATGGTGGCACATGCCTGTAATCCCTGCTACTTGGGAGGCTGAGACAGGAGAATTGCTTGAACCCAGGAGGTGGAGGTTGCAGTGAGCCAAGATCGTACCATTGCATTCCAGCCTGGGCAACTACAGTGAAACTCTTGTCTCAAAAAAAAAAAAAAAAAAAAAAAAAAGGCCACGACCGAATGCAACACAGAATTCTGAACTAGATCCTTCTGCTATCAAGGTCTTCTTTGGGATGACTGGTGGTTTGCTGGTAATAGTTTGACAGCCCCTTGGCCTGTAAATGCCTCACCCCAATCCCTGCCTCCATGTTTACATGGCCTCCCCTCTGTATACGTGCCTGTCTCTGTTTTTAAATTCCCCCCCTTTTAAAAAAATGTTTAAGTCTGGGATACATGTGCTGAACGTGCAGGTTTGTTACGTAAGTATACATGTGCCATGCTGGTTTGCTGCACCCATCAACCCGTCATCTAGGTTTTAAGCCCTGCATGCATTAGGTATTTGTCATAATGCTCCCCCTCTCCTAAATCCCCCCTTTTCTTTCCCTTTTTTTTTTTTTGAGACACAGTCTCACTGTGTTGCCAGGCTCAAAGAGTTATGAGAACCTGTGCAGTGGTGTGATCTCAGCTCACTGCAACCTCCGCCTCCTGGGTTCAAGCCGTTCTCCTGCCTCAGCCTCCCGAGTAGCTGGGACTATAGGTGTGTGCCACCAAGCCCAGCTAATTTTTATATTTTTAGTAGAGATGGGGTTTCACCATGTTGGCCAGGATGGTCTCGATCTCTTTGCTTCGTGATCTGCCTGCCTCGGCCTCCCAAAGTGCTGGAATTATAGGCGTGAGCCACCATGCCGGGTGAAATCCTCCCTTTTCATAAGGATACTAGTCATTGTGGATTAGCGTCCACACAAATGACCTCATCTTCACTCGATCACATTGGTAAAAGACCTTATTTCCATGCAGGCCACATTCACAGGCACTGGGGGTAACAATGGCCACATCTTTTGGTGGGGGTAGGACACACAGTTCATCCCTTAACAGTCCTGCTTTAATTCTGGAAAGCCTGTATGAATAATAATTGCTCTGGAACTCCGTCAGTGCCAGACATTATTCTAAGGTCTTGAGACTCATTAACTCAGTTAAGCCTTTCAAGGATACAGGTCTCCATGATGGTCTATTCTACAGATGATGGAACTGGGGCACGGAGGCGAAGGATCTTGTCCATGTTCTCATGGTGAGTAGATAACAGAAGTAAGATTCAAGCCCAGCTGTGGAGCCACCATGCTGAATTGCTGAGATGTAGATGGAAGAAGATGGAGAGGAAAGGGGGAAGGGAAGAAAGGAAGAAGTAAAGGGTACACAGAGGGTGAAAAGGGCCGCAGCAGGGGTGGTGGCAGACCAAGACAAACACGCACAGCTAATCCATCAGTTAATCAGCAAGCATTTATTGAGCACCTGTTGTATTCTCAGAGCTCCCTTTGGCTTTGGAGAGACAGCCCATGATTTAATCCCCAGCTCTTACTTCTACAGAGCTAACTTCTACAGAGCTACTGGCTGGAAGTGCAGTAATAAAGGAGCAGTTAAAGGCATTGGTCTGATCTACCACATTCATTTTGGCTATCTGGACATTGGACATGATACTTCTTTCTGATTGTCAGAGACTCATGCTCCAGCTCCAGGATCTCCCAAGGGACCTGCAGGACAAATTTCACCACCTGCAGCTCCTTAGACCCCTTCTTCTGAATGATGCTATCAAAATCACAGTCCAGCTGGTCACTGGTGATTGGCCCTGTTAGGATAGCCAAGGTGAACTCAAGGCCACGAAGTGTGTGGCTGAAGGGAGTGAAGAACAGGAAGGCCACGTGGACATCAGGGTCCTGGTAGACCAACAGGCCCACACTGCCCTGGAAGCTGAGGCTCATCTACACCAAGGAGCAACTTTGGGCATAACGCTTCGGGTAATAGAGCCTGGGGAGAAAGGAAAGTTAGAAGTTACCACTGTGCTTTGCAGGAAGTGTTGCACATTGCATAAGATTAGAAGATGTGGAAGCCTCTACAGGTCAGACATGACTTAGGAGAAAGACATTCATCCATTCTTTCATTAATTGAGAAGACCTGGAGCTCCACCACCTCCTCCTGTGGAGCTCTTGTGATCTATGTTTACCGTGTAAATGTTTATTTATCCAACACTATGCTTATTAAGCATGTATCAGATGCTGGGCTAGGAGCTAACTCTTTGGCCTACATCGAATGTCATGATACCTGCCAGAATTCACAAGATCTGAGCTCTGTCCATCTCTCCAATCACATTTCATTCCGCGCTTCCCCTACCCTGATCCAGCAATAGCAGTTTTCCTCCTTTTCCTTGAATAGACTGATATAGTTTGGAAATTCATCCCCTTCAAATCTCACGTTGAAATTGATCCCCAGTGTTGGACGTGGGGCCCAGAGGGAGATGTTTGGATCATGGGAGTGGATCCTTCTTGAATGGGTTGGTGCCTTCCCTGCGGTAATGAGTGAGTTCTTGCTCTATTAGTTCACTTGAGATCTGGTTGTTAAAAGGAAACTGGTACTTTCCTCCCTTCTCTCTCTCACCATGTAACATGCCAGCTCCCCTTCCCCTTCCACCAGGATTGGATACTCCCTGAAGCCTTCACCAGAAGTAGATACAGGCACCATGCTTCTTGCACAGCCTGCAGAACGATGAGCCAAATAAACCTCTTTCCTTTATAAATTACCCAGCCTCAGATATGCCTTTCTATCAGTACAAAATGTTATAGACATAGGTAAGACATAGATCAAGGTCTTTCCCACTCCAGATACTTTGCATTTACTTTTCCTTTGCACAGAATTCTGTTCCCCAAGACTTCCTCATGGCCAACCCCTCTCGGTATTCAGTCCCAGGTGAAAGGTCTCTCTCTCGGGATGCCTTCCCAGACCCCCAGCCCCTTTCCTAAAAAGCCTTCACTTCACTCCTCAGCACACCACACGTTCGGTCGTCTCCATGGCACTTACTCTCCATGGCCATCCTGTTGACTCCTTTGTTTACCTGTTTATGTCATGTTGCCCCCCCGGGAGGAGGTACCATTCTACAAGAGCAAGAGCCTCACTTGACCTGTATGCAGCCATGGCTGCAGGACCTGGGCAGACTGGATCTAGTAGGCATCCAGGAAATGTCTGTAGAATCAACGAATGAAAGAATGGACACTGTGGTGGGCAAAGTGGTGTGGTTCCTGACCCCACACTGCTGCATACCTTATTATGAGGAGAGAGAGTCAACAAATAAGCATAAATAAGCCCTGAGTTCTACAGGTGAGAAGGTGGGGAATGGACAGGCACAGAGGAAGATCACGTGTAGACCCAGGGAGGCACCATCTGCAAGCCAAGGACAGAGGCCTCAGGAGAAACCACCCCAGCTCACACCTTGATCTTGGACTTCCAGCCTCCAGAACTGCGAAACAATAAGTGTCTGTTATTTAAGTCACCTGATCTGTGGTGCTTTTTTGAGACGGAGTCTCCGTCTGTCAGCAGGCTGGAGTGCAGTGGCACGATCTGGGCTCACTGCAACCTCTACCTTCTGGGTTCAAGCGATTCTCCTGCCTCAGCCTCCCAAGCACCTGGGACTACAGGTGCGTACTACCACGCCCAGCTAAGTTTTGTATTTTTAGTAGAGCAGGGCTTCTTCACCATGTTGGCCAGGTTGGTCTCGAACTCCTGACCTCGTGATCCGCCCACCTCTGCCTCCCAAAGTGCTGGGGTTACAGGCATGAGCCACCACACCCTGCCTCTGTGGTACATTTTAATGGCAGCCCCAGCAAACTAATATACAACCCCTCATTAGAAGACAGATGAGCAGCAAATAATCGTCCTGTCCCATGCCAGGCAGGGCTTTTGGGGAAACTCTCTGGGGAACACAAACTGGTCCAGAGGCCCAGAATGGCTTTCTCTTCCCTCTACCTTGCAACCCTGGGGTCACTGACTCAACGTGGTCCTCAGGGTGCTAATTATCTTGTCTAGGGACCAACTACACTGGAGCCAGGTGGGCCTTTGAAAAGGTGACTCAGATAAAGCTACTCCCCTGCTCAAAACTTAACAACAGCTTCCCACTACATGCAAAATAAAATTCTAACTCTTCCCCTGGTTTCTGTCATCTGGGTCCTGCCTGTGTCTTTGTGGCAGGCTGAATAATGGCTCCCAATGATGTCCCTATCCTAATCCTTGGAGCCCATGAATATGTGACTGTTTTTTTTTTTTTTTTTTTTTGAGACGGAGTCTTGCTCTGTCGCCTGGGCTGGAGTGCAGTGGCCAGATCTCAGCTCACTGCAAGCTCCGCCTCCCGGGTTTATGCCATTCTCCTGCCTCAGCCTCCTGAGTAGCAGGGACTACAGGCGCCCGCCACCTCGCCCGGCTAGTTTTTTCTGTATTTTTAGTAGAGACGGGGTTTCACCGTGTTAGCCAGGATGGTCTCGATCTCCTGACCTCGTGATCCACCCGTCTCGGCCTCCCAAAGTGCTGGGATTATAGGCTTGAGCCACTGTGCCCGGCGTGACTTTTTTTTGAGAAAAGGTCTCACTCTGTCACCTAGGCTGGAGTGCAGTGGTGTGATCTGGTCTCACTGCAACCTCCACTACCAAAGGTTAAGCAATCCTCCCACCTCAGCCTCCTAAGGAGCTGGGACCATAGGCATACACCACCATGCCTTGCTATTTTTTTGTACTTTTAGTAGAGATGGTGTCTTGCCATGTTGCCCAGGCTGGTCTGAACTCGTGAGCTCAAGCGATCTGCCTGCCTCGGCCTCCCAAAGTGCTGGGATTACAGGTGTGAGCCACTGCTCCTGGCCAGTATGTGACTTTCCATGGCAAAAGGGACTCTGCTGATGAAGTTAAACTAAGGATCCTGAGATGAGGAGAGGATCCTGGGTGTCTGGGTGGGTCCAGTGGAATCACATGGGTCTTTCCTTATAACAGCAAGGCAGGAGGTCAGAGCAAGGAGGGGATGAGATGACAGAAGCAAGAGGCTGAAGGAGGGGCCACGAGCCAAGGAATGTGGGTGGCCTCTTAGAAACTGAAAAAGGCAAGGAACAGTTTCTCCCCCGGAGCCTCCACAGGAGTCGGCCCTGCTAACACTTTGGGTTTTGCTCCGTAACACTCGTTTCAGATTTCTGACTTCTAGAACTGTATGAGTCCATTCTCACACTGCGATCAAGACACTACCTGAGACTGGGTAATGTATAAACAAAAGAAGTTTAACTGACTCACAGTTCCACATGGCTGGGGAGGCCTCAGGAAACTTACTAGGTCAGTGTAAAAGTAATTGCGGTTTTTGCCATTACTTCTAGTTGCAAAACTGCAATTACTTTTGCACCAACCTAATACAGTCATGGTGGAAGCAGGGCATCTTCTTCACAGGGTGGCAGGAGAGACGAGAGAGAATGAAAGAGACAGAGAGAGACAGCAGGGGAAACTGCCACTTAAAAACCATCAGATCTCAAGAGAACCCCCTCACTCTCGTGAGAACAGCATAAGGGAAGCCACCCCCAAGATCCAATCACCTCCCACCAGGTCCGTCTCTTGACACGTGGGGATTACAATTCGAGACGAGATTTGAGTGGGGACGCAGAGCCAACCCGTATCGATAGAGGAAGCTATCTGTGGAGATATCTGTGGCCTTTCATCTGTGGCCTAGGAACAAAAGGAAAGCCAGTTTCTTGCATGACTCAGCTTAATTAAGCTTTCGGCTTAATTTTTAATTTTTTTATTTTTTATTTTGCAGGCAAGGTCTTGCTCTGTTGCTCAGCCTGGAGTGGGGTGGTACGATCATAGTTCACTGCAGCCTCAAACTCCTGGGCTCTGGCAATCCTCCCACCTCAGCCTCCTGAGTAGCTGAGACTATAGGCCTGTGCTACCACACCTAGCTAATTTTTAAAATCATTTGTAGAGATGCGGTCTCACTATGGTGCCCCAGGCTGATCTTGAACTCCTGGGCTCAAGCGATCCTCCTGCCTTGGCTCCCCAAAGTGCTGGGATTATAGACATGAGCCACAGTGCCCAGCCACAGCTTAAGTGTTTCCTTCTGGCACAGTGAATTGGGGTCATGTGATTTCATTTTCCTTTCACAGAGATATGGCTTGGCTCTGTGTCCTCAACCAAATCTCATCTCAAATTGTAATCCCCTCTTGTTGCGGGAGGGGCCTGGTGAGAGGTGATTGATGGGAGCGTACTTCCCCCTTGCTGTTCTGGTGATAGTGAGGGAGTTCTCGTGAGATCTGGTTGTTTAAAAGTGTGTAGCACTTCCTGCTTTGCTCGGTCTCTCTCCTGCTCTGCCATCGTAAAATTGTGCTTGCTTCCTCTTCACCTTCCACCACCATTGTAAGTTTCCTGAGGCCTCCCAGTCATGCTTCCTGTTAAGCCTTTGGAACTGTGAGCCAATCAAACCTCTTTTCTTCATCAATTACCCAGTCTCAGGTAGTTCTTTATAGCATTGTGAAAATGGACTAATATACACAGAGACAAGCATGGAACAAATTCTCCCTCACAGATCCCAGAAGGAACCAGCACTGCTGATACTGTGAATTCACACTTCCAGCCTCCAGCACCATGAGACCATCGATTTCCGGGAAGCCACCCAGCCAATGGTATTTTGTTACAGCAACCCTAGCAAACAAACACAGCCTGCTTCACTCCTCAGAAAACCATTCACCCCTGACCCTGTTCGTGGTCAGTCCGCTACTGAGACACAAGCTCAAGTGGGGGAGAAACTACCTATCTTTTTTCACCCCTTCAGCCCTCCTGCCTGTTGCAGAGAAGGTTCTCCAACAGATACTTAGAGAATGAGTCTAGGCATCAGAGTGATTATGGTCTCCCACTTACATGGCTGCATTCCTCATCTCTCCAAGGATATTCTTCTTGTTTTCGCTGACGTTCATCTTGGCTAATTCCAAGAGTGACATCACCACATCTAGAGTGTAGGTGTCAGCGAGCTTGAATGTGTCGTATGTGTCACTCCACGCCTCAATATCATCTGAAGCATAACCAAACCAATAAAGAAAATGCATCGTGAGTTTGGACAATTAATTCCGCAGATTTTGTCTGTTTACATCAGGGCTTGTCAAACTACAGTTGTAGACCAAATCCAGTTGGCCCACAACTTTGGCTTTATAAATAA
The DNA here is from genome assembly GCF_000951035.1 of Colobus angolensis palliatus. Classification (NCBI taxonomy): domain Eukaryota; kingdom Metazoa; phylum Chordata; class Mammalia; order Primates; family Cercopithecidae; genus Colobus; species Colobus angolensis. Next base: position 6,143,392 of record NW_012115710.1, on the reverse strand, counting down.
AGTTTTACTGACACATGAGGTTATGGATTTATCTATATCTTTATGATCGATGCCTCTTCTAGTCTTTTGAGACAGAGTCTCACTCTTGTCTCCCAGGCTGGAATGCAATGGCACTATCTTGGGTCACTGTAACCTCCATCTCCTAGGTTCAAGTAATTCTCTTGCCTCAGCCTCCCAAGTAGCTAGGATTATGGGCATGCATCACCATGCCTGGTGAATTTTTTGTATTTTTTAGTAGAGATGGGGTTTCACCGTGTTGGCCAAGCTGGCCTTGCACTCTTGACCTCAGGTGATCTGCCCCCGCTTGGCCTCCCAAAGTGCTGGGATTACAGGTGTGAGCCACCGCGCCCAGCCCCCCGCTTCCTGCCTTCTTTACTACTCCAGCCTGCCTCTCCTGGAACTATGGTTGATGCAGCATAGGTAACCAACAAGTGTTTGTTAAATGAAGGAAGAAAACAGACACAATTTATCCCTAATGGGAGTCTCATCGCAGGAGACACGATTGACAAGCTAAAAGGAGTCCACGGTGGGAAGTGGTACAATCAGGCCCTGGAGTACCACCTATCCTGGATTCTAGGCCTTCCAGGCAGCTGCTCACCTGAGACTGGATGAGGAATGTGGGATGTCCAGGGGGAAGGCGCTGGATATTCAGGTAGGACAAGAATGCTGCAGAGAGGCAGCAACATGCAGAGGCATGCAAGACCGAGAGAGGCAGCCTGGCATCCTCCAGGCCCAAGGGTGGACAGGATGACTCACTGGACTGTCAGATGCTGGAGCATAACGAGATGTCCCCAGGGCACAGCACAGCTCCATTCAGCCTGGTCTGGTGTTGACGTGGTCTGGCTGTGTCCCCACCCAAATCTCATCTTGAATTGTAGTTCCCATAATCCCCAAGTGTCGTGGGAGGTAATTGAAGCATGGAAGTGGTTACCTTCATGCTGTTCTCGTGACAGTGAGCGAGTTCTCACGAGACTTGATGGTATGTATTTATTTATTTGTTTGAGAAGGAGTCTCGCTCTGTTGCCAGGCTGGAGTGCAGTAGCGCGATCCCGGCTCACTGCAACCTCTGCCTCCCAGGTTCAAGCGATTCTCCTGCCTCAGTCTCCTGAGTAGCTGGGATTACAGGCATGTGCCACCATGTCCAGCAATTTTTTTTTTTTTTGTATTTTTAGTAGAGACGGAGTTTCACTGTGTTAGCCAAGATGGTCTCGATCTCCTGAGCTTGTGATCTACCTGCCTCAGCCTCTCAAAGTGCTGGGATTACAGGCATGAGCCACCGCACCCGACTGATTTGATGGTTTTATAAGCATCTGGCAATTCCCCTGTCGGCACTCACTTCTCCTTCCTGCCGCCTTGTGAAGAAGGTGCCTTGCTTCCCCTTCGCTTTCCACTATGGTTGTAAGTTTCCTGAGGCCTCTCCAGCCATGCTGAACTGTGAGTCAATGAAACCTTCCTTTGTAAATTACCCAGTCTCAGGTATGTCTTTATTAGCAGTGTGAGAATAGACTAACATAGGTGGCTTCTCAACCTGCTTCTCCCCTGCACCTACCTCCACAGGCATCTGTGTTGAACAGGGGAAAATGCATCACCACTGGTCCAGTTTCTCCTTTCAGGATGTAGCAGCTGGCGGGGGCCTTGGACCACAAATCCAGCTTAGCCTCTTCTACGTGGGGAAAGGGGATCTTGTGGCGGCGGCAATAGTCAGTGGTAGCCCGGATGGTCTGAGAAGGAGGCAATAAGAAACTGTTGCAAGACCTCTCCAGAAGACCCCTGAGGCCTAGAGACCTGATGGGACCTCAGCTAACAGTCCAGACACACAACAGAGCAGGGGTCAACTTGGACAGGGACAACATCTTCTGTAAGGGAAAGAGTGAGCCTCTGTCATCACCCGCATGCCGAGCCCACCTGGAGACAATATTTGCGAGGTTAGAGAGTAACCTTTCGGGCTGGGGGCTGTGGGACTCAGAGGACAAGGAAAATGGTGCCTAGAAGAGGCTTTGAATCCCAGCTCTGCCACAGAAAGATGTTGGAGACCTCATCTCTACAATAATTTTTTTTTTTTTTCAATGAGCTAGTCATAGGGGCATGCACGTGTAGCCCTAGCTACTCAGGAAGCTGAGATGGGAAGACCATTTGAGCCCAGGGGCCCAAAGAGATGTGTGGTATGGGTGCCTCTCACCACCTCTGGAGGAGCTCTGTAATATCCACCTCATGGGGGTATTTGGAAGATAAATGAGATATTCTCCATCATCACTGTGTAACAGAAATATAATGTCACCGTGAAGGTACTTTTCTTTTGTTTTCTTATTTTTGAGATGAAGTTTCACTCTTGTTGCCCAGGCTGGAGTGCAATGGCACGATCTCGGCTCACCGCAACCTCTGCCTCCTGGGTTCAAGCGATTCTCCTGCCTCAGCCTCCCGAGTAGCTGGGTTGACAGACATGTGCCACATGCCCGGTTAATTTTGTATTTTTGGTAAAGACCAGGTTTCTCCGTGTTGGTCAGGCTGGTGATCCTCAGGTGATCCACCCGCCTCGGCTTCCCAAAGTGCTGGGATTACAGGAGTGAGCCACCACGCCTGGCCATAAAGTACGTTTCTGTTGTCTACTTGCTGTACTTGAAGAAAGCAAAAAGAAGTAGGATAAGTTAATTTTAAAAATAAATTTTAAATAAAGGTGACAGCGTGGGGAAACTTAATGAGAAGTAGTTTCTCAGTTGTAACAAATTTCATTTATTCTTTTTCCTATGACCTCCTTCCCTGCTGTCTTGAAGCAGAGCAAAAGGACACTGCATGTCTCATTACTGTAGCACTGAGGTTACTGATGTTACATAAAACACATCTCAGTCTCTGTGTCTTAGAAAGGCATCCGTTAACTTCTGCAAAGCTAACTGACAAAACTAAGCAAGGAGAATAAAGATAAATGCGGGCCAGGTGTGATGGCTCACATCTGCAATCCCAGCTCTTTGGGAGGCCGAGGCGGGCAGATCACCTGAGGTCAGGAGTTTGAGACCAACCTGGCCAACACGGTGAAACTCCGTCTCTATTAAAAATACAAAAATTAGCCAGGCATGGTAGCAGGCTCCTGTAATCCCAGCTACTGGGGAGGCTGAGACAGACAATCGCTTGAACCCGGGAGGCAGAGGTTGCAGTGAGCCCAGATAGCGCTATTGCACTCCAGCCTGGGCGACAAGAGTGAGACTCTGTCTCAAAAACAAAACAAAAAAAACCCAAAAAGATAGGCCGGGCATGGTGGCTCATGGCTCATGCTTGTAATCCCAGCACTTGGGAGGCTGAGGTGGGCAGATCACGAGGTCAAGAGATCGAGACCATCCTGGCTAACACAGTGAAACCCCATCCCCGCTAAAATTGCAAAAAATTAGCCAAGCATGGTGGCAGGCACCTGTAGTCCCAGCTACTCAGGAGGCTGAGACAGGAGAATCACTTGAACATGGGAGGCAGAGATTGCAGTGAGCCCAGATAGCGCCATTGCACTCCAGCCTGGGTGATAAGAACAAGCCTCTGTCTCAAAAAAAAAAAAAAAAAAAAAAAAAAAAAGATAAATGTATAACTGTTTTTCCAGGAACAGAAAACCAAATACTGCACGTTCTCACTTCTAAGTGGGAGCTGAATGATGAGAACACATGGACAGAGGGGAACAACAAACACTGGGGCCCAGCGCTGGCTGGAGGGTGCGAGGAGGGAGAGGATCAGGAGATATAACTAATGGGTACTAGGCTTAATACCTGGATGATGAAATAATCGGTACAACAAATCCCCAGGACACAAGTTTACCTTTGGAACAAACCTGTACTTGAACCCCTGAACTTAAAAGTTAAAAAAAGATCAGTGTGTGTGTTGCACACAAATGCAGACTTTGCATAACCACATGACTTCATAGTTGCGCTCTCAAGAAAAAGGGCATTTCTCCTTTATCTTGTTCTTGCAGCTAACAAAAGAATACTTTAAATTTCTGAGCTTCTGAAGTGTTAGAGGAAGAGATGGCCCAGTAAAGATGTCAGAGGAATGTCTTATCCTTTTAGCATGTGGTTATTTTTCCTTATGTATTCAAAAGTGACTTCTTTGTTCAGAGGACTGGTGTTACAACTAGAAACCACTTATTAGCAAAAGGAGATGCAGTCTCAACAAGTGTTTCCTTCTCCCTCTCCCTCTCCTTCCTTCTTCCTTCTTCTTCTTCTTCCTCTTCCTCTTCTTCTTCTTTTTTTTTTTTTGACAGAGTCTCACTCTGTTGCCCAGGCTGGAGTACAGTGGCACAATCTCGGTTCACTGCAACCTCTGTCTCCCAGGTTCAAGTGATCCTCCTGCCTCAGACCCCCTAGTAGCTGGGATTACAGGCACGTGCCACCATGCCTGCCTAATTTTTGTATTTTTAGTTTAGTTGTATTTAGGGTTTCGCCATGTTGGCCAGGCTGGTCTCGAACTCCTGACCTCAGGTGATCCACTCGCTTCTGCCTCCCAAAGTGCTGGGATTACAGGTGTGAGCCACTGCACCTGGCCTCTTCTTATTTTATATTGAGTTGAATATTTGACTCTAACACTTTCCTACATATACTTATCTTTAGAGACAGGATCTTGCTGTGTCACCCAGGCTGGAGTGCAGTGGTGCAATCATGGCTTACTACAGTCTCAAGCTCCTAGGCCCAGGGGATCCCATCTCAACCTCCTAAGTAGCTGGGACTACAGGCATGAGCCACAATGCCCATCTAACTAAAAAAAAAATTTTTTGGCCAGATGTGGTGGCTCACGACTGTAATCCCAGCACTTTGGGAGGCTGAGGCGGGCGGATCACCTGAGGTCAAGAGTTCAAGACCAGCCTGACCAACATGGAGAAACCCCATCTCTACTAAAAATACAAAAATTAGCCAGGCATGGTGGCACATGCCTGTAATCCCAGTAACTCACGAGGCTGAGGCAGGAGAATCACTTGAACCCAGGAGGCGGAGGTTGCAGTGAGCCCAGATCTCTCCATTGCACTCCAGCTTGGGCAACCAGAGCAAAACTCTGTCTCAAAAGAAAAAAAAAAATTTGTGTAGAGGTGGGGTCGTGCTATGTTGCCCAGGCTGGTCTCAAATTGCTGATCTCAAGTGATCCTCCCACCTTGGCCTACCAAAGCACTGAGATTACGGGAGTGAGCCACCACACCCAGCCACTTTTCTACACATAAAACAGAAATATCATGAAGGTGCTTCATAACTGTATTACAGAGGAATTTACTCTCATAAGTACCTTTTAAAGATTTGACATTCGGCTGGGTATCGTGGCTCACGCCTGTAATCCCAGCACGTTGGGAGGCTGAGGTGGGCGGATCACCTGAGGTCAGGAGTTCAAGACCATCCTGGCCACATGGTGAAACCTTGTCTCTACCAAAAAAACAAAAATTAGCCATGTATGGTGGCGCACGCCTGTAATCCCAGCTACTCGGGAGGCTGAGGCAAGAGAATCACTTGAACCCAGGAGGTGGAGGTTGCAGTGAGCCAAGATCGCATCTCAAAACCAAAAAAAAAGATTTGACATTCAACTATAGCATCTACATGTTGGTTAGTTTTCTTACAAGCCCCATCATGGAAATAATTAAAGATGAATTTGAGAAAAATGAAAAAAAAACTTAGATGATCAGGTTCTAATTGTTACAGATATATCTTGCTTAAATTTCTGTTTATTAATTTGTAACCACCCAATTACATTAAGCACATTTGAAGGAAAAAGTTTTATCTCATGCAATATGTCAAAAGTATGATTGCCTCGATGTGTAATCAATTGTGATGGTGAATATTAGGTGTCGACTTGATTGGATTGAAGGGTGCCTAGAAAGCTGGTATTGTTTCCGGGTGTGTCTGTGAGGGTGCTGTTAGAGGAGATGAGCATTTGAGTCTGTGGACACCCTCCAGTTGGCTGCCAGTGTGACTAGAACAAAGCAGGTGGAAGAAGGTGGGAGAAGCTGGCTTGCTGGGCCGTCTGGCTTTCATCTTTCTCCCATGCTGGATGTTTCCTGCCCTTGAACATCACACTCCAGGTTTTTTGGCCTTTGGACTCTTAGATTTACACCAGAGGCTTGCCAGGGACTCTAGGGCCTTTGGCCACAGACTGAAGGCTGCACCGTGGGCTTCCCTACTTTTTTTCTTTTTTTTGAGATGGAGTTTTGCTCTTGTTGCCCAGCTTGGAGTGCAATGGCACAATCTTGGTTCACTGCAACCTCCGCCTCCCGGGTTCAAGTGATTCTCCTGCCTCAGCCTCCCAAGTACAGGTGCCCGTCACCACGCCCAGCTAAATTTTCTATTGTTAGTAGAGATGGGGTTTCACCAGGTTGGCCAGGCTGGTCTCGAACTCCCGACCTCAGGTGATCCACCTGCCTCAGCCTCCCAAAGTGCTGGGATTACAGGCGTGAGCCACTGCGCCCGGCTGGGCTTCCCTACTTTCGAGGCTTTCAGACTCGGACTGAGGCACTATTGGTTTGTTTCTTCCTCAGCTTGCAGACAGCCTATTGTAGGGCTCTACCTTGTGATCACGAAACTCCCTTTCATCCAGACATAGGTCCTATTGGTTCTGTCCCTCTGGAGAAACCTGCCTAGTACGTCAATATACCAATCATGAATAAGGTCTTCTACATGCATTTTCCATACGCGGTCATTACCATCCGAGGTGTACTTTATTCTCACAGCACACCTCATCTTGGGCCAGGCACATCTCAAGTGCTCAAATGCCACATGTGGCCGGCAACCATAGTACTGGACGGCGTAGGTCTCCAAAGTCATCTTTGATTGAAGTTTAACAAATGCTGCTGTTTTTCTTACCATTACTCTTGCTATTCTCATCATCACCAGATACGCATTGTTGTTCATCCTGAACACCAGCTATGGACCAGGCACAGTGCAGAGGCTCTGCGGATCTCCTGTGAGCCAGATGATGTGATTCCCATTTTCAGGATGAGAAAACTGAGGCTCAGAGGTTAAGCCTATCGCTTGGGGTCATGCAGCAGAGATTTGGCAGAAAAGGACTCCCAAGGCCTTGATAGTTCCACCTTTATCATACTGTCTTGGGATCTTCATTTCAGCAGAAATCCTAAGACCAGAAAGCCTAGGTATTCCAGGGCCCAGGGTCTAGAACGATGGTGACAAGTGGGTTTTGGCTCATGGCATGGGGAGGAGGATGGACGTTCCTAATTCATATTATAGAATGTAAACTGATAGCTGTGTGTGAATATAAGTATATATTACATTACACATAAATATAATAGATGATATGTTTTACCACGATTATTTTATATATGCTACTATGTATTGGTAGGTATCATGTAATAGTTACATATTATGTACATGTATATTGTATGTGTATATATTTTTAAAGAAAACAGCTGGGTAGGGTGGCTTGTGCCTGTAATCCTAACCTTGGGTGGTAGGAGAATTGCTTGAGGCCAGAAGTTCAAGACCAGCCTGGGCAACATAGCAAGACCCTGTCTCTAAAACAATTTAGAAAACTAGCCTGGTGTGGTGGTGTGTGCCTGTGGTCCCAGCTACTTGGGAGGGTGAGGTGGGAGGATCGCTTGAGCCCAGGAGGTTGAGGCTGCAGTGAGCTATGATCACACCACTGCACTCCAGCCTGGGTGACAGGGTGAGACCCAGTCTCCAAAGGAGGGCAGGGCAGGGCAGAGAAGGGGAGGAGAGGGGAGGAGAGGAAAGGAGAGAAGCGGAGGAAAATGTTTATAAACCCCACAGTAAATGGCAGACATTGTGCTAAACACTTCACATGTATTAACAAGTATTAATTTAAACCACAGAACAACTCCTGGGGGAGCCATCGTTAGCCCAGTTTTACAGCTGAGGAAACCGAGACGCACAGAAGTTACATACATTGGATCAGGCCACACAGCTGGTAAGTGGCAGACTCGGGATATGAAGGCAGGGATAACGGATCCTAGTGGTCATGGTGAAGGTGCAATGTATGCTAAGGACGAATTTACTTGCGTATGTTCTCACACAGCAAACATTTATCGAGGGCCACTATTTGCCCAGGAAGCCCAGATGAGCAGGAAGACACGCCCTCGGGGCTGGAGACATGCACACCTGGGGAAGGAGGTGCACAGGTGAGGAGCTAGACTGTCACAGGTCAAACTGGTATGAATGGGCAGGCAAGACGCAGAAGTGGGGAGAGTCGTCTGCCAGGAAGAGGGGCCTGGGAAGGTCTGGGATGGCTTTGGATCAGAAGCTCGTAGGACGTGGCCGACTGCGGTGCTTCGGGAGCAATGGGTGAGTTGATTTGGCTCTCAGGACTTCCCAGCCAGCACCTCCCCACTGCCCACTTTCCAGTCCACGTCCTCAGTGCCTCCTCAAAGTCAGCTTCACTGCAGCCCACCTCCCACCCAGGACCGGCCCCAAGGCCCTTCTCGATTACCTCGAAAGGATCTCCGGCACTGAAGTCGAAGGAGAGGATGAGGTCAACCTCCCGTGTCGGGGGCAGCACGAGTGGGAAGGGAGTGTTGATGGCCAAACCAGCATCCACCAGGTGGAGGTGCTTCCGGCTACTCATTGTCTTGTCGCGGATGCCACCTGCGGTGCCCAGGAAGAAAGAGGATCAGCTGCTTCCAGGGACTGAAAGCAAGACTTGTAAATGGAAGGCAGGGAGGGGGATGGGAAAATGATTATTGTCAGTGTAGACAGCAGTCGTGAGGTTGCCCACAAGGAGCTGACTTCTGTCTCTTCCCAGATTCATATGTTGAAGCCCTGGCCGGGCGCGGTGCCGCACGCCTGAAATCCCAGCACTTTGGGAGGCTGAGGCGGGCGGATCACTTGAGGTCAGGAGTTCAAGATCAGCTTGGCCAACACTGTGAAACCCTGTCTCTACTAAAAATACCAAGATTAGCTGGGCGTGGTGGCATGTGCCTATAATCCCAGCTACTCAGGAGGCTGAGGCAGGAGGATCACTTGAACCCATGAGGCAGAGGTTGCACGGAGTTGAGATCACGCCACTGCACTCCAGCCTGGGTGACAGAGCGAGACTCCATCTCAAAATAAATAATTAAACAAATAAACAAACACATGTTAAAGCCCTTACCCCCAGTACCTTAGAATGTGACTGTATTTGGAGACAGGGTCTTGAAAGAAGTAATTAATGGGGTTTTTGGCGTGAAGTTCCAAACAAAGCTGCCTTCTCAGCAGCAATACGTCAGAATGTTGTTAACCCAGTATTTCTGAGACAGGTCTCGGTCAGTGTAGAAAGTTTATTTTGCCAAGGTTAAGGACGCACGCCCGTGACGCAGTCTCAGGAGGTCATATTGACATGTGCCCAAGGCGGTTGGGGCACAGCTTGGTTTAGACATTTTAGGGAGACCTGAGATATCAATATATGTAAGATGAACACTGGTTCGGTCTGGAAAGGTGGGACAACTCAAAGCAGGAGGGGGCTTCCAGGTCACAGGTAGATAGGAAGTAAATGATTGCATTCTTTTTTTTTTGAGATGGAAGTCTCGTTCTGTCGCCCAGGCGGGAGTGCAGTGGCGCGATCTCAGCTCACTGCAACCTCTCCCTCCCGGCTTCAAGCGATTCTCTGCCTCAGCCTCCCGAGTAGTTGGGATTACAGGCGCCCGCCACCATGCTGGGCTGATTTTTGTATTTTTAGTAGAGACAGGGTTTACCTCATCTTGGCCAGGCTGGTCTTGAACTCCTGACCTCGTGATCTGCCCACCTCAGTCTCCCAAAGTGCTGGGATTACAGGCGTGAGCCATCTAGCCCGGCCAACATTCTTTCCAGTTTCTGATTAGCCTTTCCAACTGGAGGCAATCAGATATGCATTTATCTCAGTGAGCAGAGGGGTGACTTTGAATAAAATGGGAGGTAGGTTTGCCCTAAGCCGTTCCCAGCTTGACTTTTCCCTTTAGCTTGGTGATTTTGGGGTCCCAAGATTTATTTTCCTTTCACAGCATAGACCAAAAATAAAATGATAAGCACCCCCCACCACCTCAACCATTTGAATGAACCCTTCCTCTTGGCCAGGGTACTCCAAAGTTAACCTGAAAACCTAGTCCTGGCCGTGACAGGAAGGGAGGGTCAGACATGCCTCACGATGCCCTCCTACCTTTGGGAATTTAGGGTAAGCTGACCAGATTTAACATCAACACAGAGCTTAAATCTGATAAGCACCATTTCCAATCTATTCTCTCTGCAGCTTGCTACCTGGAGCCTCCATCTGTTACTGGAAAGGGGCCCCGATCCAGACCCCAAGAAAGGGTTCTTGGATCTCACACAAGAAAGAATTCAGGGTGAGTCCACAGTGCAAAGTGAAAGCAAGCCTGTTAAGAAAGCAAAGGGGTGAAAGAACAGTTACTCCAAAGACAGAGTAGGGTGTTCCCGAAAGTCAGAGGAGGAATGCATCACCTCCTTCTTTTGTTATATATAGGAAAACAACAACAAAAAAACATGGGGAGATGTGCTCTGCTACAAGGGTTTGTGATAAAGGGTTGATTTTCATAATTACTATATTTTGGCTGGGCACGGTGGCTCACGCCTGTAATCTCAGCATTTTGGGAAGCCGAGGCGGGTGGATCGCCTGAGGTCAGGAGTTTGAGACCAGCCTGGCCAACATGGCGAAACCCTGTCTGTACTAAAAATACAAAAATTAGCTGGGTGTGGTGGCACACGCCTGTAATCCCAGCTACTCGGGAGGCTGAGGCAGGAGAATTGCTTGAACCCGGGAGGCAGAGGTTGCAGTGAGCTGAGATAGCACCACTGCATTCTAGCCTGGGCAACAAAGAGCGAAACTCCATCTCAAAAACAAAACAAAACCAAACAAAACCATAATTACTATATTTTGCAAGAACTTATTATTTTTAAAGCAAAATTAGGAATGCTTCTGTTCGCAAGATATCAGGATATCAGGACATTCCTGGGCCTGAGTCTGTTTAGTAAACATTATTAATCTGTTCCCTTAACCGTAAACACCTAGGGGCTAGGAATGCCTAACTTCCTGGGGATACAGCCCAGCAAGGCTGAGCCTCTTTTTTCCTAGCCCTCATTCAAGGTGGAGTCACTCTGGTTCAAATGCCTCTCACACATCTGCATAACAAAACTTTGAAACATTCCAATAGAATGATAGTGCTCTTCTAAGAAGAGGGGATTAGAACATAGATACACATGGAGCAAAGACCGTGCAAGGATGCAGGCAAAAGGTGCTGCCTGCAAGCTGCAGAGAGAGGCCTCAGAAGGAACCCAACCCGCAGACACCTTGATTTTGGACTTCCAGCCTTGAGAATGGTGAAAAAATAAATGTCTGTTGTTTAAGTCACCCCGTCTGTGGGATTTTGTCACAATAGCCCGAGCAGACTAGGACAGTACCACTGGGAATGGTTCCTCTTGTCGATGAAAAGAGTCAAACTCTGGAAAATATTTGAAGAGGTTTATTCTGAGCCAAATGTGAGTGACCAATGGCCCATGATGCAGTCCTCAGGAGATCCTGAGAATGTGTG
>NW_012115710.1:6129202-6131629 GCF_000951035.1 Colobus angolensis palliatus | reverse complement strand
AGCCTGGCCAATGTGGTGAAACCCCATCTCTACTAAAAATACAAAAATTAGCCAGGCGTGGTGGCACATGCCTGTAGTCCCAGTTACTCGGGAGGCAGGAGAATTGCTTGAACCCGGGAGGCCGAGGTTGCGATGAGCCAAGATCGTGCCATTGAACTCCAGCCTGGGCAAAAAAATCAAAACTGCATCTCAAAAAAAAAAAAAAAGAAAAAGAAAAATCTGTGTTGACATGACTGCTAGTCAGCTTTTCCTGAATTCCAAAAGGGAGGAGGGTTATAAGGAGGCATGTCCAACCCCTACTTCCCATCATGGCCTGAACTGATTTTTCAGGTTAACTTTGGAGTGCCCTGGCTGAGAGGAGAGGTCCATTCAGATGGTTGGGTGGTGGGGGGCTTAGAATTTTATTTTTGGTTTATACTCTCATATACTGCTACTGAGAAAGCAACTTCATCCACCCCCTTCAGAGAGAAATTTGATGCTAAAACACTCATCACCATGATCCAGTGACTCGATGCTTGATAGTGTATTCCGAGGCCATAAGACCTGGCAGCTGTGTGGCATGGTGCTCAGACACAGCTCAAGTCCTGTGTCCCTGGCAGGAAGCAGCCTGGGAGAGGTGAGCAGGACTGACATCCAGCCACACACAGTCCTGGCCAAGGGGGCACATTTTGGAATTCACCCCCTGGGAGGTGCACCTTTTCCTGAGTTGCACAAGGGCAACAGGGCCACAAACATAAAGATGTTCACTACAGTCTTGTAACAAAAGAGGGGGGAAGGCTAGGCGTGGGGTGGCTCACACCTGTAATCCCGGCACTTTGGGAGGCCGAGGTGGAAGGCTCACTTGAGCCCAGGGAGTTCAAGATCAGTCTGGGCAACATAGTGAGACCCCATCTCTATGGAAAATAAAAACAAAAATTAGTCGGGCATGATGCTGTGTGCCTGTGTTCCCAGCTACTCGGGAAACTGAAATGGGAGGATTGCTTGAGCTGGGGAGGCCGAGGCTGCAGTGAGCCATGATTGCACCACTGCATTCCCAACCTGGGAAACAGAGCAAGACACACACACACGAGTGATCTCCACTAGCCATGAACATTGGAGTTTACAGAGACTATTAAATGGCCTTAGTGTGAGTTCCCAGGAGCCTGACATCAATTCCACCTGAATGACATGGTCAGCCCCATGAAGGGAAAATCCATACAAGTGGTTTTTGTTTTGTTTTGTTTTGTTTTGTTTTTAAGATAGTGTCTCGCTCCGTCACCAGGCTGGAGTGCAGTGTGATGATCTTGGCTCACTGCAACCTCTGCCTCCTGGATTCAAACGACTTTCCTGCCTCAGCCTCCCGAGTAGCTGGGACTACAGGCACCCGCCACCATGTCCGGCTAATTTTTGTATTTTTAGTAGAGTCAGGGTTTTACCATGTTGGCCAAGCTGGTCTTGAACTCCTGACCTCAAATGATCCGCCCACCTCGGCCTCCCAAACTGCTGGGACTACAGGCATGAGCCACTGCGCCGGCTCATACAAGTGTTTTTTTTAAGACCAGGTCCCAGGACTAGCTGACAAGAAATTAGGGTTTTTTGCATTTTTGCAAAACCAGAGAAAACCATCATTGAGGCTTTTCACGATGACTGGGACTCGCAGCGAGGCCACACATTTTTTAGTATGGACCACACCGCCGAGCGAAGGTTTCCCTAATCAGACCCCTGGGCACCTTGACACCAGCCCCGCTCCAAAGCTCTGGTGAAGGACCAGCCTGGGATTGTTTCAGACCCCACCCCTTCCGCTACTCCAGCCCATTCACATGCATGGACAGACCAGGGCGGTGGGAGGAGGGTCTTCTCACCGTGTTTGTACAGGAAGTTGTGAGTGGTTCCCCATTCCCACTTTGAAGCGCAAATGCCTGTTTTTCTCATAAAATCCAAAAAGTCACTGACTGAGCCTAGAGAAAGAAGCCGAGACAGCCAAGGTGAGTACAGGAGACTGAGTAGTTTCTGCCCCCACCAAAGTCATACGTGGAAGCCCTCGTATGGGGTTGTATTTGGAGACAGGGCCTTTAAAGAGGTCATTCTGGGCCAGGGGCGGTGGCTCATGCCAGGAATCCCAGCGCTTTGGGAGGCCGAAGTGGACAGATCACAATGTCAAGAGATGAAGACCATCCTGGCGGACATGGTGAAACCCCGTCTCTACTAAAAATACAAAAATGAGCTGGGCGTGGTGGCGGGCGCTGTAGTCCCAGCTACTTGGGAGGCTGAGGCAGGAAAATCACTTGAACCTGGGAGGTGGAGGCTGAAGTGAGCTGAGATTGCGCCACTGCACTCCAGCCTGATGACAGAGCAAGACTCCGTCTTATCATCACTCATCATCACTCGCCATCAGAGAAATGCAAATCAAAACCACAATGAGATACCATCTCACACCAGTTAGAATGG
>NW_012115710.1:6120198-6128265 GCF_000951035.1 Colobus angolensis palliatus | reverse complement strand
ACTTGAGCTCAGGAGTTCAAGGCTGAAGTGAACTATGAATGTACCACTGCACTCCAGCCTGGGGAACAGAGTGAGACCTTGTATCAAAAAAAAAAAAAAAAAAAGACATCAAGAATGCATGTGCACAGAGGAAAGGTAGGGCTGGGAGGATGTGGTGAGAAGGCGGCTGCCCATCTGCAAGCCATGGAGAGAGGCCTCAGGAGAAACTGACCCCGCTGGCACCTTGATCTTGGACTTCCTGCCTGTAGAATTGTGAGAAAATAAGGCCAGGCACAGGGACTCACACTTGTAATTCCAGCACTTTGGAAGGCCCAGGTGGGTGGGTCACTTGAGGTCAGGGGTTCGAGACCAGCCTGGACAACATGGGGAAACCCCTGTCTCAAAAACAGAAAGAAAAAAAAAAAAAGCCAGGTACGGTGGCTCACGCCTGTAATCCCAGCACTTTGGGAGGCCCAAGAGGGTGGATCATGAAGTCAGGAGATGGAGACTATCCTGGCTAATACGGTAAAACCCTGTCTCTACTAAAAATACAAAAAATTAGCCGGGTGTGATGGCGGGCGCCTGTAGTCCCAGCTGTTTGGGAGGCTGAGGCAGGAGAACGGTGTGAATCCAGGAGGCGGAGCTTGCAGTGAGCGGAGATCTCGCCACTGCACTCCAGCCTGGGCGACAGAACAAGACTCAGTCTCAAAAAAAAAAAAAACCGTGAGAAAATAAAAGCCTCTAGTTGAAGCCACCCCGCCTGTGGTATTTGCTAGGGCAGGAGAGCTGACAAATCCAGTGAGCTGGGAAAGGTTGGCATCCAGGGGCCTCGGGGTCCTGGCCGTCTGATCCAGCACCTGTTATTGAGCCACTGGTGAGACACGACTTTGGGCCATTGGGGTGGAGGGAGTTGGCAAGGAAAAGATGGAGATTTAATGACTGTATGATCACCTGTGTCCCTGGGGAAATGAGCTTGTTCTCTTTAAGTTCATGGGGGAGGACGATGCAGAATGTTCCAGGAGCTGTTCTAAAGTGCCTAGCACATTTTCCTGTGCTCCTGTCCTCAGCCCAAGGGGCTGCCAAGTCACTGAGGCGTAAACCAGGTCATCACCCCAGACTTCTGCCTCTTCCTCACCCTCACACCAGACTATCACCAAGACCTGCCAGTTCCACCTCCTCATCATCTTTTCAGTGTCTCTGCTCCTTCCAATCTCAGCTGCCAGGACCTTATGCAGTATCTTTTTCCATCCAGGATGCAACACAGCTTTCCGCTCTGATTTCTTTCTTCCTGGTTTTTCAGCCTCAATCCTTTCTCTGAACAGCATGGGCAGAGTGGCAAGAGAGCAAAGCTAGTACGGAGGTGGGTGCTTGAGCTAGATGCCGATTTGAATTTGACTTCATCGCTCATTAGCTGTGAGACCCTGAGCACGTTACTTTTATTTCTTTATTTTTTTTCTTGAGACAGAGTCTCAGACTGGAGTGCAGTGGTGTAATCTCAGCTCACTGCCACCTCCACCTCCTGGGCTCAAGGGATTCTCCCGCCTCAGTCTCCTGAGTAGCTAGGACTACAGGCACCCACCACTACGCCCGGCTAAATATTTTTTTTGTATTTGTAGTACAGAAGAGGTTTTGCTACGTTGGCCGGGCTGGTCTCAAACTCCTGACCTCAGGTGATCCACCCACCTTGGCCTCCCAAAGTGCTAGGATTACAAGCATCAGCCACTGCACCGGGCCCCCGAGCAAGTTACTTAACATCTCTGTTCTCATCTGTAAAACCAGGAAGAGAGTAACACCTATCCCTTGTAGTTTTATGAGGAATAAATAAGAATCTGCCTATAGCTCTGATGATGTTGGGAGGATGGTTTAACATGGTAACTAGGCTAGGCCACAGTAACTAGTTATTGAATCAAACGCTACCCTAGGTATGGCTGTGAAGGTATTTTGTAGATGTGGTTGACAGCTAAAATCAGTTGACTTCAAGAAGATTATTCTCAGTGATGTGGGTGGGCCTCCTCTACTCAGTTGAAGGCTTTAAGGGCAAAACAGTTTGTAGAGAAGAAATTCTGCCCCCAGACTGGAGCACCAAATCCTGTCTCAGGAACGCGTTACCATGCCCAGCTAATTTTTTACAAAAAATTTTTGTAGAGATGGGGTCTTGCGATGTTGTCCAGGCTGGTCTTGAATTCCTGGGGTCAAGTGATCTTCCTGCCTCAGCCTCCCAAAGTGCTGGGATTACAGGTGTGAGCCACTGCACCCAGCCCTCTCCATAGAAATTAGCCCAGTCGGGGATGAACTTACCTGTCTATTCTCCGTCTCATCCTCTAGACGGTGAGTCCTCCAGGCAGGCACCTGGTCTGTCATTTCCCCTTTGTCACCCCTAACCCCAGCCTGCTATTAGGAGAGTTATTATTTCATGCTAATGACTCAAGACATCCTAAATGGATGGATGGCCGGGTGGATGGATAGAGGGTGGGCGTATCAGTCCATTCTTGCATTGCTATAAAGAAGTACCCAAGGTTGGATAATTTGTAAAGAAAAGAGGTTTAATTGGCTCACAGCTCTGGATGCTGTATAGGAAGCATGGTGCTGGCATCTGCTTCTGGTGGGGCCTCAGGAAGCTTCCAATCATGATGGAAGGTGAAGGGAGAGCAGGTACATCACTTGTCAAGAAGAGGAGAAGAGAGCGAGGGGGATGGTGCCACACACTTCTAAGCAACCGTATCTCACATAAACTCAGAGCAAGCACTCATTAATCACCAAGAGGATGACGCTAAACCATTCAGGAGAGATCCGTCCCCCTGATCCAATCACCTCCCACCAGGCCCCACCTCCAACACTGGGGATTACGTTTCTTTTTCTTTTAATTTAATTTAATTTTAAGTTCTGGGATACATGTGCAGGACATGCAGATTTGTTACATAGGTAAACGTGTGCCATGGTGGTTTGCTGCACCTATCAACCCATCACCTAGGTATTAAGGCCTGCATGCATTAGCTATTTATCCTGGTGCTCTTCTTCTCCCCACCCACACCCAGCGGGCCCCAGTGTGTACTGTTCCCCTCCCTGTGTTCATGTGTTCTCATCATTCAGCTCCCACTTATAAGTAAGAACATGTGGTGTTTGGTTTTCTGTTCCTGCATTAGTTTGCTGAGGATAATGGCTTCCAGCTCCACCCATGTCCCTGCAAAGGACATGATCTTGTTCCTTTTTCTGGCTGCATAGTATTCCACAGTGTATATGTACCATATTTTCTTTATCCAGTCTATCATTGATGGGCATTTGAGTTGATTCCATGTCTTTGCTATTGTAAACAGGGCTGCAGTGAACATACACGTGCCTGTATCTTTCTAACAGAATGATTTCTATTCCTTTGGGCATATACCCAGTAATGGGATTGCTGGGTCAGATGGTATTTCTGGATCTAGATCCTTGAGGAATTGCCACACTATCTTCTACAATGGTTGAACTAATTTACATTGGGGGATTACATTTCAACATGAGATTTGGAAGGGAGCAAGCATCCAAACTGTACGAGCAGGACATCTGGTCATGTCCCCTGCAGGACTGGCCCACAGGGGTGGGGAAGAGCAAGAGGAGAGAGATTGGTGGCACTTACTGTTGATGACACTTATTACACTATGCACGGTACCTTTACTTTCGGGGTCCTCATCGGGCTGCTCCTGCTTTTCCAGGAAGGTCCTGGTCCAATTCTCGAGCATCTCAGTCAGCCAGTTGTAATTAGGCTCACCGCCTTCATCTACGTCAAGAAACCCAGGTGGTCTCAGATGCTGTGTAAGTACCCTGCCAAGAACACCACAGACCCTGCTCTGCCTCACCGTCTGCAATGCCCTGCGGTTCCTCCCGAGGTGACCTCCTTCTCCAGGTGACCCTCTCTCCCCTTGCCTTCTGCTGACCTCCATGTTACCTTGCTCTCTCTGACTTTCTGGCCTCTTTTTTCTAGCTCCTTCATCTCTGCCTCTGCCTCTACTCATCTTTTACACGCTCATCTTCTTCAGGGTTTGAGGCAAAGTCTTCTCCTCTTTTATTTATTTATTTATTTATTTATTTATTTATTTATTTATTTATTTATTTATTTTCTGAGACAGAGTCTCACTCTGTCGCCCAGGCTGGAGTGCAGTGGCCGGAGGCAAAGTCTTCTCCTCTTTTATTTATTTATTTATTTATTTATTTATTTATTTTCTGAGACAGAGTCTCACTCTGTCGCCCAGGCTGGAGTGCAGTGGCCGGATCTCAGCTCACTGCAAGCTCCGCCTCCCAGGTTCACGCCATTCTCCTGCCTCAGCCTCCTGAGTAGCTGGGACTACAGGCGCCCGCCACCTCGCCCGGCTAGTTTTTTGTATTTTTAGTAGAGACAGGGTTTCACCGTGTTAGCCAAGATGGTCTTGATCTCCTGACCTCGTGATCCGCCCATCTCGGCCTCCCAAAGTGCTGGGATTACAGGCGTGAGCCACCGCGCCCGGCCTTATTTATTTATTTATTTGAGACAGAGTCTTGCTCTATTGCCCAGGCTGGAGTGCAATGGGGTAATCTCAGCTCACTGCAGCCTCTGCCTCCCAGTTTCAAGCGAATCCCCTGGCTCAGCCTCTGGAGTATCTTGGACTATAAACGTGCACCACGACCAGGCCCAGCTAATTTTTGTATTTTTAGTACAGACAGGGTTTCACCATTTTGGCCAGGCTGGTCTCGAACTCCTGACCTCAAGCGATCCACCTGCCTCAGCCTCCCAAAGTGCTGGGATTACAGGCATTGAGCTACCATGCCTGGTACCCCCTCTTTTATTTTTATCCACACTCACGAATTAGATGATGCTCAACTCTCTCTCACACATGCACTGATAATAGCTCTGCTCACATTTGCTGAGAACATCACCTGCCAGGCTTATCTTGGAGCATTTTGCATAAATTCTACCCTTCAATCTTCACCGCAATCCTTGGAGTGAGCTCTCTGAGGCTTCTTTTATAAGGGATTAATCCGAATCAAGAGGGCTCTACCCTCATGCTCTCAACAGCTCCCAAAGGCCCCATCTCTTAATACCATCACCTTGTTTGATATTTCTTTGTTGTTGTTGTTGTTGTTGAGACAGGTTCTCACTCTGTCGCCCAGGCTGGAGTGTGGTGGCACAGTCACCAGCCTACCATCCCATAACATTCGTTAGCCATTTGTAGGTTGGAGATAGATTCTCCTTCCAGACTTGTCCATAACCAGCATATGGTGAATGCTGATGTCAAAAAAACAATATTAAAGCGTGTCATGTGGCAAGAAGTTGGCTCTCTGCAACCCAGAAGCGGGTTCCCAGGAATTCAACCCTACTGGTACTCTGATCTTGGACTTCCAGCCACCAGAACTGAGAAATAAATCTCTGTTGTGGCTAAGCCAGCCAGCCTACGTATGGCACTTTGCTCTAGCAGCCTTCACAACTAAAACAGGGAGCGAGGCATGAAGTGGATGCAGGGCTGTGCTCAGGACCTACCTTCACTCCGTACCTGACTGTTGGCCTGCGAAAAAGCAAGAGTACCCTGCTGTGTTCACCACAGTTGCATCTTCCACAAGTGGAAGGGAGACCACCTTTGTCAGCCTCCGCTGTAGTTAGGTTGGGGCCATGTGACTGATCCTGGCCAACAGGAGGTGTGTGGAGCTGGTGCCCGCTACTTCCAGGCCTGGCTACAAAAGGCCTTCTGTGGCTCTCCAGCTCTCTCCTCTCATAGAACAGACAAGGAGACCTTGTGCCAACAGGAGAAGCAATGAGATTCAAGCAGCTTGGCCCAGCGTGGTGGCTCATGCCTGTAATCCCAGCACTTTGGGAGGCCCAGGCAGGCAGATCACTTGAGATCAGGAGTTCAAGAGCAGCCCGGGTAACATAGTGAAAACTCGTCTCTACTAAAAATACAAAAATTAGCCAGGTGTGGTGGCAGGTGTCTATAATTGCAGCTATTTGGGAGGTTGGGGCAGGAGAAAAGCTTGAACCTGGGAGGCAGAGGTTGCAGTGAGCCGAGATAGTGCCACTGTACTCCAGCCTGGGCGACAGAGCTAAACTCTATCTTTAAAAAAAGAAAAAAAACAGAAAAGAAAGAAAAAAGAGATGCAAGCAGCTTGGATGCCTAAGTCCCCACATGGAGCCAAGTTGCCCTGTAGGAACACTCAACCCGTATTGCTTTTTGGGTGAGCAAAATATAAACCCCTTGTGTCTTAAGTCATAGCAATTTGTGGTGTCTTTGTGCAGTACAGCCTTTCCTGAACAAATATAGTCTCCTCCATAATATAATCTAACTTCTCCATACAGAATTCATCTGATACTTTGTTCTTGTTCTCCATACTCCCACCATGGGTCAAGTCTGGCTCCTTCAAGACTCTCAGCCCATGTGGTTTTGGGAAGTATTTTTCATATCAATTTGCTAATTGCCTCAGGCTGTTCCCATTTTCTGCTTCTGACACTTGGATCCTAGGCATACCTAGGGTATATCTATGCGCATGGTTACAGTGCATAGATATACCCTACATGCATATGGTTACAGCGTGTCAGTTTGAACTCTGATCCTGCTTCCACCTGGCTGCGTGGCCTTGGGCACCTGTGAGAGTCCATGTTCCTCTCCATTCCCAAAGGAGCACTACATGAATCAGACACGCACAGTTTTTAGGACAATGGCTGGCTTCAAGCCAGTGTGCAGTCTACACTATCATTAGGGATTCATGACAAAGTAGGATGCTTACCTTCCAGGGCAGGACGTTCCCTTTGCAAACTTTGTTGCAGCCTCAGTAACGGGGCTGCAAAAGAACAGAGGCAGGGGGAATGTTTAACTGTACAGTAAAGTCACCAGTTATAGAAAATACAGATTACCTGCAGGGACATCTCTTTAACAGAAATGGCAGCCACGGGTTGCAGTCTGTTGATAAGGGCTCTGGAGAGCTAATTTTGTACCCGCCTTCCAACTCTGTGCTTAGTGACCTCATGTTGGTAGCTTGAAATCTGCCATGACGTGATCAAGTGGGTTTCATACCAGTAATGCAAGGATGGCTTAACATACGCAAGTCAACAAATGTGATACATCACAGAAACAGAATTAAAAACAAAAATCACAGGAGATGCAGAAGCATTTCACAAAATTCCGCATCCCTTTATGATTAAAACCCTCAACAAAATCGGTATACAAGAGCCAACATTACACTGCCAACATTACACTGAACGGAGAAAAGTTTAAAGCATCCCCCGAGAACTGGAACAAGACAAGGATGCCCACTTTTACCACTTGTATTCAACATAGTACTAGAAGTCCTAGTCAGAGCCATCAGACAAAAGAAAGAAATGAAGGGCATCTAAACTGGTAAAGAGGAAGTCAAACTGTTACTGTTCACTGATGATATGACTGTACACCTAGAAAACCCTAAAGACTCATCCAAAAAGCTCCTAGATCTGATGAATGAATTCAGTAGAGTTTCAGGATACAAAATCAATGTACACAAATCAGTAGCACTGCTATGTACACCAACAATGACCAAGCTGAGATTCAAATCAAGAGCTCAACCCCTTTTACAACAGCTGCAAAAAATAAAATAAAATAAAATACTCAGGAATATACCTAACCAAGGAGGTGAAAGACCACTACAAGGAAAACTACAAAACACTGCTGAAAGAAATCACAGACGACACAAACAAATGGAAACACATCCCATGCTCATGGATGGGTAGAATCAATATTGTGAAAATGACCATACTGCCAAAAGCAATCTACAAATTCAATGTAATTCCCATCAAAATGCTATCATTTTTCACAGAACTAAAAAATCCTAAAATTCTTTTTTGTTTTGAGACATAGTCTCGCTCTGTCACCCAGGCTGGAGTGCAATAGCCGATTTCAGCTCACTGCAACCTCTGCTTCCCAGGTTCAAGCAATTCTCCTGCCTCAGCCTCCCGAATAACTGGAATTACAGGTGCATGCACCATGCCTGACTAGGTTTTGTATTTTTAGTAGAGACAGGGTTTCGCCATGTTGGCCAGGCTGGTCTCAAACTCCTGACCTCAGGTGATCCACCTGCCTTGGCCTCCCAAAGTGCTGGGATTACAGATGTGTG
>NW_012115710.1:6078724-6119013 GCF_000951035.1 Colobus angolensis palliatus | reverse complement strand
CTCCTGACCTCGTGATCCGCCCGTCTCGGCCTCCCAAAGTGCTGGGATTACAGGCTTGAGCCACCGCGCCCGGCATGAATAGACATTTCTCAAAAGAAGATATTCCAGTGGCCAAGAAACATATGAAGAAATGGTCAGCATCACTAATCATTAAAGAAATGCAAATTAAAGCCACAATGAAATATCATTTTACTCCCACAAGAATGGCCATTGATAAAAATTCAAAAAAACCAATAGATGTTGGTGTGGATGTGGTGAAAATGGAACATTAATACCCTGCTGGTGGGGATGTGAATTAGTACAACCTCTTTGGAAAACAGTATGGAGATTCCTCAAAGAACTAAAAGTAGATCGACCATTCGATCCAGCAATCCCACTACTGGGTATCTACCCAAAGAAAAGGCAGCCATTATATGAAAAAGACACTTGTGGGCTGGGTGCAGTGGCTCGTGCCTGTAATCCCAACACTTTGGGAGGCCGAGGAGGGCAGATCACTCGAGGTCAGGAGTTCAAGACCAGCCTGGCCAACAAGGTGAAAGCCCATCTCTACTAAAAATACAAAAATTAGCTAGACATGGTGGTACATGCCTGTAGTCCCAGCTACTTGGGAGGCTGAGGCAGGAGAATCACTTGAACCTGTGAGTTGGAGGTTGCAGTGAGATTGCACCACTGCATTCCAGCTTGGATGACAGAGCGAGACTCTGCCTCAAATAAAATAAAATAAAATAAAAAAGACACACGCCCATATACGTTTATAGCAGCACAATTCACAATTGAAAGATATGGAAGCCACCTAAGTGCCCATTGACCAATGAGTGGATAAAGAATATGTGGTATATAAACACCATGGAATATGACTCAGCCATAAAAAAGAGTAAAATAAAGTCTTGCAGCAACTTGGATGGAGGCCATCATTCTAAGTGAAGTAACTTAGGAATGTAAAACCAAAAACCATATGTTCTCACTTATAAGTGGGAGCTAAGCCATGGGTATGCAAAGGCATACGGAGTGGCATAATGGACTTCAGAGATTCAGAAAGGGAAGGGCAGGGAGGTGGGGACAAAAAACTACACATTGGGGACAGGTGTGGTGGCTCATGCCTGTAATCCCGGCACTTTAGGAGGCCGAGGCGGGCAGATTACTTGAGCTCAGAAGTTTGAGACCAGTCTGACCAACACGGCAAAACCCCATCTCTACTAAAATTATAAAAATTAGCCAGGCATGGTGGTGTGTGCCTGTGGTCCCACCTACTTGGGAGGCTGAGGCAGGAGAAGCACTTGAACCCAAGATACAGAGGTTGCAGTGAGATGAGATCCCTCTACTGCACTCCAGCCTGGGCAACAGAGCAAGACTGTCTCAAAAAATAAAACCAAAAAACTACATATTGAGTGCAACATACTCTAAAATATACACTGATGGGTGGACTACAATCTCAGAATTTATTACTACATAATTCATCATGTAACAGAAACCACTTGTACCCCCAAAAGCTATTGAAGTAAAAATTCAAAAAAACAAAAAAACTTAATATTTTAAAATATTATTACCTAATAGTAGCAGAGTTAATCCCTATAATTAAAATATTTGTACATGTTATAAATTTTTACTTGAGATCAAATCAAAATTCAATTTTTCCACATGTGCTGAAAATGTGATAGAAAGCTGAGTCTGGATACATGTCGGTTAGGTCAAGCTTCTGCTTTATCTTTTTCAGATTTCTGAATAGTCAGTAAATTTTGTCTGCTTTTTTTTCTTTTTCTTTTTTTCTTTCTTTCTTTCTTTTTTTTTTTTTTTTTTTTTTTTTTTTTTTTTTTTTTTTTTTTTTTTTTTTTTTTTTTTTTTTTGAGACACAGTCTCGACACAGCCTAGTGCATAGTGATGCAATCTCAGCTCACTGCAACCCCTGCCTCCCAGGTTCAAGCAATTCTCCTGCCTCAGCCACCCGACTAACTGGGACTCCAGGTATGCACCACCACGCCCGGTTAATTTTTGTATTTTTAGTAGAAATGGGGTCTCACCATGTTGGCCAGGCTGGTCTCAGACTCCTAAACTCAAGTGATTCACCCACCTCAGCCTCCCAAAGTGCTGGGATTACAGGTGTGAGCCACTGTATCCCGGCCTCAAGTGATCCACCCGCCTTGACCTCCCAAGTGTTGGGATTATGGGTGTCAGCCACTGCATCCAGTCAGATTGCTAATGTTTACTGAGTGCCTTTATCTGCAAGGCACTGTCCTATGTGCTTTTGATGAATTAATTCATTTATCATAACTACTATTATTATCACCCACATGGGATAGAGGCAGAAACTGAGGCACAGAGAGGTTAGGTAACTTTTCAGAGGTCACAAAGCTCACATGTACCAGAGCAACATTCCTTCCAAGGGGGTCTGTACGCTCATCTACTCTGTGGTCATCCTGGCTGCCCAGTTACGTGAAAATAAATGTCAGGAAATGCAGTTGCTAGAACAATTACATACAGGTCTCTCCTCTACCATGAGTAGAAAAAGTACTGTGAATCTCCTTGCATAAAATATCTCTAGGCTTTGACCTTGCTGTTCCCCAAATACTCACCAAAAATAAGGCGTCCAGTGTTTTTAACACCTGCAACAGTCCTTCTCCATAAATCTAAGAAAATAGCAATAAAATTCAAACATTCTCCATCATGTGACTGTCATGCTTGATATTCAAAGCACCAGCAGACTGGTATAAAGCACTGCAGGGATCTGTAGCAGGAAGAAAGATTATTCTTCCATTCCATAAATATTTACGAAGCAATGAGTGGGCACCCAGCACTCTTTTGGCTGCTGGAATAGAGCAGTAAACAAGACAGATTTGTCCTCACGAACGTTCTATGGGTGGAGCCAGCCAGACACGGTAGACTGGCTACTACTCCAAGGCCCATTTCAAGCTCCCTTCCATGCCAACATTTCTCAGCCCACAGGCAGGAAGGGCAAATATTTCCCAGCCTCCCTTGCAGCTAGGGGAAGGTCAAGCTCTGGCCCATGCACATTGCTGGGGACACTTCTAGAAAGTCCTTGCTCTCCTACTACGAAAGAGCAGGACAGCAAACATGTTGGATTAGAGGCATTGCTGGCATACCCCTCCCATGTGGAAGGACAAAACACTGTGTAGAGAATCACACTGTGAACTTTTTTTTTTCAAGAAGTGATTCAGGAATTGGACAGGAAATCTGAAGGAATCCACCGTCCCTTTGAAGGAACTGACGGGCTGCAGCCTATACTGTGACTCAAGTGAAGAGCTGAGAGTCCCCAGGGTGTGAGATGGGGAAAGGCTGCAGGATACACGCCCCCACTTTCAGGGAGACTGAAAGTCCAATCTCTGGGGCAAGGCCTTAACCCTACTCAGTGCAGGATATGACTTGGGGAGGTTCATGGAATATAAGTAGGAGCTGCAGGAAGAACCCTGCATGCACTCCCAGATCCCAGTATGGACCCAGGGAAGCCATTCCTTACTGTTCCTCACAGGGCACCCTGCAGTGGTCAGCCAAAAAGTTCAGGGGGTGGTGGCAGGTTGAAAGAAGCCTGCAACTGGGTTTCATGTGATAACTGTGGGTTCAGATGAACTTCCTTGGCCAGGGCTGGGATTGGGGCATGGGGTAAGCGAAAAGCAAGCTGCAGTCACGTGTATACAGGACCCTGGCACATGGCTGGGTGGGATAGATGGGGAGGGGCATGGCCTGAAAGCAGTGGTTGCTATCTCTGCAGGGAAAGCTTATGACTTGGAAGCATTTGCAAGTTCTGAGCGCAGGCTGCCTGAAACTTAGCTCGCCGCTGCCAGTGGAACAGGGTGGGAGGAGATCTGCCTTGCCAAGTGTGTGGGATCTGTGTGGGGCTTACTGCCACCTGCCACTCCCCACTCCCTGCAGAAACTCTTCTGTGCAGCAGAGGCAGAAACACTCCTCTCTGAATTATCAGCACACTGGCCTGGAAACCAACCCCACCCCGGATATCCAACAGGGATTGCTGCTTGCCCCGCACAGGGAGAGTTAGAGCACAAAACTGCCTGACCCAGCCCACACCTGGCTTTGCCCTGCCACCCATCCTGGTGGCTTAATACAAAGGATAGAAATTTTTGGGAACTCTATGACTCTGCCCATTGCCTGAGAAACAAGAGTAGCCACGCTGGGCAACATAGGGCAAGCGAACATCTCACTGCTACTCCTGCAGCTGGTGCTCCACCTGCTGGGTGGAGGCCAACCAACACAGTTCATGACAGCATCTCCTGGCAGGATAACACTGCCCCCAGGAAGGAGAAAATGGCTGTATGTCCTTAGCTGTCACCACTGCGTGCACCACTCTGGCTAACCAGGAGGTCCTGAGTCTGTCCACGTGATCCGTTCCTGTAACTAGCATACAAGGAAGCCAAAATACTAAGGCTACCTATAACACGAATCTCACAGAGCCTGTGTCTCTCTCCCGCCACCCCCATTAGAGCTGGTGCTGCTACCCACTGCTGGGAGTCTCGAGGACAGGTGACATTACCGGATTCCTTGCAGACATTCCCCAGAACCAGCCTGAAGTGTGGCAGCTTCACTGGGTGGCTAGACCCAGAGGAACAACACTCACTGTAGTCTGGTGCCCAGTGACTCCTATCCTACGGGAGTGGGGAGTGCACCATATCAAGGGAACACCCCATGGGACAAAAGAGTCTGGACAGCAGGCCTTGAAAATCAGATCTTTCTGCTGGTGGGAAGTTTCTTTCAGCAGGGGCACAGTTTCAGTGCTGGGCTCAGCAGGGAAAGCCCACAGCTCTAACTCAACCATCAGACAGCCCTGGTGTGAGTGAAGGGTCTTGGAGAAGGGGATGTCTTTCTCCTCTCTTCCATCGCCACAGGCACAGCTGGGGCTTCTCCCATGGGAGCTCAGCGTGGGTGCAACTGTAGACAGTCTTTCTGGAACACATCAGGGTGACGGCATCCCCGCAGGAGGAGCACCCTCCAGGTTTAGGCTTGCACAAGAGACAGATCCACAATTCCTCTCTACTTGGAACATCAACATTCCTACAGATGAAAAGAGGTGCCTGTCTGATCTGAATAGCTGGAGCACTGGATCACGAGTGTGTCTGAGAGGTGGATGGCTTTCCGGCTGACCTGGCAGGGGAGCTGAAGTGGCTCCAACCCTTCCACCTGATAAGACCTCGATGCACAGCCAGGTTCAGTGGCTTACGCCTGTGATCCCAGCATTTTGGGAGGCCAAGTTGGGCAGATCACCTGAGGTCGGGAGTTCGAGACCAGCCTGACCAACATGGAGAAACCCCGTCTCTACTAAAAATACAAAATTAGCTGGGCGTGGTGGCAAGTGCCTGTAATCCCAGCTACTCGGGAGGCTGAGATAGGAGAATCGCTTGAACCCGTGAGGCAGAGGTTGCGGGGCGAGCTGAGATCATGCCATTGCACTCCAGCCTGGGCAACAAGAGCCAAGCTCTGTCTCAAAAAAAAAAAAAAAATCTCAGTGCAACTCACTGAGAGGTCCTCCAGTCACCTCTGTCAAGGCTGGGACCTTTGCTCACCATTGGGTGTTGCATTTACTCACATGCTTTAGCCACAATCACTTCCTATGCAGGCACACCTCCCCTACAGACCTGAAACCTGAACCATCACACCAGCCAATAAAATACTGGGGAAAAAAATTGCATGCCATGTGGGGAATGAGTTAAGCTTCAAGAGACTTCTACCATTCCCACCCTGTAGGCAACAGTGAACTTGCTCACACAGTGAGCACGTTGCTTCTACAACTAGCATATGAGAGAGCCATCACACAAAGACTCCCTATATCCAAGGAACTCTTCCAGTCTTCACCCCTGAAAGCACTAAGGACCAAATTAGGCTATAATTAGCTAGGGACATTAAAGTCACATCCTTAAGCGGAAAAAAGAAAAAAAAAAAGTCAAATCAAACATAAATTCAAGAATAATTAAAAGAAATCGTCTACTCAAATGAGAAGGAACCAGAAAAGTAACTTTGGTAATATGATAAAACATGGTTCTACAGCACACCCCCAAAAGATCACACTACCTCTCCAGCAACAGATCCAAATCAAGATGAAATCTTTGAAATACCAGAAAAAGAGTTCAAATGGGCACCAAATGAATCATACGTGTAACGTTCTTAGGACAATGGCTGGCCTCAAGCAAGTGTGCAGTCCACATTATCATTAGGGATTCACGACGAAGTAGGATGCTTACCTCTCGGGCTCAGAAGATTCCTTAACTGGTCTGCAAAAGAGTAGAAGCAGGGGGAATGTTTAGCTGTACAACAAAGTCCCTAGTTATAACATAAAAAGTACAGATGACCTGCAGGGATATTTCATTAATAGAAATGGCAGCCATGGGTTCCAATGGCAGCCAATGCCTCTCGAGAGCCAATTTTGCACCTCTCTTCCAACTCTGTGCTCAGTGACCTCATGTCGGTAGCTTGAAGTATGGCCATGGTGGGAACATTTCCACCACAGGAATTGGCAAACACTACATATCAGGAGTTTTGTTTTTGTTTTTTAGAGAGAAAGCTTAGCAGATCCACTGGAGAAGTAACACTCAGACCCATCTCACACCTTTAGTTAGCCATTTGGAGGTTGGAGATAGATAGATTCCCTTTTTCAGTTTGTTTTTAACCAAGTTATGGTGAACACCAACGTCAAAGAACAACATCAGCCCAGGCACGGTGGTTTACACCTGTAATCCCAGTATTTTGGGAGGCTGAGGCGGTGGATCACTTGAGGTCAGGAGTTCAAGATCAGCCTGGCCAACATGGTGAAACCCTGTCTCTACCAATAATACAAAAATTAGCTGGGCATGGTGGCACGCACCTGTAGTCCCAGCTACTCAGGAGGAGAGTCGCTTGAGCCTGGGAGGTGGAGGTTGCAGTGAGCCGAGATCACACCACTGCACTCCAACCCGGGCAACAGAGCAAAACTCTGTCTCAAAAAAACAAACAAACTAAAAAGTCAAAGTATAAGAACTAGTACAGTGCCTGGCATACGGGAGGTCCCATGAATATGCATTAAATGAATGGTGAGTTGTTCAGGGTGTGAACTCAATAATGATCCTAAAAATACGATTAACATAAAATGAAATACTCCCATGTGTCAGGCTTTGCTCTAAGCATTTTACATACATGAGGTCATTTAAACCCCACATCAAATATACGGGACTGGGACTGTGTACTCTTGTCTCCATTTTAGGAAGGCGAAATTGGGTCACAGAGAATTTAAGCAGCTTTCCAGAGTCAGCAATGCAGGAGAAGCAGAGCCGGGATGTGGATCCAGGCAGACAGGCTTTGGATTTGAACCACCACACTATTCCCCTAGAGATCCACCACCCAATTCTCCTATAGAATCCTGCATCTACGCTCCCTGACCAGCAGTGTGGGTGAGTCACGCATCCTTCCCATGACTTGGTGGATCTTCACAAAATGGAAGGGACAAAAGCATCTGCCTCTTAGGGTACTGCCTCTTAGGTACTGTTAAATGAGGGGCTGGGCTCGGTGGCTCATGCCTGTAATCCCAGCACTTTGGGAGGCCGAGGTGGGCGGATCACGAGGTCAGGAGATTGAGACCATCCTGGCTAACACGGTGAAACCCTGTCTCTACTAAAAATACAAAAAATTAGCTAGGCGTGGTGGCGGGCACCTGTAGTCTTAGCTACTCAGGAGACTGAGGCAGGACAATGGCGTGAACTCGGGAGGCAGAGCTTGCAGTGAGCCAAGATAGTGCCACTGCAGTCCGGCCTGGGCAGAAGAGAGAGACTCCGTCTCAGAAAAAAAAAAAAAAAAAGTTAAATGAGGGACCAGGTAATGATTGCTAATGTTTACTGAGTGCCATTATCTATCAGGCACTGTCCTATGAGCTTTCAATGAATTAACTCATCAAATATTCACAACTACTATGATTATTATTATTATTGAGATGGAGTCTGGCTCTGTCGCCCAGGCTGGAGTGCAGTGGCGCGATCTCCACTCACTGCAAGCTCCGCCTCCCAGGTTCACGCCATTCTCCTGCCTCAGCCTCCCATGTAGCTGGGACTACAGGCGCCTGCCACCACACCCAGCTAATTTTTGTATTTTTAGTAGAGACGGGGTTTCACCGTGTTAGCCAGGGTGGTCTCAATCTCCTGACCTCGTGATCCGCCTGTCTCGGCCTCCCAAAGTACTGGGATTACAGGCGTGAGCCACCGCGCCTGGCCCATAACTACTATTATTATCACCCACATGGCACAGAGGCAGAAACTGAGGCACAGAGAGGTTAAGTAACTTTTCAGAGGTCACAAAGCTCACATGTACCAGAGCAACATTCCTTCCAAGGGAGTCTGTACTCTCATCCACTCTGTGGTCATCCTGGCTGCCCAATTATATGAGAATAAATGTCAGGAAATGCATTTGCTAGAACAATTACATACAGGTCTCTCTTCTGCCATGAGTAGGAAAAGTACTGTGAATCTCCTTGCACAAAATATCTCTAGGCTTTGACCTTTCTGTTCCCCAAATACTCACCAAAAATATAATTCCTATTGACTTCAGTGTTACCAAGAGCACTTCCCCATAAACCTGCCAAGAAAATAGCAAAAAGTTCAAACATTCTCCATCACGTGACTGTCATGCTTGATATTCAAAGCACCAGCAGACTGGTATAAAGCACTGCAGGGATCTGCAGCAGGAAGAAAGATCATTCTTCCATTCCATAAATACGTATGAAGCAATTAGTGGGCACCCGGCACTCTTCTGGCTGCTGGAATAGAGCAATAAACAAAACAGATAAGGTCCTTGTCCTCGTGAACCTTCTATGGGCAGAGCCAGCCAGGCGCTGTAGACTGGCTACCCCAAGGCCATTTCAAGCTTCCTTCCATGCCAACCCTTTTCAGTATACAGGCAGGAAGGGCAAATATTTCCCAGCTTCCCTTGCAGCTAGGGGGAGGTCAAGCTGTGGTCCATGCACATTGCTGGGGGGACTTCTGCAAAGTGCTTGTTGTCCTTCTCAGAAGGAGCAGGCCAGATGTGGTGGCATGCAACTCTAGTCTCAGCTACTTGGGAGGCTGAGGCAGGAAGATCGCTTGAGGCCAGGAGTTCGAGACCTGTATTGGGCTATGATCGTGCTTCTGCACTGCAGCCTGAGTGACAGAGAGAGACCCTGACTTTAAAAAAAAAAAAAAAGTTGCAGCTTCATTGGATGCAGCAGCCATCCTGTAGTGTGGAGGAGTTCAGCATGAGGGTGACTGTTAATATGCTAAGGATGGAGGAGCAGAAACCCAGAATAAACCTGGGTCCTTCTGCTTAATGTTCCACAGCTAAACCAATGCCACCAGCCACCTATCTTTGCATTATTTATGTATTTATTTTGAGATGGGGTCTTGCTCTATGGCCCAGGCTGGAGTGCAGTGATGTGATCTCGGTTCAATGCAACCTCTGCCTCCCAGATTCAAGTGATTCACCTGCTTCAGTCTCCCGAGTAACTGGGATTACAGGCATGGCCCCCACGCCCTGCTAATTTTTGTGCTTTCTTAGTAGAGATGGGGTTTCACCATGTTGGCCCAGCTGGTCTCAAACTCCTGACCTCAAGTGATCTGCCTGCCTCAGTCTCCCATAGTGCTGGGATTTCAGGTGTTAGTCACAATGCCCGGCCTGTCTTTTTCTTTTGTAAGAAAATTAAACCCACATTTCCTCAGGGCACTGTGGTTGGTTAGTGACTTTTAGCCAAACACATTTGTATAGATACAGGAAGACATAAAAAATGAATAATCAGCCAGGGCCAGGCACGTTGGCTCACACCTGTAATGCCAGCATTTTGGGAGACTAAGGTGGGTGGATGAATTGAAGTTAGGAGTTTAAAATCAGCCTGGCCAACATGGTGAATCCCTATCTCTACTAAAAATACAAAAATTAGCTGGGCCTGGTGGTGTGCACCTATAGTCCCAGCTACTCGGGAGGCTGAGGCAGGAGAATCACTTGAACCCGGGAGGTTGCAGTGAGCAGAGATTGCACCACTGCACTCCAGCCTGGGCGACAGAGTGAGACTCCATCTCAAAAAAAAAAAAAAAAAAAAAAGAAGGAGAAGAAAACTCAAAGACACTATAGACACACCCATTGGGTAGGCTGGTATCCGAAAAACCCCAGAAAACAGTAAGTGTTGATGAGGACATGGAGAAATTGGAACCCTGGTGCACCATTGGGCAGAACATAAAATGGTACAGCCACTGTGGAAAACGGTATGGTTGTTCCTCAAAAAAAATTTTTTTTTTTTTTTTTTTTGAGATGGCCCAGGCTGGAGTACAATGGCATGATCTTGGCTCACTGCAACCTCCACCTCCCAGGATCAAGCAATTCTCCTGCCTCAGCCTCCCGAGTAGCTGGAATTATAGGCAGGTGTCACCACACCCGGCTAATTTTGTATTTTTAGTAGAGGTGGGGTTTCACCATGTTGGTCAGGCTGGTCTCAAACTCTCGACTTCAGGTGATCCTCCTGCCTCGGCCTCCCAAAGTGCTGGGATTACAGGCATGAGCCACCAAGCCCGGCCTCAAAATTTTAAAAATAGAATTACCACATACATGATCCAGCAACTCTACCTCTGAGTATGTACCCAAAAGAATTGAAAGCAAGGTCTCAAAAAGCTATTCATAGACCCATGTGCATGGCAGCTTCCTTCACAACAGCCAAAAGATGAAAGCAATCCACGTGTCCATTGATGGATGAATTGATAAGCAAAATGTGGTATATTCGTACAATGGAATATGATTCATCTATAAAAAGGAAGGAATTCGAACACATGGTACAATATGGATGAACTTCAAAGTCATTTTCCTCAGTGAAATCAGACGGACACAAAAAGACAAACAGTGCATGATTCCATTTACATGTCATACTCAGAGTAGTCAAACTCATAGGCAGAAGGTAGTATTGTGGTTGTCAGGGGCTAAGGGAGGGGGTGACAGGGAGTTAGTGTTTAATGGGCATAGAGTTCCAGTTTTACAAGATGAAAAGGGTTATGGAGATGGATGGCGGTGATGGTTGCACAACATTATGAATGTATTGTATTTATACCACTGTACTCGACCCTTTAAAATCGTTAAAATGGCAAAATTTATGCTATGTGTATTTTGTAATAATAAATAAAAAGCACCCAGGTGTGTGAGGGGGGGATAAGAGACATGTACAGAACCACTTCAGTAGGTGATACATACACCCGAGGAAATAATAATGTTATAAGGAGCACCTGGGAGTGACAATTTCAGAATATCAGATGCCCAAGACCAGATTTAGCAAAGAGATGGCGGGGATAGGAGACAGGAGCCAGGCTTGGCAATATGAAGGACCCCTTCTGTTCAGACCAGAGAAAGGGGGAAGATCCCCTTCATCTTACCTCATTCCTCTCCCTGAGAACACCCCTCCATCTACCAGGTTGCCAGAGCTGGAACCTTTTTTTTTTTTTTTTGAGACGGAGTCTTGCTCTGCCGCCCAGGCTGGAGTGCAATGGCCGGATCTCAGCTCACTGCAAGCCCCGCCTCCTGGGTTTACGCCATTCTCCTGCCTCAGCCTCCTGAGTAGCTGGGACTACAGGCGCCCGCCACGTCGCCCAGCTAGTTTTTTTGTATTTTTTAGTAGAGACGGGGGTTCACCGTGTTAGCCAGGATGGTCTCGATCTCCTGACCTCGTGATCCGCCCGTCTCGGCCTCCCAAAGTGCTGGGATTACAGGCTTGAGCCACCGCACCCGGCCCAGAGCTGGAACCTTTAATGTCATCTCTGATTCTCCTTACTCTCCACATCCAATCCAGGTATAATTCTTCTTCATCCATCTCCAGCTTTCCAGAGTCCAGCCACTTCCCTCCCATATCCACTCTGGTACCCAACCTTAAACTGCCATTATCTGTCACCAGGACCATTAGCTTCTCAACTGCTCCCAAACTCTAAGTTTGCATACCCACCCCCAATCCATGCTGAGAGAGAGAGAGATCGATCTTTTCCAATATCAACTGAATCAAGTCACCACCCTAATCAAACTGCCTCCCTGGCTCTCCCATCACACTTGGAATGCAAACTAAACTTCATCTGTGTCCCTCAGGGTCCCATATGATCTGGACCTTGCCTACCTCTCCAGCCCTCTCTCCCAGCCTCATTCAGGAGGCTCCAACCTCACTGGTCTTCTCATTGGTTCTAGGGTAAGACAAGCATGGTCCTGGCTTAGGGTCTGATATGGTTAAGTTTTATGTTCCCACCCAAATCTCTCGAGTTGTAATCCCCAGGTGTTGAGGGAGGGACTTTGTGGGAGGTAATTGGATCACGGGGGCAGTTCCCCCCATGCTGTACTCATGATAGTGAGTGAGTTCTCATGAGATCTGACGGTTTTATAAGTGTCAGGTAGTTTTTCTTTGGCTTGCTCTTCTCTCTTCTGCCACCATGTGAAGAAGGTTCTTGCTTCCCCTTTGCCTTCTGCCATGATTGTAAGTTTTCTGAGGACTCCCCAGCCATGTGAAATTGTGAGTCAATTAAACCTTCTTTGTCTACAAATTACCCAGTCTCGGGTAGTATCTTTATAGCAGTATGAAAATGGACTAATACAGGGTCTCCGTATTTGCTCTTCCCTCTGTCCATGTGCTTTTCCCCTAAGATATCTGCATGGCTTGTTTTCATCAGGTCCACACTCAAAGGCCATCTCCTTTCAGAAGCTTGACCACCAATTAAAAATAATTCTGTGGTCACTCTCCAGCCCCTTATCATGAATTATTTTTCAAGATAGCATTTACTATGATCTGACATTATAATATATATTTATTTTTGTGTGTGTTCATTCATCATCTCCTTCCCTGGAGTGCAAACTTCATTACGGAATGAGCCTTCACTGTTCTGCTCATGACTGAATCCCCTGCATTTAAAATAGTATCAAGGTCCCAGCATGTCTCAAAAGTGTATGCTAAAATCATGGCAATTCAACCATCCTTGAATTACTACCATGTGCTGGGCACTGGGCTGAGTGCTTTATTTGTGGATTATACCTAACTCTCACACCCACATTTTGAGATAAGTACTTTCCCTATGAGAAAACCGAGGCTCAGGTAACATAAATGACTTTCTCAAGCTGGCATTATTTGTCCCGTGTAAGGGAGCTGTCTGCATAGCAGGGTAATGCCTTCAGATCCTGAGTTCTGAGAAGATTATGAAGCCACAACTAAAAGTGATACCAGTGTGTAAGCTACAGTCAAGGACATTTAACCAAGTTCTGATTTTACTCACTATCACTGTTTTGATTGTTTTTGGTTTTTGTTGTAATTTTTTTCTGAAAATACCCTGTTTTAAAAAAATTGTATGCCCCTTGCTTTGCTGGTGCCCAAAACACATTCTAGTTTTTTGTTGTTGTTGTGTGTTTGTTTTCAGATAGGATCTTTCTCTGTCATCCAGGCTGGAGGGCAGTGGTGGATCATAACTCACTGCAGCCTTGAACTCCCAGGCTGAAGTGATCCTTCCACTGCCTCAGCCTCCTGAGTAGCTGGGACCCATAAGCACATGTCAACATGCCTGGCTAATTTTTAAGTTTTTGTAGAGACACAGTGTTGCTATGTTGCCCAGGTTGGTCTCAAACTCCCAGTCTCAAGGGATCCTCCCATATCAGCCTCCCAAAGCACCATGTCATCCCAAACACATTCTGAATCTGCTTATTGGAAGCCACAGCGCTGGACTTGAGCCCCTCTATTAAGCTCTCTCTCCTGGATTGTGTGATAGGATATCATGTATCTGACACATTAAGGAGGCCTTTGAGAGACACTGAAGACTCAGCAGGAGGAACACACCATTCCTCTTTCTGGAAGCATACCAAGTCCTTTTCTTTCCCCCCAGAAATGTAAGAGCTGGGCAAAGCCAGACCCTCTTACCTCTCCTCTACTTCCCACCCCCATTTAATCCCCTCTGACCCTAGCACTGACCTCTCAGGAAAGACAGGTCTCTCTCAGGGTGAGTTCTGACCAGTCTTCCCTTCTTGAATTTGCTTCCGAAGTGGGTTATGGAAACATAGGCCCCCAGTGCAGGGAAGCCAGCATGGTGAGGGGTGAACTCGAACCAGGTCTCTGCAGAGGAAATACAAGGGCAAGTGAGTCCCAGCACAGAACTTGGAACATAGCAGATGTGCAGGGAAAAAAAAAAAAAAAAAAATCTATTAATGAGGAATTACAACCATGCCAGGAGAATGTTAGAGATGGACTGTGTGGTGCCAGAAACCACTGGGGATCTCATCCTCAGACCTGAGTCTTTACGCTGCTGGTGGCAGCTCATAACTTCCACAGCAGCCTGTTTCCAGTATTTTCCAGAGCTTGAACCCTCAGCCCTGCCTCTCTCTTCCGTCTCATTGTGGCTACAACTCTATGGAACCCTGGAGTACAGAGGAAGAGTGTAGTCACGTGATTGCATGGAGGTTTGTCTGTGGGCACAAATCTAATGCATGATTCCAATGTGAGTCATTAGAATATTCCAGGAAAGAAAATGACATGATCAGATTTTCATCCTGGAAACTTCCATTAGGTAGCCAGGGAAGGAGGTGGACAGCTTGGGATGGGCGGGCCAGTGAGGAACTAATTACAAGAGTCTCCCAGGAGACTGGGAGACCTGGTCTGGGGGTGATGTAGAAGAGCACAAAGGATGAAAATGAGGAGGGGGTGATTTCTAGGTCTGGGAAGGACTGAATTTGTGGGGCTTATGGAATGGATGGAGTCAGCTCTATCTGCTCTGGTGAGAAAACAGCATAAGGATCCACACTGAGGAGAGATAAAACATTCACAGCCAGGCACGGTGGCTCACACCTGTAATCCCAGCACTGTGGGAGGCCCAGGCGGGTGGATCACCTAAGGTCAGGAGTTTGAAACCAGCCTGACTAACATGGTGAGACCCCGTGTCTACTAAAAATACAAAACTTAGCCAGGTGTGGTGGTGCACGCCTACATTCCCAGCTACTTGGGAGACTGAGGCAGGAGAATCACTTGAACCCAGAAGGCAGAGGTTGCTGTGAGCTGAGATCGTGCCACTACACTCCAGCCTGGGCAACAAGAGCAAAACTCTGTCTCAAACAAACAAACAAACACCATTCACACCGGGGGCTTCCAAGCCTTGAGATGCTGGGAGATGTCCAACCACTGGTAACTGGTAACATTGCCTGATATATCGTGAGAAGCCAGGACACAGTTGCTGAACAGGTAAGTGCATTTTATGCTTAGGAAATAGGGTAAGGAGGTGTGGATCTCGGGAGAGAGATGAGCTCAAAAGAGAAACTGGAATGACTGGAGAGCTGCCAGCATTTGGGTGACGATTGGACCTATGGAGAAGGAAGACATCTAAAAAGTGAGAGATGGCTGGGAGCCGTGGTTCACGCCTGTAATCCCAGCACTTTGGGAGTCTCTTTGGGATCCACTTTGGGATCCACTTTGGTGGATCACCTGAGGTCAGGAGTTCGAGACCAGCCTGACCAACATGGAGAAACTAAAAATACAAAATTAACTGGGCGTGGTGGCACATGCCTATAGTCCCAGCTACTAGGGAGGCTGAGCCAGGAGAATCGCTTGAACCCGGGAGGCGGAGGTTGCGGTGAGCCGAGATCGTGCCATTGCACTCCAGCCTGGACAACAAGAAAGAAACTCCGTCTCAAACAAAACAAAACAAAAGTGAGAGACAGCCCTTCCCACCCACCCCGCCATCCTTCAAACATCCCTTATTACAGTGTTCTTTCCTTTTTTTCTTTTTTCCTTCCTGTCCTCTCTTTACTTTTTCTTGGGGGGGGACAGGGTCTCACTTTGTCGCCCAGGCTGTAGTGCAATGGTGCAATCACAGCTCACTGAAGCCTTGAATTCCGGATCTCTAGTGATTCTCCTGCCTCAGTCTCCTGACTAGATTCTTCAGGTTCCTGCCCCCATGCTTGACTATTTTATTGTGTTTTTTGTTTTGTTTTGTTTTGCTATTTAATGTTGCTGTTGTTTTGAGATGGGGTCTCACTATGTTGCCCAGGGTGGTCTCCAACTCCTAGTTTCAAGCAGTCCTCCCACCTCAGCCTCCCAAAGCACTGGGATTACAGGTATGGCTGGGATTACCGGCGTGAGCCACCATGTTGACCTCTTAAAGGTTTTCTCGATCCATGCAAAGCAAGTGCGTGTCCTCTGGTCACTTCTGGGACTTCCCTCTTCTCTCTTCTAAGCTGAGCACCCTGTTTTCTGCAATCCTGAGCCCTTCCCTCTTCCTGGGCTCCCCAAGGGAAGGGCAGGGAAACACTCTTCCATTTCCCTCCATGCTGTTCTGTCCCTTACTACCTCTCCCTCCCTCTAAATGTTTGCTTACCCTGTGCTTTTGCCTCCTGCCAGGAGGGTTGCAGGTCGTTGTCAATGGCTGCAAATATCGGGTAGGGTAGTGTCCCTTCTTCCACAGGCTTCTTCATATTGGACAAATGGGACTCCGGCAGCTTTGGGAGAAGGTGCCAAGACAAAGTGTGAGGGAGCATATGGGTCCCACAGGGTGGAACCTCTGCATGTAGGCCAACTTTTTTTTTTAGAGGGGTCTCAGTCTGTCACCCAGGCTGGAGTGCAGTGGTACAATCATGGCCCACTGCAGCCTCAACCTCCTGGGCTCAAGCAATCCACCTGCCTCAACCTCCCAAGTAGCTGGGACTACAGATGCATGTCACCATGCCCAGTTAATTTATTTTTTGATAGAGACAGGCTCTTGCTATGTGGCCCAGGCTGGTCTCGAACTCATGGCTTCAAGCAATCCTCCCGCCTCGGCCACCTAAAGTGCCTGGATAGGCTAGGTGCAGTGGCTCATACCTATAAATCCCAGCACTTTGGGAGGCTGAGGTAGAAGGATCACTCGAGCCCAGGATTTGGAGACCACCCTGAGCAATGAAGCAAGACCCTGTCTCTACAAAAAACTAAAAAATAAAAGACAATTAGGCACAGTGGTGGGTGCCTATAGTCCCAGCTACTTGGGAGGCTGAGCTGGGAGGATTGCTTGAGCCCAGGAGGTCAAGGCTGCAGTGAGTATGACTGCACCACTGCACTCCAGCCTGGGTGACAGAGTGAACCCTGTCTCAAGAACAAAGAAAACAAACAAAACAACAACAAAAGCCCAAAGTGTTAGGATAGGCTGGATGCAGTGGCTCATACCCATAATCCCAGCACTTTGGGAGGCTGGGGTGGGAGGATCACTTGAACCCAGTAGTTGGAGGATTGCTTGAGCTCAGGAGTTTGAGACCAGCCTGGGCAATATAGTGAGACCCCTGTCGCTACAAAAAAAAAAAAAATTTAAAAATTAGCCAGGCATGGTGGTGCACGCCTGTTGCCCCAGCTTACTCAAAAGGCTGAGGCAAGAGGATTGCTTGAGCCCAGAAGGTCAAAGCTGCAGTGAGCCATGATCCCGCCACTGCACTCCAGCCTGGGTGACAGAGCAAGACCCTTTCTGAAAAATGAAATGAAATGAAATGAAATAAAATAGTGAATTCAAGACATCAAATGGCCAAGGAGGGATAGAGAGGAAAGTTGTCTTGGGTCTGAGACTTTCCCTATTTTTGCCTTATTCCATCATAATTCCTCATTGTTCTTCTTCCCTGGATGT
Source organism: Colobus angolensis palliatus (assembly GCF_000951035.1). Lineage (NCBI taxonomy): Eukaryota > Metazoa > Chordata > Mammalia > Primates > Cercopithecidae > Colobus > Colobus angolensis. The sequence continues at coordinate 6,101,431 of NW_012115710.1, read as the reverse complement.
CTGTGTATCTTTCTAGTAAATCATATCACTTTATTTTTTGCATAAATGAATAAGAGTCAGTTTCTGTCACTTGCAACCAGTTATCCTGATATACTTAAGTTTTGAGGTATCCATCGAAATGCCCAGATTTTGATGTCTTGAAAGTCCTGAAAGACTTAAAAGGTGGTGCCAGTCAGGATCTTTGGCAACCTCACGCCCTGAGACCCCTTGCTCCTACCCCCACCCCAGGTCCCCAGTGGGGAATGACTTACTTCTCTGGTTTGCTTGGAGATAACCAGGTAGGCCCAGAAGTCGGTCAGAGAGTAATTCTCAGACCTCGCTGCTTGGATGGTTTTCTGTAGGCTCTTAGCCAAGTCCCACTCCTGTCGGTTAAATTGATGTCTCAGGTCAGCCTCGACAGCTTCCATGTCACCATCACTGGTGTAGAGAGAAGATATCGCCCTGGAGGACAGAGGAAGAGAGTGAGTTCGGCATCGTATGTGTGGAGGATGAAGACTGGGGAAGGATGCGTGGGAGGAGGTCCTTCACAGGAACACCAGCCTCACGGAGAGGGCGACATGCAAAGGAAATGGAAGATTTACATTAAATAAATATAACTGCAGAACGATCAAGTTCAAAGGAGGAGGCTCAAAATCATCTGGGACAATCCTTCTACTTCACAGGCAGGAAAATGAGAGCATGATAGGAGAAAGGCCTCATCAGAGTCAAATTTTTTTTTTTTTTTTTTTTGAGACGGAGTCTCGCTCTGTCACCCAGGCTGGAGTGCAGTGGTACAATCTCGGCTCACTGCAAGCTCCGCCTCCCGGGTTCAGGCCGTTCTCCTGCCTCAGCCTCCTGAGTAGCTGGGACTACAGGCGCCCGCCCCCGCGCCCAGCTAATTTTTTGTATTTTTTAGTAGAGACGGGGTTTCACTGTGTTAGCCAGGACGGTCTCGATCTCCTGACCTCATGATCCGCCCACCTCGACCTCCCAAAGTGCTGGGATTACAGGTGTGAGCCACCAGCGCCCAGTCCAGAGTCAAGTGTTTTTTGCAGTCAGCATTTGTTAAAGGTTTACATGTGACAGCAACAAACTGTCTTTAGTCTTTTATACCTATTAACTCACATAATCCTAGAAAATCAATGAAAGGGAGCAGGCGTGGTGGCTTATGCCTGTAATCCCAGCCCTTTGGGAGGCTGAGGCAGGAGGATTGCCTAAGGTCAGGAATTCAAGACCAGCCTGGTCAACATGGTGAAACCCCGTCTCCACTAAAAATACAAAAAATTAGCCAGGCGTGGTGGCATGCATGGTGGTGGGCACCTGTAGTGCCAGATACTCAGGAAACTCCGTCTCTACTAAAAACACAAAAATTAGCCAGGCATGGTGGCACACGCCTGTGGTCCCAGCTGCTCGGGAGGCTGAAGCAGAGGAGTCACTTGAACCTGAGAGGCCGAGGTTGCAGTGAGCCGAGATTGTGCCACTACACTCCAGCCTGGTGACAGAGCACAACTCCGTCTAAAAAAAAAAAAAAAAGACTTGATATTCATTTGTTCACTCAACAAATATATGTGTGTGTGTGTGTGTGTATATATATATATGTATGTATATATATATATATTTTTTTAATTTATAAAGAAAAGAGGTTTATTTAGCTCACAGTTCTACAGGCTGTACAAGAAAAAGCATGGTGCAAAAAGCTTCTACTCATGGCAGAAGGCAAGGGAGCTGGTGTGTCACATGGAGCCTATATATATATATATATAATTTTTTTTTTTTGAGACAGGTCTTGCTCTGTTGCCCAGGCTTGAGTGTGCAGTGGCATGATCTTGGCTCACTGCAGCCTCAAACCCCTGGGCTCAAATGATCCCCTCACCTCAGCCTCCCGAGTAGCTGGAACCACTCCTCACCAGGTGCATCACCACGCCCTGCTCATTTTTAAATTTATTTTCTGTAGAGACAGAGTCTCACTATGTTGCCCAGGCTGGTCTCAAGCTTGTGGCCTCAAGCAATCCTCCCACCTCAGCTTCCCAAAATACTGGGATTATAGGTGTGAGCCACTGTGCCCAGGCTCAATAAAAATTTTTGATGTTCTTAATAATGCTGCTTATTGGGTACTATCTACACTCACACCATCCAATGTATTAAACACACATCGTAGCTCTTGAGCCCTTGAAGTGTGGCTAGCGTGATTTTAAATGTTTATTTTATTTTAATTAGCTTAAATGTAAACACTGGTACTCCATTCAGTTACTGGGAAACTCTGAAGTATGTTTGGAACAAGCTGGGTATGAAAAGCTCTTTCCTTTAACATCTTTATTTTTCCAGCTCAGAACCCAGCTCCAGATCAAACTTTGAGCACAGAAAGGAAAACAAATCATGCCAGCCAGGTTCAACATTCATGCTTCTGCCCTGCCTATCTCACTCGAGCCTCTGCTGCTCTGCCCAGCCTTACCTCCTGCTCTGAAAATGTGCCAAGATCGATTAGTCATGTCTGCCCTGGGCTTGGAAACAAATATGCAGACATGAAGGTTTCATACCTGCCATCTGGGGCCTCCTGAATGAGACAGTCCTACACAAATTAATGCAATACTTTATCATGGAAGCTGAGAAGTTAAAAGGGCTGTATTCTATCCACCTGCAGTGTGAAAAGTGCACCTGAACCTGTAAATCCTCCTTTAAAGTCAGAAGGTAGTATTATTATGCTTTGTCCACAGCAGTTTTGTGTAGTAAAGAAAGATACTTGGTGTTTTTCCCTGCTTCCTGGTGCAGAGTTCCTAAAATCCTTGGAATTTTTTTTTTTTTTTTTTTTTTTTTTTTTTTTTTTTGTTTTTTTTTCTGATGCCAGGTCAGAGTTGGAATGCGCAGGCGCGATTTAGCTCACTGCAGCCTCTGTGGAATTCTTGCCAACTCTATAATTCACTTTTTTTTTTTTTTTTTTTTTTAGAATTTTTGGGTTTTTTTTTTCAGACAGGGTTTCTCTGTCACCCAGGATGGTGTGCAGTGTGTGACTGTAGCTCAGTGTAGCCTCAGCCTCCCAGGCTAAAGCAATCCTCCTGCCTCAGCTTCCTGAGTAGCTGGGACCATAGGCATGCACCACCACACCTGGCTAATTTTTTCACTTTTTGTAGAGATGGGGTCTAGCTATGTTGCCCAGCCTGGGTCTCAAACTCCTGAACTCAAGTGATCTTCCTGCCTCAGCCTCCCAAAGTGCTCAGATTACAGGCGTGAGCCACCACACCTGGCCCATCCTTTGTAATACACCAGCAAATGTAAGTAAAGTATGTTCCTGAGTTCTGTGAGCTATTCCAGTAAATTATTGAACATGAGGAGGAAGCTGCGGGAAACCCCAAACTATTGCCAGTCGGTCAGAAGTACCAGCGGCTAGGTAATTGCAACTCGTGTCTGAAGTGGGAGCAGTTTTTTGGGACTGAGCCCCTTTAACCTGTTGGAATCTGACCTGAACTCCGGGTAGACAGCGTCAGAATTGCCCAGCATTGTAAGACACCCAGCTAGTATCAGAGAGCTCAAGAAGCAGCGTTGGAAAAACCACACACATTTGGTGTCAGGAGGAAAACAATAATCCCATTTATGTGTCAGAAAGCAATCTGAAACACGAGTGACACTTACCAAGTGGATCCAGAGACCCCTGCGAGGTACGTGACAGCATCCAACAGGCCCTGTTCTTTCATCTCACTCAGGACCCCAAGGCAGGCAATGTGAGCCCGCAGTCCCCCGCCTGAGCCCAGCACAGCAACAACTGGGGCCTAGACATTGGGGAGAGAATCAATCAGAGGTTCAGAGCCTGAGGATGGAGGTGGGAACAAGAAGAAGGGTACCTGGGGCCAGGCACCGTGGCTCACGCCTGAAATCTCAGCACATTGGGAGGCCGAGGCGGGTGGATCACTTGAGGTCAGGAGTTCAAGACCAACCTGGCCAACATGGTAAAACCCCATCTCTACTAAAAATACAAAAATTAGCTGGGTGTGGTGGCACACACCTGTAATCCCAGCTGTTTAGTGGGCTGAGGCAGAAGAATAGCTTGAACCTGGGAGGTGGAGGTTGCAGTGAGCCAAGATCATGCCACCACACTCCAGCCTGGGTGACGGAGCGAGACCTTGTCTCAAAAAAAAAAAAAAGAAAAGAAAAGAAAAAGAAAAGAAAAAGGAAGGAGGAAGAGGAGGAGGAGGAGAAGGAGAAGGAGAAGGATAAGAAGAAGACCTAGGATCTCCCTTAGGCCGGGGCAATGTCTGTCCCATAGAAGTTCATATCCTTCTATTTCTGTCCCATAGAAGTTCATATCCTTCTATTTCTGTCCCATAGAAGTTTGTATCCTTCTATTTCCTCCCTTTGGTCCAGCTCTCCCTGGCTGAGATGGGCCCTGGACACTGGGCACAGAGGGGGCGATTCTGGGATCTCTGGGGCCACCCTCCTCCCCTCACTTACCTCATCGGCCTCAATATGTAGCTTCTTCAGAGCTTTCAGCACGTGAAGTCTTCGTCTCTCCACAGATGCCTTTTCTTCTTTCTGGAGCCCAGGAATTATGGAAACCTCAGAGCTTCCCAGGAGAAAACACAAAGAAGTCCCGAAAATTCACAGGGAAAAGGGATAAAACACAGAATTTGACCTAGAACTGGGCTGTCCAAGCAGGTAGCCACCAGTCCATGGGTACACGGTTTCCTTTTGGGGTGAGGAAAACATTCTGAAACTAGATAGAGATGATGGTTGTACAACATCGTAAATGCATTGAATGCCAGTCAGTTATTCACTTTTCAAAATGGTTAATTTTGGGGCCAGACACGGTGGCTCACACCTGTAATCCCAGCACTTTGGGAGGCCGAGGTGGGTGAATCACTTGAGCCCAGGAGCTCAAGACCAGCCTGACCAACACGGTGACCTTCCTTCTCTCCCTCCCTCCCTCCCTCCCTCCCTCCCTTCCTTCCTTCCTTCCTCCCTTCCCTCCCTCCTTCCCTCCCTCCTTTCTCTCTCTCTCTCTCTCTCTTTTGAGACAGAATCTTGCTCTGTTACCCAGGCTGGAGTGCAGTGGCGCAATCTCAGTTCACTGCAACCTCCACCTCCCCGGTTCAACGATAAGACAGGGTCTTGCTCTGTTGCCCACCACCAGTGCGGTGGTGCAATCATAGCTTACTGCAGCCTTGAGCACCGGGACTCAAGTGATCCTCATGTCTCAGCCTCCCAAGTAGCTTGGACTACAGGTGTGTACCACTATGCTTGGCTAATTTTTAAAAATATTTTCTTTTATTGTAGAGATAGGGTTTCACCATGTTGCCCAGGCTAGTCTCGAACTCTGGGGCTCAAGAGACCTTCTTGCCTCGGCCAACAAAAGTGCTGGGATTACAGGTGTGGGCCACCACGCCCAACCTTCAGCTCTTTCCATCTATCTCCACCAAGCGAGAGGAACGGTCGCAGCCCTCACCTCTTGACACTCACTATGCATTCCATTACACAAATGCTCTGCCTCCCTGCAGTGGTCAGCTCTGAGAGGACTTACCTTCCCATGGTGCACTGCGGTCAGAAAATTCTCAGTCCTTCTGCCAAAGAAATGGCTCTTCTTAGACCTGTGCCCACTGTTGGGCTTAGCAAAGACAGTGGGGTAGGGCTGGGACTGCCACGGGCTCACGGGTTCTTCTTGTGCACTGCCCAGACAAAACCAACGTGAACAGCAGGTGTTGCAGCAAAGAGAGAGAGTTTAATAATCTCAGGGGCAGCCAAGAGAGGAGAATGGGAGAAATATTTCAAGCGCATCTCTCTGAAAATTTGGAGGCTAGGGTTTTTCCTCTCTGTCTTTCTCTTTTTCTCCTCTCTCTCTCTCTCTAAAGTTTCCTTCTTGTTGCCCAGGCTGGAGTGCATTGGCATGATCTTGGCTCACTGCACCCTCTGTCTCCTGGGTTCAACCTATTCTCCTGCCTCAGCCTCCCGAGTAACTGGGATTACAGACATGTACCACCATGCCTGGCTAATTTTTGTATTTTTAGTAGAGATGGGGTTTCTCTATATTGGCCAGGCTGGTCTCGAACTCCTGACGTCAGGTGATCCACCTGCCTTGGCCTCCCAAAGTTCTGGGATTACAGGCATGAGCCACCGCGCCTGGCCTGAGGCTAGGGTTTTTTAAGGAAACTTTGGTGGACAAGGGGCTGGGGTAACTGAAACAATGGATCAGGTATGGATGAAATCACAGGGGTGTCCAAAACTATCTTTGTATGGCTGAGTCAGTTCCTGGGAGTGGGTCTCAGGACCAGGTGGTAGCTCTTGGTCTGCCAAAATGCTCACTCTGAAAACTATCTCAAACACAAGTTCTTTTATTTTCCTTAAAAAAACAAAAGCAAAACCAAAACAAAACATTATTGCCAGGAGCAGTGGCTCATGCCTGTAATCCCAGCACTTTGGGAGGCCGAGGCAGGCGGATCACCTGAGGTCAGGAGTGACCAGAAGACAGGAGTGTGACCCTCTGTCACGCCCGGACAGTGCCACTAGAGGGCTCCTTGGTCTAGCGGTAACGCCAGCGTCTGGGAAGACTCCCGTGGCCTAGCGGACCTTGGTCTAGTGGTCACGTCAGTGCCTAGAAAAAGCACCCATTACTTAGCAGACCGGGAAAGGGAGCTTCCCTTTCCCCAGGGGAGTTAGAGAAGACTCTGCTCCACCGCCTCTTGTGGAGGGCCTGACTGATGTCAGCCGCCCACAGCCATCCGGAGGCCTCACCGCCTCCCTGTGATGCTGTGCTTCAGCGGTCACGCTCCCGTTTCACTTTCATGTTCCATCCTGTACACCTGGCTCCGCCCTCTACGGAGCAGTAGCAAAATTAGTGAAAGTATTCAAGTCTTTGATCTTTCTGAAAAGAGCATAGAAGAAATAATGACGTAAGCTGTCCTCTCTCTCTCCGCCTCGGCTACCTAACAGGGAAGGGCCCCCTGTCTGGTGGACACGTGACTCACGTGACCTTATCAATCACTGGAGATGACTCACACTCTTTACCCTGCCCCTTATTATCCGATAAATAACAGTGCGGCCAGGCATTCGGGGCCACTATCGGTCTCCCCGTCTTGGTGGTAGTGGTCCCCCAGACCCAGCTGTCTTTTCTTCTCTGTCTTGTGTCTTTATCGCTACAATCTCTCATTTCCACACATGGCGAGAAAGACCCCACAGACCCTGTAGGGCTGGTCCCTACAGTGGCGCAATCATAGTTCACTATAGCCTCCAACTCTTGGGCTCAAGCAATCCTCCTGCCTTGGCCTCCTGAGTAGCTGGGGCTAGAGGCATGCCCCACCATGACTCTAAAACTTTGCCTCTGGCAAAGTTTTAATTTTTTTGTAGAGATTGAGGTCTCACTATGTTGCCCAGGCTGGTCTTGTTCTCCTGGGCTCAAGCAATCCTCCTGCCTTAGCCTCCCAAGAAGTGGGGATCACAGGTGTTAGCTACCACAGTCCGCTAAAAAGATGAGTTCTGCAGGTTTCACAACAGCGACGTTATTTACAGAAGTAGCTGAGGAAGTTACAGATCTTGCGACCCCTGGTTGCACGACTCTGGAGCACATATAGAAAAGGAAGCTAAGGGATGGCAGGTCATTGTTCAACCCACAACTGTGGTTTCGCAAAGTTCCAGCACCTTCATGATTCTAACCTTGTCTTATGAATGTGGCTTCAGGCCGGGCACAGTGGCTCAAGCCTGTAATCCCAGCACCTCGAGAGGCTGAGGTGGGATCACTTGAGGTCAGGAGAGACCAGCCTGACCAACATGGTGAAACCCTGTCTCTACTAAAAGTACAAAAGTCACCTGGGCATGGTGGTGGGCACCTATAATCCCAGCTACTCAGGAGGCTGAGGGAGGAGAATCGCTTGAACCCAGGAGGTGGAGGTTGCAGGGAGCAGAGATCACGCCATTGCACTCCAGTCTGGGCAACAAGAGTGAAACTCTGTCTCAAAAATAAATAAATAAAAAGTAAATGAATGTGACTTCAGTCTCTCAACAAGGACTGGGGGTCAGTTTTCCTTGTCTCAAAGTTTAACTATGAATTAAATTCCTCTCATGGTAATTTTGGCCTCTGCACTAGAATAAGAAAAAAAAAAAATCTAGCCTGTGAGGTTAGAAACAAGATGGTCAGTCATGTTAGCTTTCTCTCATACTTTCATTTCTGCAAAGGCAGTTTCAGGATCCCTGTTACGAAATTAATCGGCTTCCCCCCACCACCTCCAAATTCATGTGTTGGACTTGTAACCTCCAGAACCTCAGAACGTGACTGTATTTGGACACAGGATTCTTTTTCGTTGCTTGCTTTTTGAGACAGGGTCTTGCTTTGTCACCCAGGCTGGAGTGCAGTGATGCGATTGTGGCTCACTGCAGCCTCAGCCTCCCCGGCTCAAGTGAGTCTCTCACCTTAGCCTCCCAAGTAGCTGGAAGTGCAGGTACATGCTACTATCTCCACCTAAATTTTTTATGTTTTGTAGAGATCAGTTCTTGTTATGTCACCCAGTCTGCTCTTGAACTTCTGGGCTCTAGAGAGCTTCCCACCTTGGCTTCCCAAAATGCTGGGATTACAGGCATGACTCATCGCACCCGGCCAGACATAGGCTCTTAAAGAGGTGACTAAGTTAAAGGAGTCCTGAGGGTGGCCTGGAATTTGGTATGACTGGTTTTATAAGGAGAGATTAGGGCCTCTGCGAGAGGCTTCAGGAGAAATCAACTCTGCCAACACCTTGATTTTGGACTTCCAGCTTCCGGAAGTGTTAGAAAATAAACTCCTGGCCTGGTGCGGTGGCTCATGCCTGTAATCCCAGCACTTTGGGAGGCCGAGTGGGGCGGATCACGAGGTCAGGAGTTCAAGACCAGCCAGGTCAACATGGTGAAACTCTGTCTCTACTAAAAATACAAAAATTAGCCAGGTGTGGTGGCAGGTGCCTGTAGTCCCAGCTACTCCAGAGGTTGAGGCAGGAGACTGGCTTGAACCCGGGAGGCGGAGGTTGCAGTGAGTGGAGATCGTGTCACTGCACTCCAGCCTGGGCGACAGAGCGAGACTGTGTCTCAAAAAAAAAAAAAAGAAAAAGAAAAAAAATCCTGTTGTTTAATTGCACCCAATCCCTGGTTCTTCGTTATGGCCACCCCAGCGGGATGAAACAGCCCTCCCTGACCGCACCGCTTGCCTGAGTCTGGGCTGGGGCTTGTGCGCATGCGCAATGGAGCTGGGTGCGCGGGAATCCGGTGCAGAGGCTTGGGCTCCCTGGGCGTAGCGATGTAGTCGCTGCACAGCTCCTTCAGCCGGGATCTCAGTGGGTGAAGACTGCGGGAATCTTCGGTGCCAAAGCTTCTGTGGTCCTCCTGCTTTCCTTTTCCCGCTGTGGCGGGAGGTCGCGGGCTGGAGGTGTTTCCGCCTGGTCCTGAGCAGGGCCAACCTGGAGGTAAAATGCCCCCTGCGCTTTTATACAGCCCTCCTTGGCTTGTGGGCCCTGCTCGGTTGCTCCAGCTTTTTCAGCTGTCCCGAAGCTCACCCAGAGCTATTTGCATCCGTGGGATCACGTGGAAAGAGGGACTTTCCAGGGTTCCTTAATGATGTCACTCTTCTATAATTAGGCACCCAAGACCAGTATTCAAAAAAGGAATGTTGTCGTTATATAACTATATTGGAGATAAATATTCCTCAGAACAGATTTAGCTAATCTTCCTATGCAATGGGCTGCCTAATAACCATCATGTATAACATCATACTCAAATACCCAGAAAAAGAAATATTGAAGCCAGGCATGGTGGCTCACGCCTGTAATCCCAGCACTTTGGGAGGCTGAGGCAGGCGGATCATGTGAGGTTAGGAGTTCTGAGACCAGCCTGGCCAACATGGTGAAACCCCATCTCTACTAAAAAATACAAAAATTAGCCGGGCATGGTGGTGTGTGCCTGTAATCCCAGCTACTACTTGGGAGGCTGAGGCAGGAAAATTGCTTCAACCCAGGAGGTAAAGGTTGCAGTGAGCCAGATTCTTGGGGCCAAGTCTGGTTCATTTAATGTCAATTTTTAGAAAATCTGTGAGCTCCATTCACAGTGAAGGTTTGAAGCCCAGAAGTGGCTTCCCAACAGGGAACCGCATTTCCCAGCATCCTTTGCAGCTAGGTGTGGTCATGTGACCAAGTTCCAGTCAGTGTAAAGGAGCATCTGTGCTGAGCACCACTTCCAGGAGTAGCTCCTAGAAACCTCCTATACTACCCTCCTGCCTACTCTTCCTGAAGCCCAGCACTAAACATCCCAACTTGATGGGTTTCGAATTTTTACTTTTTTTTTTTTGAGATGGAGTCTTACTCTTTGTCACCCAGGCTGGAGTGCAGTGGTGCGATCTCAGCTCACTGCAACCTCTCCCTCCTGGGTTCCAGCGATTCTCCTACCTCAGCCTCCTGAGTAGCTGGGAATATAGGCACCCGCCACCACGCCCAGCTAATTATTTTTGTATTTTTAGTAGAGACGGGGTTTTACCGTGTTGGCCGGGCTGGCTCGAACTGCTGAACTCAAGTGATCCACCTGCCTCGGCTTCCCAAAGTGCTGGGATTACAGGCACGAGCCACCACACCCGGCCTGAATTCTTATTTTTTAAAAATAGAGATGAGGCCGTAATCCCAGCACTTTGGGAGGCCAAGGCAGGAGTATCACCAATTTTAGAACAGGATTTCACCAGGGAGAAGATGGTTTCCCCTGTTCCCCCTAACTCCAGGCTCATCTCTTCAATGCCCACAACTCCAGCCATTGCAGGATCTTTTCACTGCTAGACCTGACCATGCCATTGCCCGACCTGTGGGATGAGGTTCCGCACCTCACAGCAGCTCACGAGGCTCTCCACAGTAGAGTGAATAGTTACAGATGCAGGGTCAAGGAGCTGACAGCATGGACCAAACCCTGGCCCACCACCTGCTAGACAGTGGACCTAGGGAAGGTATCTTACATCCCTGCACCCCTCAGTGTCCTCATTTGTTAAATGGGGAGAATAAAAGTACCTACCTGATGGAGCCATCATGCGGGTCACTGAGGAGTGAGGATGACCCTGCCCAGCTCCAGCTGTGGCGGGAGGTGTGTTCCTGGGACCCTGCACTGGTGCGGGAAGAGCCAAGCCCAAGGGAACCATGGATCTCCACACAGAGCCGGACAGTGACGTGGGGATCCCCTGACATACAATATTTAAATACATAGTGGTTTTTTTTTGCCTTATTTTATTTGAAATTGAAACACAAATGCATACTAATTTGCCAGTTCTTTAAGGCAGAGCTGTATCAGGAATTCTTAGCTGTGAGAAACAAGTCATTTTTTGTTTTTTTTGAGACAGTTTTGCTCTTGTTGCCCAGGTTGGAGTGCAACCTCCACCTTCTGGGTTCAAGTGATTCTCTTGCTTCGCCCCCATGAGTAGTTGGGATTACAGGCGTGTGCAACTACACCCGGCTAATTTTGTATTTTTAGTAGAGACGGGGCGCCTCCATGTTGGTCAGGCTGGTCTTGAACTCCTGAACTCAGGTGATCTGCCCGCCTCGGCTTCCCGAAGCGCTGGGATGACAGTCGTGAGCCACTGTGCCCAGCCGAAAGCCATGTTTTAGAGTGGCATAATCACACTGGGGCTTATTCTTCCCCCACTCCCACGAACAAAAGCCCACAGTTAGGCAGCTGCTGCCCTTGGCTCGCCGGCTTAGGGTCGTCAGGGGTAGTCCGTTACTCTCCTTTCTTTTTCCTCATGATTACAAGGTGGTGACTTGGCTCCAGCCATCATCTCTAGTCAGGGCAGGAGGAGGGGAAGAAGTGCCACAACCAGGGCTGTCCTTTTTGGTCAGGAAAGATGTTTCTCCAGAAGCCCCCAGCAGCCCCTGTGCTTATGTCCCCTGGGTCTGCCCACACAGGGCCACAGGGCCACGGCTAGCCAGAAGGAGAATGGGAAGACAATGTTGTATTCTTGGGCTATGACAAATAGAAACAAAATGCCCAAGAGATGGCGTGTGCAAGAGACCATGATGGAGACACAGGAAGAGAGACAGGGAGGGTGAAAGTCACAGTGACAGACAGTAAAGTGAGCCTGGCACAGACTTGCATAGCAGGGAACAAGGCCTCGCAGATACAAAGGAAGGAGAGAGAGGACGGGTGGGAGACAAGGGCAGGGGAACCTGATGAGAGAGAAGGGAAGAAGGGAGGGCAGATGTGAGAGGGAGAAACAGAGTGTGAGGGGCAGGGGACAGCTAGGACTCTTTGTCCCTCCTGTGGGAGTATCAGGACATCCTGACACTCTCATGTCCAGAAGCTCATGTTCCACGCTAGGCCCTGAGGTCAGAGGCCTCCTGCTCTAGAAGACCCAAGCCTGGGCCCCACCCCGAATGCACCTGTTTTCCCCAACCCAGCCCTGTGGTACCTAGGGCTGCGCGGGTGTCCCAGGCATCCTGCTTGCCTTGTCTGACCATTTCCCGATGGTTTTCCTCTAACATATCATCCCATGGGGGGTGGCTGGAATAATAACAGCCCCCTCCCAGAGATATCCAGGTCTTAATCACTGAAACCTTTAATGTGATTTTTTTTTTTTTTGAGATGGAGTCTTGCTCTGTTCCCCAGGCTGGAATGCAGTGGCATGATCTCAGCTCACTGCAACCTGTCTCCCAGATTCAATTGACCCTCCTGCCTCAGTCCCACCAGTAGCTGGGATTACAGGCATGCGCCACCATGCCTGGCTAATTTTTGTATTTTTATTAGAGATGGGGTTTTGCCATGTTGGTCAGGCTGGTCTTGAACTCCTGACCTCAGGTGATCCACATACCTCAGTCTCCCAAAGTGCTGGGATTACAGGTGTGAGCCACTGTGCTTGGCTTTTTTTTTTTTTTTTACATTTTTAATTTTTGTTATTATTTTTATTTTATTAAGGAGACGGAGTCTGGCTGTGTTGCGCAAGCTGGTCTCAAGCTCCTGGCTTCAAGTGATCCTCCCACCTCAGCCTCCCCAAGTCCTGGGATTACAGGTGTGAGCCTCTGTGCCTGGCCTCTGTCAATGTATGATCTTATGTGGCTAAAAGGACTTTGGGATTGAGTTAGGATCCTGAAATGAAATTATCCCGGATCATCCAGGGGTCCCTAAATGGAACCACTTGAGTGCTTGGAAGAGAGAGCAGAGAGATCTGATGGAGGAGAGGAGGTGACCTGATGACCTCAGGAGAAAGATTTGCAGGCGGGATGCTACTAGCTTTGAGGACAGTGGAAGAAACCATGAGCCTCGGAACCAGGTAGCCTCTGGAAGCTGGAAAAAGCAAGGACACAGTTTCTCCCCTGGAGCTCCCAGAAGGAACCGGCCCTGCCACCACTTTGACATTAGCCCAGTAAAACTGATTTTGAACTTCTGACCTCTGGAACTGTAAGAGAATACGTGTGGGTTATTTTAAGACACTGCATTTGTCTTCCTTAACAGGGTTCATGATGGTGCCTCCCTGTGGGATGGCTGGAAGGTTAAACAAGTTAAAAACATATGTATGTAAAGATTTTAGACTACTGCTGTCCAATACAATTCAATAAAATATTTGGCATGGCTGGATGGGGTGGCTTATGCCTGTAATCCCAGCACTTAGTGGGGCCAAGGAGGGTGGATCGCTTGAGGCCAGGAGTTAAAGACCAGCCTGGCCAACATAGCAAAATCCCATCTCTACTAAAAATATGAAAATTAGCCGGGCGTGGTGTCACATTACTGTAATCCCAGCTACATGGAAGGCTGAGGCAGGAGAATCACTTGAACCCATAAGGTGGAGGTTGCAGTGAGCTAAGATCTCACCATTACACTCCAGCCTGGGCAACAGAGTGAGACTCTGTCTCAAAACAAAAACAGAACAAAACAAAACAAAACAAATTTGCATCCTCTGTCATGCTGGCCACCTGTCAAGTGCTCAGGCATTGCAGGTGGCCAGTGGTGGTCACACTGCACAGAGCAGATACAGAAGATGCCCACCACGGCAGGCAGTTCCATGGCTGGTGCTGGCTCTGGCAGTTCCTAGGTCACTGCTACATGCTATGCAAGTGACACCCATGAGAGCTTTGCCCCCAGAGCCCAGCACAGACCTTGTCACAAAGTAGCTATCCGATAATTATTTATTGAAAGAAATGATGGGATGAATCCCAGACTCCGGTGTAAGCCACCCCCTCACACACACACCCCTCCCTTGACTCTCAAAAACCATAGCCTGCCACAGCAGATTTGCCAAAGAGCAAAGGCAGTAATAACCCTGGGTTCCGTCCAACTCATGCCCTGTACCCAGGCCCTAGGAGGGCAAGGACTCAGTAGGTATCTTCAGGGTCAGAGCCTGAGTCCTCGCCTTGTTGGTTCTGAATCTGACTTTGCTTCCGGTACAAACAGGCCACCTGCGGAGACAGGGTGGGACGGGGTGGTCAGAAGCTCCCTGGCTGTCCCCACTTCCACAAGGTTCGGGAGGCCACCACACTAAAAAGCTGGTAGGGCCAAGCAGCTGGGCGGCCCAGCCCTGCTTCCCAGGGCCTCACCTGTGCACTGGTGGTGGCCTGCTCTGGCTGCTTGTCTTCACGGACTCGAATAAACCGAGGGAAGCGAAGGGAGATCCCCTTGTCACTATCCACCTGTGGAAGCGGGATGGAGACTCCTGCGGTCCAGCCCCAGCGACACCCTGCTCAGTCTCCTCCCGCCTCCACTCTGGACTGCTTCCTGATCCACACGAGGGGGCCAGACGATGGGTTGTCATAAGGATTAAACAAGTTGACAAAGTGCTTGGAACCGTACCCGGGGCACAGTAAGTGCTTAAGAAATGCTGCCTGTTGGCCGGGCGCGGTGGCTCAAGCCTGTAATCCCAGCACTTTGGGAGGCCGAGGCGGGAGGATCACAAGGTCCGGAGATTGAGACCATCCTAGCTAACACGGTGAAACCCCGTCTCTACTAAAAATACAAAAAATTAGCTGGGCGTGGTGGCGGGCGCCTATAGTCCCAGCTACTCAGGAGGCTGAGACGGGAGAATGGCGTGAACCCGGGAGGCGGAGCTTGCAGTGAGCCAAGATCGCGCCACTGCACTCCAGCCCGGGCGACAGAGCGAGACTCCGTCTCAAAAAAAAAGAAGGAAATGCTGCCTGCTACCGCCATTACTATGATGATGATGATTCGGGCTGAGGCTGAACTATAGGGCCAGGGCATGGGTTCTAGAACCTGACTGGGATTCCAATCCCAGCTCCCAACTCTCAGGAGCCACGTGATCCAGAGGCAGTTACTCGAGCTCTCTAGTGCTCTACATCCTCACCTGTAAGATGGAGATGTCTGTGTGACTATGTCCTAGGGATCTGGAAAGGATTAGATGAGTGTCTATGAGTGACATGCTGATTACCACACAGCGCCCGCCGCACAGCAAGTGCTGGACACACACCGGGTCCAGTCCCTTGTTACTAAGGGTCCGTGGCTCTCTAACGTGCAGCATGGTAAAAAAAATTTTTTAATTAGATCAAAAATGTAAGCTATTGGCTGGGCATGGTGGCCCACGCCTGTAATCCCAGCACTTTGGGAGTCCGAGGTGGGTGGATCACTTGAGGCCAGGTGTTTGTGACCAGCCTGGCCAACATGGTGTGAAACCCTGTCTCTACAAAGAAGACAAAAATTAGCCGGGTATGGTGGTGCACGCCTGTAGTCCCAGCTACTCAGGAGGCTGAGGTTGGCCCACCTGAGTCCAGGAGGTTGAGGCTGCAGCAAGCCATAATCGTGTCACTGAATTCCAACCTGGAAAATGAAGACCGTGTCTCAAAAAAAAAAGGTTATTTAAAAGTGGAAGAAGTGGAAGTCTGCTTCTCATCAGAAAAGTATGTGCTAGCTTGGTTTTGAAGGACAAGGAGAAACTGAAAAGAAAATATATCTAATTAAAATTATTTATTCATATATTTTTTTGAGGCAGTGTCTCACTATATTGCCCAGGCTGGTCTTGAACTCCCGGCCTCAAGCAATCTTCCTGCCTTGGCCTCCCAAAGTGCTCAGATTACAGGCATGAGCCACTGTGCCCAACCTCATTTTAACTTTGAGATGTGCTGTGCTTTGGAAGGAGAAGCTGGGAGCTTTCCTAGTGCTGGCCACGGGCTGGTGTTCTCCCCCGGTTTACAACAGTGCTTCGGTGAGTGCTGAAGACTGAGGCACTAGAGAGAGAAATTAGCCAAGGCGTTCTAAAACCTGATAGCATGAAAATTAATTATGGTTGAAGAAGAAACTGCAGCAACATAAATGGTGAGGAGGAAGTGAATTCAGCCTTTGCTTAAAAGAACTGAGTCTCTAAAAATGATTTCAGAGCTGAAGATGAGATTATGATACTGAAAGGAGCAATGTACTGTTTTCTTACTACTCCTGGTGTGGTTTTTTTTTTGGAGACGAAGTCTTGTGGTGTCGCCCAGGCTAGGATGCAGTGGCATGACAGATCACTGCAACCTCTGCCTCCTGGGTTCAAGTGATTCTCCTGTCTCAGTCTCCGCAGTAGCTGGGACTACAGGCATGGGCCACCATACCCGGCTAATTTTTGTATTTTTTAGTAGAGGTGGGGTTTCGCCGTGTTGGTCGGGCTGGTCTTGAACTCCTGACCTCAAGTGATCTGCCCGCCTCAGCCTCCCAAAGTGCTGGGATTACGGGCATGAGCCACTGCACTTGGCCTGGGAATTTTTTTAATACTTTTTTTTTTTTCAGGCAGAGTTTTGCTTTGTCACCCAGGATGGAGTGCAGTGGTGTGATCTCAGCTCACTGCAACCTCCGCCTCCCAGGGTCAAGCGATTCTCCTACCTCAGCCTCCTGAGTAGCTGGGACTACAGGCACCCGTCACCACACATGGCTAATTTTTGTATTTTTGGTAGAGATGGGGTTTCACCATGTTGGCCAGACTGGCCTTGAACTCCTGACCTCAAGTAATCTGCTTGCCTTGGCCTCCCAAAGTGCTGGGATTACAGGCACGAGCCCCTGTGCCTGGCCCATTTTTAAAGAAAAAATGTTTTGACCTTGTTATCTGACAGTCAAATAAAATGCAAGCTCATCTTCCCAATCCTTACCTGGAAGAGCAGACATGAGCCAAGGTCCCCTCCCTACTCTGCTGTGTGCCTGCCCAGAATCCCACACAGGGCCAAGCCCAGGTCCTCTGCCACTCACCAGGCCGCGCGCAGCAGGGTAGATGGGAGAGAGGGAGAGGTCGGCACACTTCACCTCCCACACAGCACTGGGGTCCAGCCAGTGGTCCGGAGTCACGGCACCATCTATCCGCACATAAGGGCGGGGGCTGGGCAGCACCAGGGCCTGCAGTGAGCAGAGGAAGAGAGGATCTGAGGCTCTGGAATCTCAAAGTCAAGGCCAAGCCTTGGAGGGCTGGGGAGAGGGAGGAAGGGAAAAACACAGACACCCCTCTTGAAATAAACAGAAATAGAAACAGAAAGTGTAGGAAGGGAACAGAAACACACACCCCCTTAAAGTAAACAGAAACAGAAACAGAAATAGAAAGTGAAAGAAGGGAAAAGAAACAAGACACCCCCTTGAAGTAAAAAGCTGGGAAAGGTGGGAGTTGGGAGGAATGAGAGATGGTGGGCAGCACCAGGGCCTGCAGTGAGCAGAGGAAGAGAGGATCTGAGGGTCTGGAATCTCAAAGTCAAGGCCAAGCATTGGAGGGCTGGGGAGAGGGAGGAAGGGAAAAAAACAGACACCCCCTTGAAATAAACAGAAATAGAAACAGAAAGTGTAGGAAGGGAACAGAAACACACACCCCCTTAAAGTAAACAGAAATAGAAAGTGAAAGAAGGGAAAAGAAACAAGACACCCCCTTGAAGTAAAAAGCTGGGAAAAGTGGGAGTTGGGAGGAATGAGAGATGGCAAGAAATGAAAGGCCCTGGGGGCTGAGGCAGGACATTAAAGACAGAAAGAGGCAGAGAGAGGGCCAGAGACCTGGAGGAAGGAGACAAGAGACACAGTGGGAGGGGGACAGAGATGGAGAGAGAGAGGGCAACGGAGAGAGAGAACCGAAGAGTGGGACAGAGATGGCCTCAGGGTCCGTGTGTCCCCACCCACATCTCATCTTGAATCACAGCTCCCGTAATCCCCACGTGTGGTGGAGGGACCTGGTGGGAGGTAACTGAATGATGGGGGTGGGCTTTTCCTGTGCTGTTCTCGCAATAGTGAGGAAGGCTCACAAGATCTGATGGTTTTATAAAGGGCAGTTTCCCTGCACACGCCCTCTTGCCTGGCGCCATGTAAGACGTGCCTTTGCTCCTCCTTTGCCTTCCGCCATGAATGTGAGGCCTCCCCAGCCATGTGGAACTGGGAGTCCAGGAAACATCTTTCTTTATAAATGACCCAGTCTTGGGTATTTCTTTCTTTCTTTTTTTTTTTTTTTTGAGACAGAGTCTCACTCTGTTGCCCAGGCTGAAGTGCAATGGCATGATTTCAGTTCACTGCAACCTCTATGTCCCGGGTTCAAGCAATTCTTCTGCCTCAGCCTCCTGATTAGCTGGAATTACAGGCGCATGCCACCACGCCCGGCTAATTTTTGTATTTTTAGTAGAGAAGGGGTTTCACCACGTTGGTCAGGCTGGTCTCGAACTCCTGACCTCAGGTGATTCACCCGCCTTGGCCTCCCAAAAGTGTTGGGATTATAGGCATGAGCCACTGCGCCCAGCAAGTCTTGGGTTATTTCTTCATAGCAGTATGAGTATGAAAATAAACTAATACAGATCCAATATGTAAGGACAGACACTCATGCCTGAAATGCCTGTGACCATGACAACTCATACTCACACTGATCAGGGCTCACAGGCACTTCACAAGGATCAGTTGTGGCACCTGCTGTGTCCTGCGGCTACCCCCTGGAGTGAATGAGGCACAGGGGAGGCGAGGTTCCTTGAGCAGGGTCACCAGCTAGTAGACGCAGCGCTGAGACGTGAACCTGGAGATGCTGGACTCCAAAGCCAGCTTCACTGCCTGCTGCCCTCCTGCCCGCACCCAGAGCCCCAAGATGGTGGAGGTCAAGAGCCCTGACGGAAGGAGTGCGCTGTCAGGGGCAAGGGGCGGCAGGGGTGGCTGAGGCACGGCCACCATGACTCACCTTGAGGCTCTGGTGATGCTCCTCCAGCTCCTCGTCGCTGAAGCCAGTTCCGAGCTGCAGGGAGGAAGCGGGAGGTCAGAGGCTCAGCTGGCCATGGGCCCAGCACTTGCTCCCGCCATCTAAAGCTGTGTACACTCATGGTCCCCACCACCTTCTGGTCTATGCAGTATCCACAGAAAACCAGAGAAGTGGGGAGCTGGGGGTGTGGAGCATCCAGCCCAAGATTCCCCGGGTGGGGAATGCTCTCCCAGCAGGCCTGCCCTGTCCTCCGCTTTATGGAGAAACTCCTCTGCTTCCACTGTCTCCCTGGCCCAGGAAGTCACTCCCTTATGCCCACCCACATCCTCACTGCCCAGTAACTGGCTGTCCTCACGTCCAGTCTTTTTTTTTTTTTTTTGAGACAGGGCCTAGCTCTTTCACCCAGGCTGGTGTGCAGTGGTGCAGTCTTGGCTCACTGCAACCTCCACCTCCTGGGCTCAAGCGATCCTCCTGCCTCAGCCTCCCAAGTAGCTGGGACCACAGGCATGCGCCACCACGCCTGGCTAATTTTTTTTAAGAAGTTTTTGTAGAGGTGGGATCTCACTATGTTGCCCAGGCTGGTCTCGAACTCCTGGGCTCAAGTGATCCTCCCGCCTCAGCCCCTCAAAGCGCTGGGATTACAGGCGTGAGTCGCCATGCCCGGCCCATCTCTAATGTTAACACTGCCAAGAGCTTCTTTCACCTATCAAAATAGGAAAGGCTAAAAATTAGCAATAATGCTCGATGCTGGCAGATACACAGCAAGGGAGCAATAATGACCGGTATCACCTGGAAGGCTCCTTTTGCATTGAGAGTCTTAAGGATTTTTTTTGCCTTTTGTCCTGACAATAGCTCATTTAAAAATCTATCTAAATAATGCAAAATGGTGACAATGTAGATTGGTGGGCAAAATATTTGTGAATTATAAAATCAATTCTGTCACTGATCATGTAGGTTAACGGACACTAAGTATTTATGTTACCCATAAGAACAAAGCTGGCAACAACTTCCCCAGACAACCCCAGGGAGCTAGTTCAGGACACTGGGGCATAGCACTTGAAAATTCTTGTGCAGGCATTCGAGTCCTGTTGCCATACTGCTTAAGGGCATACACAACATTGAAAATAAAGTACTTCCAGGGTAAAAAGGCAGAAGAGAAAATTACTCATAGAGAAGGATCACAACTTTGCAAAAATGTAAATAAAACATTCCCTCAAATGTCACTACTGCGTGTCTCTGGGCGGTGGGATTCTAGGTGATACCTTGTTCTGCTTCTGTGGCAAAAGACTCAAATTTGCTGGAGAGGGGAATATAGGAAATACATTAAGAAAATCTAGTCCAAAATGTGCACAGCTTTAAGAACAACTTTAACTTGAAAAAAAATAAAAATCACTTCACATTTCCCAGAATTCCTTGCAGTTAGGGGTGAGCCTTGGAGCAGAGTAATGAGCAACAGAACCTGAGCAGAAGGTGTTCACTGGACGAGGCTGACTCAGGGTCCACACCCCTTTGCTCCTTCCTGGTGTGTGGAGCAGGCATAGCCATGAGGGCTGGAACTCCTGCAGCCACATTGTGATGATGAGGCCAGAGGCACATGACAAAAAATAATGTGGGGAGAGAGAGGAGGAACCTGAATCCCTAATGGCATCAGACTGCCCCCTCCACACTTCTCATTTCATAAGGAAAAAAATCCTTTTCTTAGTGTGAGCCACCACTAATCTCCATTAGTGGATTTGTAGCTAATCTCCATCTCTCACTGACACACATTCCTGACACCTTTCTATCCCAGCCCGTTTTTCTATATGAAGCAAGAGTTACTTATAGAACCAGAAAAAGTAAGTAAAAACTGGAGAGAACGAATCCTTCACAGGGGGATGGGAGTGCCCCTAGGTCTGGGTTGTGCAATAGGAAGTCCCCCCGGGAGTCTAATCTCCTTCCCTCCTGCTTCTGCGGTCAGCCCCAGTCCCCCAGGACCTTGCATATGGCCTGCAGCTCCTCACTGTCCTCGTCGTAGGAGGCCAGCAGGAAGCCCCCGTACCGGCCGGCCCGCTTCCCCCGGCCCAAGTAGGCGCCGATCACCACCAGGTCCAGGGTGTCGCCCACGCCATCAAGGTAGTCCTTCTTCAGCTGGGAGAAGAGGAGGCAAGAGATGAGAGGGGGAGCATCCAAGGCAGGGGCCTCACTGCTGGAGAGGGGCTCCTCCGTGGACTGAGGAGGGACTGGAGGTAAGTCTGAAGGCAATTTCCAGAAGGAACCCCAAGGATGGCCCCTGGGAAGAGACTGGACATGGGAAGGGCTTCTAGGTTTAAATAAGAACAAATGGGGCTGGGTGTGATGGCTCATGCCTGTCATCCCAGCACTTTGGGAGGCCGAGGCAGGTGATCACCTGAGGTCGGGAGTTCGAGACCAGCCTGACCAACATGGAGAAACCCCGTCTCTACTAAAAATACAAAATTAGCCGGGCGTGGTGGCAGGCACCTGTAATCCCAGCTACTCAGGAGGCTGAGGTAGGAGAATCGCTGGAACCCAGGAGGCAGAGGTTGCAGTGAGCCAAGACAATGCCATTGCCCTCCAGCCCGGGTAATGAGAGCAAAACTCCGTCTCAAAATAAATAAATAAGTAAATAAATAAGAACAAATGGGAAATGCAGGCAGGATCGACGGGACCTTAGGAGTCAGCCTTGATGCCCTCTTTCCCTCAGTACAGAGACGCAGCCAACTCATTCCGGCCACTCCAAAGGGAGAGCATTTTCCCATTCATTCAGACACGTTCACTGAGTGCTGACCATGTGCCAGGCAGAAGCTCAGCCTTGGGGGCACAACAGTGCTATTTCCTGAGACAGGAAAGGTCTGTGCTGGAGGGAAGATAGCCACAGACGGCCATAAGCACACAGGAAGAGCCAGTAAGCAGGCCTGGCCAGCTCAATGCCACAGTGCCTCCCGCTCCAGCCCCTCGTCCACCCCTCACTGCCCCCTCCACTCAAACATCCATGAACTCTTACTAACGACAGGCTCCTGCTCGCTGGCCCTCACCACACCCGTCCTCCACTCGAGGGGAAACCCCGAAGCTTTGCACAATGACAACCTGACCCTGTCTCCTGGCACGGAACCCTCATTGACTTCCTGAAACCCTCAAGAGGAAGATCCAGCTTTATCTCACAGTAGCCCCCAGGTGCTGCATCATCTGGGGCCTGCTCCTCACTCTGAGCTCACCTCGTGCCTCGCCTGCCCTTGCTCCCTGCACAGGCAGAGCCTGCTCCTCCCTCAGGGCCTCCGCACCGGCGGTTCTCTTCCCTAGTGCTCTGTCCCTGGCCTGATCACCTGGGGCACTCCCAGCCCCTCCTCGCTGGGCTGGAGCTGACTCACTTTTCTTCACGGCGCCCACTCCTGCCCGACTTTCTCTTATTCATGTCCTGGCTGACTTCCCGCCCAAGAGCCTGGCCTGACATTGGCGGGAGGCTCAGGAGAGAGAAACCTCATCTACGCTGCACCTCGTGGGATGTGCAGTGCTCAGGCTGGGGCTGTTCTCAATCACAACTCGTGAGCAAGGGCTTGCAGCAGGGAGAAGGTCTGAACTCGGCTGCAGCAGGGAGAACGTCTGAACTCGGCTGCAGCAGGGAGAAGGTCTGAACTCGGCTGCAGCAGGGA
>NW_012115710.1:6070315-6078674 GCF_000951035.1 Colobus angolensis palliatus | reverse complement strand
CCTGGGAGGAGGCGGTTGAAGTGAGCCAAGATTGTGCCACTGCACTCCAGCCTGGGCAACAGAATGAGACCCCATATCAAAAAAAAACCCCAAAATACAAAAATTAGCTGGGCATGGTGGCGCACATCTGTAATCCCAGCTACTTGGGAGGCTGAGGCAGGAGAATCGCTTGAACCTGGGAGGAGGCGGTTGTAGTGAGCTAAGATCGCACCACTGCCCTCCAGCCTGGCTACAGAGCGAGACTCCGTCTTGAAAAAAAATTATTCAAGACTCAGATTACGCCACTGCACTCCAGCCTGGGTGACAGAGCAAGACTCCGTCTCAAAACAAAAACAAAAGAAACATTTTTCAAGACTCACTGCATAGAGCTTGTTAATGTGGGTTACATAATATTATAGTTACACCATATTAGAAATATAAAATGAGAAATTAAACAAATCCAATATGCTAATCCAAATAATATTATTATATATTTTTTTAAATAGACACAGGGCCTTTCTATATTGCCCAGGCTGGTCTTGAACTCCTGGGATCAAGCGATCCTCCTGCCTTCCAAAATGCTGGGATTACAGGCGTGAGCCACAGCGCCTGGCTCTAAATAACATATTTGGATGAAACATAACCTGTGTTTTGAAAAACTGGTGAGACTAGAGGCATTATTTCACACTTTTGCAAATCCTCTAATATCTGGCTTCACAGAGGCTGGATTCTCCTGCGTGCTTCTGCAACACACCGTTCTGGTGGCAGGACCTGGGGAAGATCCACCTCACGCCAACGTGGAGTTGGAAACAGAGGGATATCGAAGGTGTCCTTGAAAGAATCTTAAGGAACCTCAGGGGTCCTCAGACCACACTTTGGGAACTCCTGCCCAAGTGTGGCCTCCTGGCCGTGTGAAGTGGCAGAGTCGGAAAAGGAAGTCAGATTGGCAGCTGCCAGGCTCACACCCTACCCCGTCACCCCTCAGCTGCTCCTGGACAGGAAGCCGGAACTCACCTCTCCATTGAGGTAGATGAGGTCGAAGGCGTACAAACACACCTGCACCTGGATCTCGGACGCATCCACTTCCTGGGTTGGGACACAGCGGAGTTTGTGAGTGCAGGAAGGTGAGACAGGGTGCTGGGCCTGAGGCCGACAGCATGCACCTACTGGTCTCCCTCTCGCCCCACCTAACTGGCTGCCTATCTGTGAGGGCGGCCATGCTGCTGGTTCCAGGTGCTGGATTGTAACGGCTCTCAGCTCATTCCAACAACCTCATTCCCCTTCACCAGATATTTGCTCTCCTGGCCTTTTCTGCAGCTAATGGCAGTGACATGACACAGTCCTGGCCAACGAGATGGAAAAGGGGAAACCTGTGGGGGTTTCTAGAACAGATCTTCTTTCATAGTGAAACAACAGAGATGCAGGAAAAGGGCCCTTCCCCTCTTCCTACTTGGGATGCTGGGATGAGAATGTGATGGCTGGAGCTGTGGCAGCCATTCTGCAGAAGGCTGAAAGAACTGCACCCAGACTGACACTCTGCCCTTCTGGGCACTGGGCAGGACCCGCAGCCAGGACTGGGTGGAAGATGAGGAAGTACGGGGCCTTGGCAGGCAGTGGAGCGGGTGATGCTACCTTGCGTTTGCGGGTGGTGAGCACTTGGAATGGCTGGATCTGCTTCTTTTCCCGGTCCCAAGCCACGGCTTCAGTGTCCAGGATGAAGGATGTGACCGATGGGAGTTTAATCTGAAAAGTGAAGGGAGAGACCCAGGGCCTGTGAGAGGTGGAGGATGAGGTGGAAAGACAAACGGGGAGATACATTCCCCTTTCCTTCTGCAGCTCTCAAGATGCACTAACAAAGAGGCACATGCACCTGGATGCTTTTCTCTTATTCCCCACCAAGAGGAGACAGAAACGAACGTTTCTGAGAATGTAATATTTGGTCCCACAAGCTGGAAACCCAGGAGCTCTTGTCATCTCCCTCCTTCTGTCACCCATATTCAGTTCCCCAGTGAACTTGATGATTTCCTAAGCTGTCCACTTCCCACCACCTCCCTGCTCAGCCCAGCCTACTGGGCTTCCCTGTCCTGCACCGACCCTCTCCAATCCAGCTTTCCCATAGCGGCCAGGGTGACACCGGCAAGCCCCAAATCCGATCACAGCACCTCCCTGCTAAAAACCATCCCCATGACTCCCCAAAGCTGTGGGGACTCTCCTGGGTCATCCCTCGCCTTGCCTGGCCCCCTCAGCCTCTCTTCGCCCCAGCAATGTAAGCCTCTCTGTTTCTCAAATAAATGGGCGATGCCTCTTCCACCACTGGGCCTTTGCATATGCTGTTCCCTCTAGAATGCCTGCCCCGTCTGTCTCCTCCACTGGGTGGCCTTCTTTTCCCTCAAGGCAACACTGTGTTACCCAAGCCGGGGCAGCATTCATGTTGTATCCTGGAGCCAGGGAGCTTCCCTGGCACCAAGTCTAAGCCAAGCCTGTTTCTTTTCTTTTTGAGACAGTCTCCCTCTGTCACCCAGGCTGCAGCACAGTGGCATGATCTCGGCTCACTGCAACCTCCACCTCCCAAGCTCAAGCAATTCTCCTGCCTCAGCCTCCTGGGTAGCTGGGATTACAGGCACATGCCACCACGCCCGGCTAATTTTTGTATTTTCGTAGAAACAGGGTTTCACCATGTTGGCCAGGCTAGTTTCGAACTCCTGACCTCAACTGATCCAGCCACTTCAGCCTCCCAAAGTGCTGGGATTACAGGTGTGAGCCACCGCGCCCAGAGGAAATATGTTAGAATGATGAGAATGTGGAAATATTTTATACGTTCATTGGGTTGTTGGTTACTTGGGTGTATGAACTTTTCAAAATTAATGAAACAGCATAGTGCACACTGAAAATCACCAACTTTTAGGGAAATTACACCTTAAGAAAATCGATTTAAAAAACAGTGCTTGGCACTGAACAGGAGCTCCCCTAATGCATGCACTCAGCTGTGCCTCTCACCGTCACTGTCTCTAACAGGCAGAAAGCTGACCACTGTGCCCCCTTTCTGAAATAGCCTATTTCCTATTGAATTAGGGGCAGGCAAAGAGAAAGGCTCTTTGATGGAGGACTCCTTGAACACGCACAAGACCCCTATTGGGTGCAGAGAAGCCCCCAGCTCTGTATGACTCTGTATCTGAGACTCAGGGTCTATCCGCAGGCTGGCCCCGTCTACACTCGTCCTGACTCCCTCTCCCTGCGTTCCTGACCACAGAGGCTGCAGAGTTAGACTCTGGCTTTTCAAGACTTTGTTGCACTAGGGTGGCCATGGAACCCAGTGCTGGACAGTGACTCCCAGCTGGAGTCCACGGCGGGGGAGCGGGTGTGGGTGGGAGGCGTCCAGGAAAGTGTTAACTCAAGCTAGAATCCCTTTTCCCTCTTTCTGTCTGGAAGAGTGACATCTGTTTGGGAAACTCTAAGGGGACAAGCATCGGCACTAAAAGCCAGCCAGCCACGGACAGCAGGGGATAGAGGTAGTGATAAGCTGGGTTCAGGGGGACATCAGTGCTCAGCCAAGTCTGTGCTGGGGTGCCCGCCTCTAGATGTGAGAAAAAATCGTATCAGCTTACACCTCGCAGGACTGAGTGCTCCGTCATTTGCAGCCAAACGCAATCTGATCTCCTCCCAATAAACCCCGCACTGTGCCACACTGGCCTAGACTGGCCTCAGGTCTTTGCACCCCTGACCACAGCCCGTGGCAGAGTGCAAGTGCGTGGCAGACGCCCACCTTGGGGATGCGGCTGATGATGTCCGGGTACTTTCCAGTGTTGTCTTCCTGATTCCTGCTGAAGATCTTCACCTCCCCGCCTTCCAGGGCGTGGATCTGTCACGATGGGAGAAGGGAGGGGAAATCAGCTGAGTCCCCTCATGTGGCCTCACCTTTCTCTTCCGACCCCACCTGCACTGGTAGAAGGTTCTGGAAGCTCTGGAGGAGGAACTGGTGTGGAGATGTGAGTGAATCATCTCCTCAGTTCCAACAGCACCTCCCAGTCCTGTCTCTGGAAGCTCCTGCCATCATTTTCTTCTTCATTTCCAACCCTATACCTCTCCCCATGTAAGCATGTGCACCTCGCTGCATGTGGGTGCTGATTTGTTTAAATGTCATTATGCTCTAGATCTCATTCTGATTTTCTTTTTGAGGCGGAGTCTCGCCCAGGCTGGAGCGCAGTGGTGCAATCTCTGCTCACTGCAACCTCCACCTCCTGGGTTCAAGAGTGTCTCTTGCCTCAGCCTCCCAAGGAGCTGGGATTACAGGCGCCCACCACCACGCCTGGCTAATTTGTGTATTTTTAGTAGAGACGGGGTTTCACCATGTTGGCCAGGCTGATCTCAAACTTCCGACCTCAGGTGATCTGCCCACCTTGGCCTCCCAAAGTGCTGGGATTATAGGCATGAGCGACCGCGCCCAGCCTCTATGTCTATTTATTTTAAGACAGTCTGGTCACAGCCATTAAGCAGGGCTGCATATATAGTATCTTGTATGTATGTTGTTATTTCAAGGAACCGTTGTCAAGAAATCATTGTCACTATCATAAATCATCTCGTGTCTTTTTTTCTCAACACTATTTTGGAGATCCACCTGTGTGAACCTGTGTCTACTGGATCCACCCTTGTTTTTTTTTTTTTTTAAGATAGAGTCTCACTGTATCGTGGAGGCTGGAGTGCAGTGGTGTGATCTTGGCTGACTGCAACCTCTGCCTCCTGGGTTCAAGCGATTCTCCTGCCTCAGCCTCCCAAGTAGCTGGGATTACAGTCGCACGCCACCACACTGGCTCATTTTTGTAGTTTCAGCAGAGATGGGGTTTCACCGTGTTGGCCGGACTGGTCTCCTCAGGGGTCCACTTCCTGTAACTGCCCCGAGCCCTGTGGCATCCACCCACTTCGCTTGCTTACCTGTCCCCAGGTGAGAAGGCCCCACACCTGTCAGGACAGAAGAGACATAACCCATTCTTACAGACCCCAGGACCAAGGACGCTTGAGACCCTGGATCACAGGACACAACGCACAACACAGCATGAAGGGGTGATGTGGGCACCTCCCAGAACAGCTGTTGAAATGAACACACCCCCCAGCAGCATCAGCGGAGCCCACGTTTCATGAGCTCCCACTATCATCGGTCAGGATTCTGGATGATTGTCGCTTTGGATAAGCCAGTGAGGTAGTTAAGACCACACTCTACAGGTTGGGTGTGATGGCTCACAGCTGTAATCCCAGCATTTTGGGAGGCACAGGTGGGTGGATCACGAGGTCAAGAGATCGAGACCATCCTTGGTTAACACAGTGAAACCCCATCTCTACTAAAAATATAAAAATTAGCTGGGCGTGGTGGTGTACGCCTGTAATCCCAGCTACTTCAGAGCCTGAGGCAGGAGAATCACTTGAACCCGGGAGGCGGAGGCTGCAGTGAGCCGACATCACGCCAATGCACTCCAGCCTGAGTGACAGAGTGAGACTCTGTCTCAAAGAGCAAAACAAAACAAAACAAAACAAAAACCGCATCCACTGCATGGAGGTGGATGCTGAAGCCCAGAGGGACGAGCGAGGGCAGCTGGGCAGTCTGCGGCGCAGGTTGGCTTGGAGCTCAGGCCTCAGTGACCCCCCCGCCGCTCTCTGACGTTCTCCTGTCTGTGGAAGGGACATGTCCCACTCCCCATACCTGTGCCCTCTGCCCATCGTATTTGTATTCGCAGGTGAAAGCTGCCTCCTCAAAGCGTTTCAGGACCTCGCTGACGCCCCGCGTGGGATGGGCCAACATCGGTTTCAGGGGAGTCCCTGGGAGAGGAGGAGACGGAGTTAGAGGAGAGGGAAGGCGATGGATTAGAGGGGAACATGGCGAGGAGAACTGCTAATGGGCCCCAGGACCCATTCTCCTTCCTTGCTCTTCAGTCACGAAGCCTCCCACTTGGGACTACAGCCTCCAGCCTTCCTTGCAGCTGGGAAAGGCCATGTGATTGGAACCCACGCAGCATGTGCAATGTCTGGCTCACATCCCTGCAAGGAATCTGGTTGCCTCCCTTCCCTCCTCTGCATCCCTCCTCCCACAATTAGAACAGGGACGTGAGCCACATTGGATCACAGACACTGCGGTAACAACCTTTGGAGGACAGAGGGACAAGACACAGGAACCTGGGTCATCCCTGGGTCACAGCTGCACACCTGTACCTTCCCTCCCTTGCTCTGGACATTGATGTGTGAGAGAAAGAGATTCTCTCTTGCCTGACCCACTGCCTTCTGACCCATTTTTATTTCCTTATTTACTGTCTCACTCTGTCGCCCAGCTGGAGGGCAGTGGCGCGATGACAGCTCACTGCAGCCTTGAACTCCTGGGCTCAAGCGATCTTCCCACCTCAGCCTCCCGAGTAGCTGGGATGACAGGCACACGCCACCACGCCCAGCTCCTGTTCATCACAGCAGCGTCGCCTACACCCTGTCTACTCCAGAGAGGGGAAAGTGGGGAAATTCCAAGGAGAAAAGCAGTGGGTCTCAGCACCAGGGAAGAGCATTCGGTTTTGGTGGGGGAGAGGACCCTGCAGGTTCTGAGAGGGGCGCCTACAATGGCCATCCTCATGCCGACTCAGGAGGGGCCGGGGCTGCTCTCAGCGCCCCTGGGGTCTGTACCTGGGCTCAGCTTGCAGTGCTCCGGGAGACGTTCCAGGCCGTGCTCCAGCAGCACGGGGATAATTCGGTCCAGGTCGGGCACCTCGCTGGGGTGGAGGGTGAGAACAAGATAGAGGAAGCCTTTCTAGAACTCACACAGTTTGGAAAGAGAGCTCAGCCTGCTCCCAGAAACCTGGGCTCCTGGATACCTCTGCCCACCTCAGTCACCACATGCCGAACTCCTCTTGCCACCCTGTCTCTGTGCTCTCCCTTGGTGTCACTATCTGTTACCTTGTCTCCCTCAGTCTGGCCCTGCCCCTGTTCCCTATCTGTCACCATGAGATCAGCGATTCTCTACTCGGGCTACACATGAGACTACTCAAGGATATAGTTTTTAAAAAAAGGTTTTTGGCCGGGCACGGTGGCTCATGCCTGTAGTCCCAGCACTTTGGGAGGCCGAGGCGGGTGCATCACTTGAGCCCAGGAGTTCAAGACCAGCCTAGCCAACATGGTGAAATCCTGTCTTTACTAAAAACACAGAAGTTAGCCAGGGGTGGTGGCAACGCGCCTGTAGTCCCAGCTACTCAGGAGACTGAGGCAGGAGAATCACTCGAACCCTGGAGGCAAAAGTTCCAGTGAGCCGAGATTGTGCCGCTACACTCCAGCCTGGATGACAGGGAGAGACTCCATCTCAAAAAAAAAAAAAAAACAAACAAATAGTTCATTCATGTTCAACTACTGATAATAAAAAAAAATTTTTTTTAGATGGAGTCTCACTCTGTTGCCCAGGCTGAAGTATAGTGAGTGATCTCAGCTCACTGCAAGCTCCGCCTCCCAAGGTCACACCATTCTCTTGCCTCAGCCTCCTGAATAGCTGGGACTACAGGAGCCTGCCACCACGCCTGGCTAAATTTTTGTATTTTTAGTAGAGACGGGGTTTCATCGTGTTAGCCAGGATGGTCTCGATCTCCTGACCTCATAATCTGCCCGCCTTGGCCTCCCAAAATGCTGGGATTACAGGAGTGAGCCACCACTCCCGGCCAATAAAAAATTTTTTTAAAGTAATACTTCAAACAAGTTCTACACAGCAAAATAGGCCATCAACAAAGTTTAAAGAAGGAATCTTTGAAGGAATGAGAAGAAATATTTGAAATGCTCATGGGAGATAAAGGAACCAGCTGAGCAGGGATGATCAAATCCTGCAGAAAAACCCACAAAGTATCCAGTGTTTGGAAAGCACCTGATGCTTGATTTTCCTCTCCCCAGACATCACAGGAAACAAAAATCAGACTCTGACTGTCTTTCTACAGTAATTTCATGCAGTGAATTGTCAGTTTGCATCATAAAATTGGGGGTTTGGGCACCGAAGGCATCTCAGTATTAGAACCACTACCAGCTCCACCTGTCCCGGTGAAGGACAGATAGGCCTAACAGAGAAAAAGAGTTTTCAGACCAGAAAGACATGAGTGAGAACCCACCAGACAGGCAGGCAAAAGACACGCGTAGGCAAGTCACAGAACAAATGCACGCAGCCAACAATCTGAAAAGATGACTGATAATCAATATTCATTAATAAGATGGAAGTTATCAAGTTATCACAAGATCATTGTTCATCTACCAGATTGTCAAAGATTATCTGGTATGGGCCAGGCACAGTAGCTCATGCCTGTAATCCCAGCACTTTGGGAGGCCAAGGAGGGCAGATCACGAGGTCAGGAGATCAAGACCATCCTGGCCAACATGGTGA
>NW_012115710.1:6067729-6070265 GCF_000951035.1 Colobus angolensis palliatus | reverse complement strand
GTCTGAACTCGGCTGCAGCAGGGAGAAGGTCTGAACTCGGCTGCAGCAGGGAGGTCAGAACTCGGCTGCAGCACGGGGTTGGGGTGGGATTGTGGAAAGGGGCCCTGAGTTCAGACAGTGTACAGAGTGGAGGCTCAAAATCCACAGCCCAGCTGGGACAGACTTCCAGACCCGGGGCAGGGAAGGCCCGGTTAGGGGGTGGGAATCACCTTGAGCCAGTTGTGCGATCTCTTGGCGATCTCGTAGGTGGCATCGACATCCAGGGTCTTCACCATCAGCCCCTCGCAGGAGTCTGAGGGAGACACAGAAGCGTGGTCCTTGGGAAGCCCTGGCTCAAAAGTGCCAGGGCAGGCAGGATTCTGGTCAAACAGTCCCGGACTGGGGACAGGCTGGGAGGCCAGGGTCAGCGCAAGCTGCAGACCTCAGGAGAGAAGAGCAAGCACCCTCACCTTTCACCGACTGCTCCAGGAACTCGGCGATCTGCTCGACGTCCTTGGTGTCCAGAGAGGTGGCGAAGACAAACTCGCCCTCCGTCTCCACAAAGTTCTCCCGGAGCAGCTGCCGGCGCCGGGAAAGGGGCTCACGTACCAGGGACTGCAGGGCCGGGGAGGAGAAGAGATGAGACATCGTTGTGGAAGTAAAGACAATAAGCCCCAAATGTGAGGTGAACAGGACACGTGCAGGTCACAACTAGTGACAGCTAGTTCGTGGAAAGCCTTGAGAGGGAAGAACCACAATGTCAGAAGGATTCCGGGAGCTTAAAGCCCGGGGCTAGGTCACTGGCAAGAGGGCTTCACATCATTTACAGTCGGTGACTTCAGGAGCACCAGACAGGGGGCCGCAGCCTCGCTGGAGCTTGAATTTACACTTTATGGGCATCTCATCAGTTATTATTTTTTTTGAGACGGAATCTCGCTGTTGCCCAGGCTGGATTGCAGTGGTGAGATCTTGGCTCACTGCAGCCTCTGCCTCCTGACTTCAAGCGACTCTCGTGCATCGGCCTCCCAAGTAGCTGGGACTACAGGTGCACGTCACCACACCCAGCTAATTTGTGCAGTTTTAGTAGAGACAGGGTTTCACCATGTTGGCCAGCTGGTCTTGAACTCCTGACCTCAAGTGATCCACCCACCTCAGCCTCCCAAAGTGCTGGGATGACAGGCGTAAGCCACTGCACCCAGCCTCATCTCTAAGATGATTAAAAAAAAAAAGTCCTCCTTTCCCTAGAATCCCGAAAGTTTTCACTGAGTTTTTCCAGTACCTTTACAGTTTTGTGTTTTGCTTTGAAATCAGTTCCAGCTTGACCTTGCAAGAGTGTGTGTCAGAGAGGAAGGGGGTGATGTAATGTTTTCAAACAAAGGATAAGGCAGTTGTCTCCGCATATCAACACTGACCAATCCATCTTGTGGCTTTGAATTGCTTTTCTCTTTTGTGTGATCGGTTCCCATCCACGCACAGTGTTTCTGGTCTGCCTTTTGCCCAGGGCTTCTCTTTGTGTGGATGTTAAACTACCTTCACCGCTTGCCCTCCAGGGGGACATGCACGTGTTTTCCATCGACAGTTCTTTTCTGTCGTAAAACTGTGCTCGTGAACATCTTGTATGAAAAGATGAGAGAGGAGCCACAAGGGTTAGGCAGGTATAATGTATCTGGGGTCAGACCATTTCAGGTTTACATCCCAGCCACACACTTCCTAGCTGGTGACTTCAGGCAGGCAAGTGTTTACCTCTGTGCACCCAGAGCTCCCATCTGTAAAATGCAGCAATACCTACTCAGGGCATGTCTGGAAAACTCAGCTGAGCAGGTGCTACACAGTGTAGCCGCCACCAGCCATGAGCCCTTGAAATGCAGCAAGTTCAATCTGAGATGTGCTCAGGGCAAAATAGTCACTGGATTTAGAAGACTTAATCCAAGAAAAGAGTGTAAAATTCCACGTTAATAATTTCTTATATTCATCACACATTGAAAGGATAATATCTTAGACAGCAGGTTAAAGAAAATATGATTTTATCTCTTTCTTCTTACCTTTTAATATGACTACTAGAAGCTCTAAAAATAGAAATGTAGGCCAGTTGTGGTGGCTCACACCGGCAATCTCAGCAGTTTGGGAGGCTGAGGCAGGCGGATCATTTGAGGTCACGAGTTCAAGACCAGCCTGGCCAACATGGTGAAACCTGGTCTGTACTAAAAATGCACAAATTAGCTGGGCGAGGTCCTCGGCAGGCACCTGTAGTGCCAGCTACTCGGGAGGCCGACGCAGGAGAATTGCTTGAACTTGGGAGTTGGAAGTTGCAGTGAGCCAAGATCAAACCACTGCACTCCAGCCTGAGAGAGAGAGAGACTGTGTCTCAAAGAAAAAAAAAAAATCTAGGGGATGAGGACACATTAAAGAGAAAAAAAAGATACATACTTGACTACATAAAAATAGTTCATTCAGGCCGGGCACGGTGGCTCAAGCCTGTAATCCCAGCACTTTGGGAGGCCGAGAAGGGCGGATCACGAGGTCAGGAGATCGAGACCATCCTGGCTAACACAGTGAA
>NW_012115710.1:6028356-6066265 GCF_000951035.1 Colobus angolensis palliatus | reverse complement strand
ACAGGGAGAGACTCCATCTCAAAAAAAAAAAAAAAAAAAAAAAAAAGATTATCTGGCATGATGATGATTGCTTTTTTTTTTTTTTTTTTTTTTTTTTTGAGGAGTTTCGCTCTTGTTGTTGCCCAGGTTGGAGTGCAATGGCGTGATCTCAGCTCAACACAATCTCCGCCTCCCAGGTTCATGCAACTTTCCTGCCTCAGCCTCCCAAGTAGCTGGGATTACAGGCATGTGCCACCATGCTTAGCTAGTTGTTTTTGTTCTTTTTTTAGTAGAGACGGGATTTCTCCATGTTCGTCAGGCTGGTCTAGAACTCTCCACCTCAAGTGATCCGCCTGTCTCGGCCTCCCAAAGTGCTGGGATTACAGGCGTGAGCCACCATGCCCAGCCTGATTGCAAATTTCTTTTGAAAGCTTCCAAGCACTAGCTACTGGGTTCCACACCCCTGTCCTACCAGTTAGCCCTCACCCCCTAAGAGATGAGGCACCTGCCACTGTTAGCTCTTTACTGTAGATCAGGAAACTGACACACAGGGAGGCTGAGTCATTCATCTGTAGCCACGCAGCTAGGAAGGGAGGGCTGAGATATGAAGGCATGTGGCCTGACTCCAGATTCCTGATACCCCAAAGTAAGCCATTCTCAAACTTTTCTTTCTTGAGACCTCTTTACATTCTTAAAAGTTATTAAAGGCCAGGTGCAGTGGCTCACGCCTATAATCCCAGCAATTTAGGAGGCCGAGGGGGGCAGATCACCTGAGGTCAAGAGTTCGAGACCAGCCTGGCCAACACGGTGAAACCCCATCTCTACTAAAAATACAAAAATTAGCTGGGCATGGTGGCGCACATCTGTAATCCCAGCTACTTGGGAGGCTGAGGCAGGAGAATCGCTTGAACCTGGGAGGAGGCGGTTGTAGTGAGCTAAGATCGCACCACTGCCCTCCAGCCTGGCTACAGAGCGAGACTCCGTCTTGAAAAAAAATTATTCAAGACTCAGATTACGCCACTGCACTCCAGCCTGGGTGACAGAGCAAGACTCCGTCTCAAAACAAAAACAAAAGAAACATTTTTCAAGACTCACTGCATAGAGCTTGTTAATGTGGGTTACATAATATTATAGTTACACCATATTAGAAATATAAAATGAGAAATTAAACAAATCCAATATGCTAATCCAAATAATATTATTATATATTTTTTTAAATAGACACAGGGCCTTTCTATATTGCCCAGGCTGGTCTTGAACTCCTGGGATCAAGCGATCCTCCTGCCTTCCAAAATGCTGGGATTACAGGCGTGAGCCACAGCGCCTGGCTCTAAATAACATATTTGGATGAAACATAACCTGTGTTTTGAAAAACTGGTGAGACTAGAGGCATTATTTCACACTTTTGCAAATCCTCTAATATCTGGCTTCACAGAGGCTGGATTCTCCTGCGTGCTTCTGCAACACACCGTTCTGGTGGCAGGACCTGGGGAAGATCCACCTCACGCCAACGTGGAGTTGGAAACAGAGGGATATCGAAGGTGTCCTTGAAAGAATCTTAAGGAACCTCAGGGGTCCTCAGACCACACTTTGGGAACTCCTGCCCAAGTGTGGCCTCCTGGCCGTGTGAAGTGGCAGAGTCGGAAAAGGAAGTCAGATTGGCAGCTGCCAGGCTCACACCCTACCCCGTCACCCCTCAGCTGCTCCTGGACAGGAAGCCGGAACTCACCTCTCCATTGAGGTAGATGAGGTCGAAGGCGTACAAACACACCTGCACCTGGATCTCGGACGCATCCACTTCCTGGGTTGGGACACAGCGGAGTTTGTGAGTGCAGGAAGGTGAGACAGGGTGCTGGGCCTGAGGCCGACAGCATGCACCTACTGGTCTCCCTCTCGCCCCACCTAACTGGCTGCCTATCTGTGAGGGCGGCCATGCTGCTGGTTCCAGGTGCTGGATTGTAACGGCTCTCAGCTCATTCCAACAACCTCATTCCCCTTCACCAGATATTTGCTCTCCTGGCCTTTTCTGCAGCTAATGGCAGTGACATGACACAGTCCTGGCCAACGAGATGGAAAAGGGGAAACCTGTGGGGGTTTCTAGAACAGATCTTCTTTCATAGTGAAACAACAGAGATGCAGGAAAAGGGCCCTTCCCCTCTTCCTACTTGGGATGCTGGGATGAGAATGTGATGGCTGGAGCTGTGGCAGCCATTCTGCAGAAGGCTGAAAGAACTGCACCCAGACTGACACTCTGCCCTTCTGGGCACTGGGCAGGACCCGCAGCCAGGACTGGGTGGAAGATGAGGAAGTACGGGGCCTTGGCAGGCAGTGGAGCGGGTGATGCTACCTTGCGTTTGCGGGTGGTGAGCACTTGGAATGGCTGGATCTGCTTCTTTTCCCGGTCCCAAGCCACGGCTTCAGTGTCCAGGATGAAGGATGTGACCGATGGGAGTTTAATCTGAAAAGTGAAGGGAGAGACCCAGGGCCTGTGAGAGGTGGAGGATGAGGTGGAAAGACAAACGGGGAGATACATTCCCCTTTCCTTCTGCAGCTCTCAAGATGCACTAACAAAGAGGCACATGCACCTGGATGCTTTTCTCTTATTCCCCACCAAGAGGAGACAGAAACGAACGTTTCTGAGAATGTAATATTTGGTCCCACAAGCTGGAAACCCAGGAGCTCTTGTCATCTCCCTCCTTCTGTCACCCATATTCAGTTCCCCAGTGAACTTGATGATTTCCTAAGCTGTCCACTTCCCACCACCTCCCTGCTCAGCCCAGCCTACTGGGCTTCCCTGTCCTGCACCGACCCTCTCCAATCCAGCTTTCCCATAGCGGCCAGGGTGACACCGGCAAGCCCCAAATCCGATCACAGCACCTCCCTGCTAAAAACCATCCCCATGACTCCCCAAAGCTGTGGGGACTCTCCTGGGTCATCCCTCGCCTTGCCTGGCCCCCTCAGCCTCTCTTCGCCCCAGCAATGTAAGCCTCTCTGTTTCTCAAATAAATGGGCGATGCCTCTTCCACCACTGGGCCTTTGCATATGCTGTTCCCTCTAGAATGCCTGCCCCGTCTGTCTCCTCCACTGGGTGGCCTTCTTTTCCCTCAAGGCAACACTGTGTTACCCAAGCCGGGGCAGCATTCATGTTGTATCCTGGAGCCAGGGAGCTTCCCTGGCACCAAGTCTAAGCCAAGCCTGTTTCTTTTCTTTTTGAGACAGTCTCCCTCTGTCACCCAGGCTGCAGCACAGTGGCATGATCTCGGCTCACTGCAACCTCCACCTCCCAAGCTCAAGCAATTCTCCTGCCTCAGCCTCCTGGGTAGCTGGGATTACAGGCACATGCCACCACGCCCGGCTAATTTTTGTATTTTCGTAGAAACAGGGTTTCACCATGTTGGCCAGGCTAGTTTCGAACTCCTGACCTCAACTGATCCAGCCACTTCAGCCTCCCAAAGTGCTGGGATTACAGGTGTGAGCCACCGCGCCCAGAGGAAATATGTTAGAATGATGAGAATGTGGAAATATTTTATACGTTCATTGGGTTGTTGGTTACTTGGGTGTATGAACTTTTCAAAATTAATGAAACAGCATAGTGCACACTGAAAATCACCAACTTTTAGGGAAATTACACCTTAAGAAAATCGATTTAAAAAACAGTGCTTGGCACTGAACAGGAGCTCCCCTAATGCATGCACTCAGCTGTGCCTCTCACCGTCACTGTCTCTAACAGGCAGAAAGCTGACCACTGTGCCCCCTTTCTGAAATAGCCTATTTCCTATTGAATTAGGGGCAGGCAAAGAGAAAGGCTCTTTGATGGAGGACTCCTTGAACACGCACAAGACCCCTATTGGGTGCAGAGAAGCCCCCAGCTCTGTATGACTCTGTATCTGAGACTCAGGGTCTATCCGCAGGCTGGCCCCGTCTACACTCGTCCTGACTCCCTCTCCCTGCGTTCCTGACCACAGAGGCTGCAGAGTTAGACTCTGGCTTTTCAAGACTTTGTTGCACTAGGGTGGCCATGGAACCCAGTGCTGGACAGTGACTCCCAGCTGGAGTCCACGGCGGGGGAGCGGGTGTGGGTGGGAGGCGTCCAGGAAAGTGTTAACTCAAGCTAGAATCCCTTTTCCCTCTTTCTGTCTGGAAGAGTGACATCTGTTTGGGAAACTCTAAGGGGACAAGCATCGGCACTAAAAGCCAGCCAGCCACGGACAGCAGGGGATAGAGGTAGTGATAAGCTGGGTTCAGGGGGACATCAGTGCTCAGCCAAGTCTGTGCTGGGGTGCCCGCCTCTAGATGTGAGAAAAAATCGTATCAGCTTACACCTCGCAGGACTGAGTGCTCCGTCATTTGCAGCCAAACGCAATCTGATCTCCTCCCAATAAACCCCGCACTGTGCCACACTGGCCTAGACTGGCCTCAGGTCTTTGCACCCCTGACCACAGCCCGTGGCAGAGTGCAAGTGCGTGGCAGACGCCCACCTTGGGGATGCGGCTGATGATGTCCGGGTACTTTCCAGTGTTGTCTTCCTGATTCCTGCTGAAGATCTTCACCTCCCCGCCTTCCAGGGCGTGGATCTGTCACGATGGGAGAAGGGAGGGGAAATCAGCTGAGTCCCCTCATGTGGCCTCACCTTTCTCTTCCGACCCCACCTGCACTGGTAGAAGGTTCTGGAAGCTCTGGAGGAGGAACTGGTGTGGAGATGTGAGTGAATCATCTCCTCAGTTCCAACAGCACCTCCCAGTCCTGTCTCTGGAAGCTCCTGCCATCATTTTCTTCTTCATTTCCAACCCTATACCTCTCCCCATGTAAGCATGTGCACCTCGCTGCATGTGGGTGCTGATTTGTTTAAATGTCATTATGCTCTAGATCTCATTCTGATTTTCTTTTTGAGGCGGAGTCTCGCCCAGGCTGGAGCGCAGTGGTGCAATCTCTGCTCACTGCAACCTCCACCTCCTGGGTTCAAGAGTGTCTCTTGCCTCAGCCTCCCAAGGAGCTGGGATTACAGGCGCCCACCACCACGCCTGGCTAATTTGTGTATTTTTAGTAGAGACGGGGTTTCACCATGTTGGCCAGGCTGATCTCAAACTTCCGACCTCAGGTGATCTGCCCACCTTGGCCTCCCAAAGTGCTGGGATTATAGGCATGAGCGACCGCGCCCAGCCTCTATGTCTATTTATTTTAAGACAGTCTGGTCACAGCCATTAAGCAGGGCTGCATATATAGTATCTTGTATGTATGTTGTTATTTCAAGGAACCGTTGTCAAGAAATCATTGTCACTATCATAAATCATCTCGTGTCTTTTTTTCTCAACACTATTTTGGAGATCCACCTGTGTGAACCTGTGTCTACTGGATCCACCCTTGTTTTTTTTTTTTTTTAAGATAGAGTCTCACTGTATCGTGGAGGCTGGAGTGCAGTGGTGTGATCTTGGCTGACTGCAACCTCTGCCTCCTGGGTTCAAGCGATTCTCCTGCCTCAGCCTCCCAAGTAGCTGGGATTACAGTCGCACGCCACCACACTGGCTCATTTTTGTAGTTTCAGCAGAGATGGGGTTTCACCGTGTTGGCCGGACTGGTCTCCTCAGGGGTCCACTTCCTGTAACTGCCCCGAGCCCTGTGGCATCCACCCACTTCGCTTGCTTACCTGTCCCCAGGTGAGAAGGCCCCACACCTGTCAGGACAGAAGAGACATAACCCATTCTTACAGACCCCAGGACCAAGGACGCTTGAGACCCTGGATCACAGGACACAACGCACAACACAGCATGAAGGGGTGATGTGGGCACCTCCCAGAACAGCTGTTGAAATGAACACACCCCCCAGCAGCATCAGCGGAGCCCACGTTTCATGAGCTCCCACTATCATCGGTCAGGATTCTGGATGATTGTCGCTTTGGATAAGCCAGTGAGGTAGTTAAGACCACACTCTACAGGTTGGGTGTGATGGCTCACAGCTGTAATCCCAGCATTTTGGGAGGCACAGGTGGGTGGATCACGAGGTCAAGAGATCGAGACCATCCTTGGTTAACACAGTGAAACCCCATCTCTACTAAAAATATAAAAATTAGCTGGGCGTGGTGGTGTACGCCTGTAATCCCAGCTACTTCAGAGCCTGAGGCAGGAGAATCACTTGAACCCGGGAGGCGGAGGCTGCAGTGAGCCGACATCACGCCAATGCACTCCAGCCTGAGTGACAGAGTGAGACTCTGTCTCAAAGAGCAAAACAAAACAAAACAAAACAAAAACCGCATCCACTGCATGGAGGTGGATGCTGAAGCCCAGAGGGACGAGCGAGGGCAGCTGGGCAGTCTGCGGCGCAGGTTGGCTTGGAGCTCAGGCCTCAGTGACCCCCCCGCCGCTCTCTGACGTTCTCCTGTCTGTGGAAGGGACATGTCCCACTCCCCATACCTGTGCCCTCTGCCCATCGTATTTGTATTCGCAGGTGAAAGCTGCCTCCTCAAAGCGTTTCAGGACCTCGCTGACGCCCCGCGTGGGATGGGCCAACATCGGTTTCAGGGGAGTCCCTGGGAGAGGAGGAGACGGAGTTAGAGGAGAGGGAAGGCGATGGATTAGAGGGGAACATGGCGAGGAGAACTGCTAATGGGCCCCAGGACCCATTCTCCTTCCTTGCTCTTCAGTCACGAAGCCTCCCACTTGGGACTACAGCCTCCAGCCTTCCTTGCAGCTGGGAAAGGCCATGTGATTGGAACCCACGCAGCATGTGCAATGTCTGGCTCACATCCCTGCAAGGAATCTGGTTGCCTCCCTTCCCTCCTCTGCATCCCTCCTCCCACAATTAGAACAGGGACGTGAGCCACATTGGATCACAGACACTGCGGTAACAACCTTTGGAGGACAGAGGGACAAGACACAGGAACCTGGGTCATCCCTGGGTCACAGCTGCACACCTGTACCTTCCCTCCCTTGCTCTGGACATTGATGTGTGAGAGAAAGAGATTCTCTCTTGCCTGACCCACTGCCTTCTGACCCATTTTTATTTCCTTATTTACTGTCTCACTCTGTCGCCCAGCTGGAGGGCAGTGGCGCGATGACAGCTCACTGCAGCCTTGAACTCCTGGGCTCAAGCGATCTTCCCACCTCAGCCTCCCGAGTAGCTGGGATGACAGGCACACGCCACCACGCCCAGCTCCTGTTCATCACAGCAGCGTCGCCTACACCCTGTCTACTCCAGAGAGGGGAAAGTGGGGAAATTCCAAGGAGAAAAGCAGTGGGTCTCAGCACCAGGGAAGAGCATTCGGTTTTGGTGGGGGAGAGGACCCTGCAGGTTCTGAGAGGGGCGCCTACAATGGCCATCCTCATGCCGACTCAGGAGGGGCCGGGGCTGCTCTCAGCGCCCCTGGGGTCTGTACCTGGGCTCAGCTTGCAGTGCTCCGGGAGACGTTCCAGGCCGTGCTCCAGCAGCACGGGGATAATTCGGTCCAGGTCGGGCACCTCGCTGGGGTGGAGGGTGAGAACAAGATAGAGGAAGCCTTTCTAGAACTCACACAGTTTGGAAAGAGAGCTCAGCCTGCTCCCAGAAACCTGGGCTCCTGGATACCTCTGCCCACCTCAGTCACCACATGCCGAACTCCTCTTGCCACCCTGTCTCTGTGCTCTCCCTTGGTGTCACTATCTGTTACCTTGTCTCCCTCAGTCTGGCCCTGCCCCTGTTCCCTATCTGTCACCATGAGATCAGCGATTCTCTACTCGGGCTACACATGAGACTACTCAAGGATATAGTTTTTAAAAAAAGGTTTTTGGCCGGGCACGGTGGCTCATGCCTGTAGTCCCAGCACTTTGGGAGGCCGAGGCGGGTGCATCACTTGAGCCCAGGAGTTCAAGACCAGCCTAGCCAACATGGTGAAATCCTGTCTTTACTAAAAACACAGAAGTTAGCCAGGGGTGGTGGCAACGCGCCTGTAGTCCCAGCTACTCAGGAGACTGAGGCAGGAGAATCACTCGAACCCTGGAGGCAAAAGTTCCAGTGAGCCGAGATTGTGCCGCTACACTCCAGCCTGGATGACAGGGAGAGACTCCATCTCAAAAAAAAAATAAAAACAGACAAATAAATAAAGGTTTTCAAGGCCAGGCTCCACCTACAAAGATTCTGATGTAGCTGGCGTGGGGTAGGCCTGAGGTCAGCAGCTGGTAGAACCCCATGTGCAGGCTGGCTTGAGCTTGCTGCCCGGGCCTGGGAGCTCTGCTGGGGCTTGTTCACCGCTGTCTGCTCTGCCTGGCCCAGAGCAGGTGCTCTGAGGGCATCTGTGGAACTGCCATCAGCCCTCCTGCCTCTGACATCCTCTCTGGGGCAGTCAGGATCTTGGAGTCACCAGCCCTGGGTCAGCTGCTGTCCTCGGTCCCTCCATATGGCTCTCTCTGGAGCCCTCGTGACCACTCCGCACATGTCTTCTCCACGACTCTCAGGTCCCTTCACCATGTGCCAGTCACCTGCTCCTCTCAGGGTCCCTTGAGGCCTTTCTACATGCACAGCCCTGTCTGGAACTCAGACACTTCATGAGGCCGGCTGCCCTCCCTTGCTGTCAGCGTTTTTCTTTCTTTCTTTTTTTTTAAAGACAGAGTCTCACTCTGTTGCCCAGGCTGGAATGCAGTGGCGTGATCTCAGCTCACGGCAGCCTCAGACTCCCGGGTTCAAATGATTCTTGTGCCTCGGCCCCCCAAGTAGCTGGGATTACAGGCTAATTTTTGTATTTTTAGTAGAGACTGGGCTTCACCATGTTGGCCAGGCTGGTCTCAAACTCCTCACCTCAAGAGATCTGCCCGCCTCGGGCTCCCAAGTGCTGGGATTACAGGCGTGAGCCACTGCGCCCGGACGCTGTCAGCATCTTTCTATACCTCTCCTGGGGTCACTGACCCTTCACTGTTTGCCACCCTCTTGATCTTTGTCATCAACCTTGTGCCAAGCACCAGTCTTGTCTAGATCATCACCTCTGCTCTCAGTCACCCCATGACCGCACTAGTGACGCCTGTCCATCACTTACTGGCCCCGCCCACTGCTCCTCTGGCTCCACCCCATCCCTGGCACTCTGCCCACAGCCCCTGGCAACTCCGCCCACGGCCCAGCTCTCACCAGAATGTCTGCTTCAGGATCATGCCTTGCTCCTCTAGCCACGTCTTTCTGGCCTCTGCTGT
Source organism: Colobus angolensis palliatus (assembly GCF_000951035.1). Taxonomy (NCBI): domain Eukaryota; kingdom Metazoa; phylum Chordata; class Mammalia; order Primates; family Cercopithecidae; genus Colobus; species Colobus angolensis. Next base: position 6,057,137 of record NW_012115710.1, on the reverse strand, counting down.
CTTGCCCTTCCCAGCATCCACCACGGCTGGTGGGAATTCTAAGAAAAGACCCACCAGAGGCTTTGGAAGGTGCCCAAGTCCTTGGCTACACCAGGGTGCATACTGGGTGGTTTGCTGTATGGCAAGGAATGCAGATGCCGCAGCCCAAGACGCTCCCCCCTACAGGAGAGGAGCCTGGGATGGCAGGGGCCCGCTGGGGAAGGGGTGGGCATGGGCCTCTGAAGAGGAGGGGGGAAGCCCGAGTTAACTCCAGTGAGGGACGCAGTGACGGGCCACAGGAGCTCACCTTGGCCTGGGGGCGTGAGGCTCACAGCCTGGGAGAGGGCGGCCAGCACTGACTGCTCTGCCAGCCCAAGGCGCAGCCGTCCGCTCAGGGACCTGGGGAGAGAGCAGGCCAGGGAAGGGGGCTTGTCTGCACCTCCCGGATCTTGCCTCCTCCCTTCTCTGGTCTACCCCACCTTGACATGTATAGACCCTCTCCTCAAAAACCAGAAGAATCTTCAGAGCCCGAAAGGGACCCCAGACATCACACAGCCCCATGTGACTGATGAGGAAACTGAGGCCAGGCAGTAATGATCCTGCCAGCTAGCATGGACTGGGGAAGGGCACAAGTAGGTGCACCAGCACCTCTCATCTCAGCTGCCTTGAGGGGTTGGCGAGGCTCAAGGAGGGTGAGTCAGGGAGAGAACTGAGCCTGGCGCCCGCCCTGGTGACTGTGATGGTCAGGACCCCACCATGGTCCTTGCTTTGAGCCAGTGGCAGGAGGCAAGTGGCTTAGTTTGCCTCCCTGGGTCTCCACTTCCCCTTCTACAAACTGGAGGTGAGGGTAACAAGACCAGTCTCACAGAGTTGCTGGTAGGAATTGATAAGGCACGTGGCACAGGGCCGGGCACCCAAGAAATGCTCCATGATGTGAGCCCTCAATGGCTTTGCTCTCAGGGCCTGTGCCCAGGCAGAGGCAGACCTCACTAATCAATCACAGCACGCTTCATCCACAGGGGCCCAGGGGCCTTCTCCAGACAGCACTACCAAGGGACAGAAGCTGGCCTGAGAAAGGAAACCGTCCCTTCCCACTCTTCAGGGGCCAGGCCTCCTGCTCATGCTTTTCTCATCCAAGGATGGTCAGGGCATTCGTGATGATTCCGGCTGCCAGTCCCTCCCTCCTTTCACCTCCGGGTCTGCAGTCCCCCTCCGCAGCCTCACAGGCCCACACACTCACCTGGCGATGAACCGGGCTTCTGAGTGGCGGCAGGCCACAAAGAGGCCTTTGATGATATCTATCTTCTTGGCTGTGGACTGGAGAGTCGGGGGAAGAGCCGTCAGCGCCTGGTGAAGGCAGGGACCACACCTCCATCCCACCAGCCACGCTGCTGCCCCGCATTTTGGAATACCTGCCCTCCTTCCCTCACCCCATCCCCACGTTCCAGCTCCCATGGCCGCCCGCTATTAGGGCAGTAAGAACGAGTTAGCTCTCCTTGCCTCCCTCTCCCTTTATCCAGGAAGTATTTAGAGTCCTGTCATGTGGCAGCCATGGCACTAGGTCTGCTAGACTCTGGAGAGGAGAATCCCCTAGGCTTGGGTGCAGGAGGAGAGGAAGCCGTGCCCCCTACAAGCAGAACTGAAGTGACCCAGCTGATGGTCTACCCAGAAGCCTTCCTGATGCACACATGGCCTCAGGTCCCCAAAATGCCTGGGGTCCGGGGTGAGCAGCCGGCCACTCACAGCACTGCCAGTGAGCCTGGCGATGTCACAGAACTTGCTGAAGACCCCGGAAGCAGTGAGCGGAGGTGGTGGCAGCATGAGCCTCTGGGTGCTGCGGCTGTTCTCGGCCACCAGCCCCACGTCGCCCTTCTCGGCTGCCTCAGCCCGGACAGACTCCAGCTGCCGACCTGCAGGGGAGAGTGCGGGTGGGGGTGTCGAGGGTGACAGCTGTGACTGCGTGTCTCCCTTCTCTGGCGGCCTGGATAAACTTTCTCCAGCTGTGTGCGCTTGTGGCGAGTCCCTGCACCTCCCTGTGTCTAACGCTCACCCACTTGGTAGAAACGGCTTGGGGAAGGTGCCCCCAGCTACGCTGGCTGTAGGAAGCCAGCAGACATGCACGTGGAGCCAGGAAAGCGATGAACGAACATGACCACACTCAGGAGGTATCTGGGCTGGTGTCATCAGGGAGCAGATAGGATTTAAAGCCATAGGCGGGACAAGATCACTAGGGACGTAAGTGTGGACAGAGCAGAGAAGGCCAAGGGACCCTTTCCTCTGGCAGGTCAGGAACATCTCTGGCAGTGACCAGCGACCCTTTGGCTTGTTTTGGAGCCACGTGGGATGTGCTCTGGCCCCACTTACTGTCCAGAGTTGGGTCCCGTGGGCGCCTGGGTGTAAGAGCTGGGGAGGTGGAGCCTCAAGTCACGGTGACAAGTGTGACAAGCAGCTCTCAATGTATCAGAACCAACATACCCTTGTCACCAGACACTGTGTGTCACCTCTTTTCTGTTCTGAAATGAAATGTGGAGATAACATAACCTGCCTACACATGTCGAAATAACGCCGTAACTCTAACACAGAAAAGAAGGACAGGGAAAGCAGTCTGTGATGAACAGGCGCGTGTTTCAGTCCACGGACGCTTGGCCACGGCCCATGAGGGGACACACCAAACGGCCGGGTCTCGCACGTGAAGTGAAACTCCCATAAATGGGAACGTCAGCAGTGAGTGTCCACCGGTATGTGACGTATCGGCTCACACGTCAAAGGGGATGGGGTTCTCCACAGTGGTCAGCAACTCACAACAAACCCGGGACTTGGGCAGCCACGGGGGCCACGAGGCGGCAGGGAGAGGAGTGTGAGCGTGAACACAAACACGCCAAGGGTGGAAGCCTGAGAGAGCGGAAGAGGCCCCGGCTGCCACGGATCGCTGGGCAGGAAAGCCAGCATCTGCAACTTCTTTTGTGAGAAAAACAGATCCTTCTTTGTCCAAGCCAATGTAGTTGGGTTTTCATTACCTGCAGCTCAGAGTATTCTTAACAGACCCCGTGTGTGCTGGGTCTGCTATGACGTCAGTGCTCCAGAAACACATCTCAAGTGAATGAGAGAATCTTGAGTGTCATCTCCTCTGGCTCCCATAAGCCTCTAACTCTTTCCTGATCCAAGTCAACTTTTCTCACTCCCTTTGTCCTCTCATGAAAGCCTGAAACCTCCGCCTTCCCTAAACAGTTGGTCTCCATGGCCCTAAGCCAGCTCCAGTGCTCCTAGCACATCCTCTCCCCAAGTGGATGAGAACTCACCAGTGGGTGGTCATCCCTCCTACGCTGACCACTCCGAACCCTGGGCTCTGGGCCAGACCTGGTGAGCCTCAGACCCATTTCCAAACTTCCTGGATGGCCCTGGGGGCCCACAGACAGAGGCTGCTCACGCCTGCCCCACGCCGAGGTGATGAATGCCCCCTGCAGGCACCTGCCCCTCACCAGGGTCCCAGGTTGCTGATGGCTTCCTCATCCATCCCCTCACCCAGGGAGACCCTGGAGGCATTCCTCCTGCCTTCTCACCCTGACACCCACTGTTTACCAGATCTCTGCTGTGCTCCCTCTCTTCCAACTCCTGCCCTCTCCTCTCTTCTCTACAGCTGGGATCCAGCTTCTCTTCTCCCTGGACGCTGCCCCTTGCCTGCTCACAGCCCTTCCATGGCTCCCCAGTGTCCTCATGATAAGCACCAAGCACTCCAGGCCTTTGGCAGGCGGGTCGCCCACATCACCAGCCTTTCCACCCAGCACTGGCGGCTGGGCCCCTGCAGGCCACTGGCCCCTCACACCTCCCACTCCTTCCAATCCCTCCAGTCAAAGTCCTTTCAGACCTCTCTATGCCCCAACCTTCAATCTCAGCCCCTAAATCCTGCTGTCGCTGGCTCCAGCATCTTTCCCCAGCCCTCCCCTTTAGCGCACCCCACAGTCCCTGTCCCAACACAGGCCTGGTCCTCCCTCACCTGAACCGCTGCCGCTATGTTCTCTCCCACACCCCTGCAAATCTGTCCCTATCAGGTTCTCCTCCCTCTCAGCCTTTGCCTCACCCCAGTTTCAGAGTCTCTCTCTGATCCGCCTGACCTCTGCATTTTCTCTGGCTGAGCTCCCGTCCTTCCGGTCCCTCCAACCACAGTCCCTCTTACCTGTGGCCTGGGCCACTGCCTTGAGAAGGACACCATCACCCACACCAAGCTCCAGGCCCTGCTGCGGTGGCCCAAGGTGGTTGAGGCTGAGGTAGAGGACGGGGAGGAGGTCTAGAGGCGACAGGGCCACCACGGAGCGCAGCAAGTTGCTCAGCGTCTCCACCATCCGGAGCCTGGAGGAGGGGACGGGCGTGTGACCACCTGGTTCTTCAAGGCCAAAGTGTGGTATAGGGGTGGGGTGGGTTTAAGGGGGTGGACACTAGAAAGAAATGGAGAACGGAGAAGAGGAAAGGGCTCAGGAACAGTCCCAGGCTCTGGGGCCTGGAGCCATGAGGAAAATCACAGATTGCTAAGTGGTGAGAAGGCCTTTGCAAAACCCTAACTGAGGAAATGATGACCGTGGAAAGCAATCACACCTAACCGATTCCATCTCGCTTCTAACCTTTAAGCTGTCCTTGTTCAGCCCTGAGTATAGCCAGAACCAACTTTGGGAAGGAATTCAGCTCATGGTTTGACTCTGAAACGAAATTGGTAATAGTTCTTTCTGGAAAAGACCCCTTTTTGCCTAGGGACCTGCCTCTGCAAGACTCACAAATTAGCTACAAGATTAGAAATTTAGGTTTAGGGGTCACGCAGCCTCTGGCTCCTCAGCCGTCTCCTGGGGATAACATCACTATTGTAAAACCTAAGACCAGGGCTTGAGAGAGCTTGCAGACCCTGCGCTCAGCCTGACACCACCCAGATAATCTGGCTCAGCGAGTTTCCCATCCCAACCAGGAACGGAAGACGGCAAGAAAAACTCACTTTGACCCCCAGTGAGTCCATCTTCAACCTGACCAAACGGCACTCCCCACTTCCCAAGACCCTACCTGCCAAATTTTCTTTAAAACCTCTGCTCCCCAAATGCTCAGGGAGACGGACCTGAGTGAAAATAAAACTCCGGTCTCCCGCCCAGCTGGCTCTGTGGGAATTACTCTTTCTCCGCTGCAGTTCTCCCGTCTTGATAAATTGGCTCTGTCTAGGCAGCGGGCAAGGTGAACCCACTGGGTGGATACAGTGGGGAAGTGACTTGGTGTGGCAGTAACAATGATGAAGATGGTGATGATCAGCCCAGAGAAATGACAGCTAATGCTACAGGGCGTTTTCCTTTTTTTTTTTGGGAAAAGAGTCTTGCTCAGTCGCCCAGGCTGGAGTGCAGTGGCGCAATCTTGGCTCACTGCAAGCTCCGCCTCCCGGGTTCACGCCATTCTCCTGCCTCAGCCTCCGAGTAGCTGGGACAACAGGCGCATGGCACCGCTTCCCTCTATTTTTTGGGAAAAGAGTCTCGCTCTGTCGCCCAGGCTGGAGTGCAGTGGCGCAATCTTGGCTCACTGCAAGCTCCGCCTCCCGGGTTCACGCCATTCTCCTGCCTCAGCCTCCCGAGTAGCTGGGACTACAGGTGCCCGCCACCACACCCGGTTAATTTTTTGTATTTTTAGTAGAGACGGGGTTTCACCGTGTTAGCCAGGATGGTCTCAATCTCCTGACCTCGTGATCTGCTGCCTCGGCTTCCCAAAGTGCTGGGATTACAGGCGTGAGCCACCGCGCCCGGCCTGCTACGGAGCATTTTCTAAATTCAGGCGCTGGCTTTGAGCACTCTGCACTCTTTTTTTTAAGGCAGAGTCTGGCTCCGTCGCCCAAGGTGGAGTGCAGTGGCACAATCTCGGCTCCCTGCAACCTCCACCTCGTGGGTTCGGGTCACTCTCCTCCGGAGTGGCTGGGACTAGCAGTGTGTGCCACCATGCCCGGCTAACTTTTTTTTAATTTTTAGTAGAGATGGGGTTTCAACATGTTGGTCAGGCTGGTCTCGAACTCCTGACCTCAAATGATCCGCCTGCCTTGGCCTCCCAAAGTGCTGGGATTACAGGCGCAAGCCAACACGGCCAGCCACTTTGCACCTTTTAACTCACTGAATCTTCACAGCTCGCCTCTGAGGTAGGTACTATTATTATTTCCATCTTACAGATGAAGAAACGGAGGCACAGAGAGTCCACGGCCTGCCCAAGGTCACAGAGCAAGTATCAAGCTGAGATGTAAACCAAGGCCGTGGGCCTGAGGACTGTGCTCCCGGCCACTAAGCTGCGCTGCCTCAGAAAAGAAAACCGTGTTTCTGTCTAAAACATCAAAGCTGGAAAGAATGGGTTTGTTACTGGCAAACTTAGGGGGCCTCATTAAAAAGAGAAGCTGTGTTTTTCTTACAGAAGTCTCATTACCAAGGCTTTTAAGGTTCAGAGAAGAAATACAAAAACCAACATTAGGGAAATCCCGCAGTAATAACTGTAGGCAAGAGCTACCATTGGATGGTGCAGTGGGTGGAACAGCCTATCCTGAAATTCGTGTCTACTCAGAGCCTCACCACATGACCTGATCTGGAAACAAGGTCTTTGCAGATGTACCTATAGATTAAGATGAGATCATAGTGAATTCAGGTAGGCTCTGAATCCAAAAAGCATCCTTACAAAATACAGAAGAGGGCCGGCTGTGGTGGCTCAGGCCTGTAATCCCAGCATTTTGGGAGGCTGAGGCGGGCAGATTACTTGAGGTCAGGAGTTCGAGACCAGCCTGGCCAACATAGTGAAACCCCGTCTCTATTAAAAATACAAAATTAGGGCCAGGCGCGGTGGCTCATGCCTGTAATCTCAGCACTTTGGGAGGCCGAGGCAGGCGGATCACGAGGTCAGTAGATCGAGACCATCCTGGCTAACTCTGTGAAACCCTACTAAAACACATACAAGAAAACTAGCCGGGCGAGGTGGCGGGCGCCTGTAGTTCCAGCTACTCGGAAGGCTGAGGCAGGAGAATGGTGTGAACCCGGGAGGCGGAGCTTGCAGTGAGCTGAGATCCAGCCACTGCACTCCAGCCTGGGTGACAGAGTGAGACTCCGTCTCAAAAAAAAAAAAAAAGTGCTGGTAACATCTGCTATGTGAGAAAGAAGGGACACTACGGAGCAGTCACAACAGGCTCGAATCACTTAACCAACATGGACACATATGGAAGTGGGGTTGACAGTGAAGGCAGGAAGCAGAATGAGCCACACATCTGGGCTCACCCTTGTGTCTTGCTCTGACCCATGAGAACGAGGCAGAAAGTCAAGAGGACCTGCTTTTGTGACCATGTCTGACATCATGATCATACGCCCGAGTGGGGTCGGAGGCCAAGTTGAAAGGATTTGGCGGAACAAGGCAGCATGGACTGCCATGCAGAGGACAGAGCCAGAAGCGTCCCCGTCCCCGCCCAGGCAGGCCTGATTAGTTACCGGGCAGACACCTCCTCGATCTTCTCAAACGTCCGGGCCACGGCCAGGTAAGGGACCCTGGGGAAGGAACAGAGACACAAGAGCGACAGTGGTGCAGGCTATACCACGCTGCCCGTCTGCACCCTTGCCTCCTCACACCTCCTTGGGACACCCTTGCCAATACCCAAATGCATGAGCTCACAGCCCAGGGCTGTCTCGCTGTCCCTTTCAATGCTGCTGATTGTCGCCAAAACACAGAAGGGAGACTTGACCATTTCCCCCAACCAAGGCTCTGCTTAGAGAGCCTCCGGCAGCAACAGGGACTGCAGGGGGACAGTCTGAAAAGGGAGAAACCTCACTTCTGGCCCGGTTTCCAGCAGGCGTCTTCCACGGGATGGTAGTTGTTCTTGGCAGGATTGTAACCGGATGGGTCCAGGGGTCTATGGAGGCAAGAGGGAGATTGAATCGCAGAGCCCTGGGTCAAAGCGAAGTCATTTCTCCAACTGTGATGTGCCAGGCTCTGTTTAAGACACACAGTGCAGAGCTATATGAAACAAAGTTTGCTAACCTGGAGCTCACACTCCAGCAGGAGAGTCAGAGGAAAGTGGGCAAAAAAAAAAACCCCTGTGTAAACACATCATTAGTTTTAAGTGTTAAAAAAAATCTTTCAGAAAACAAAAGAAAGCTGAGTAGAGGGAGAGGACGAGATGAGAGGTGCTGCTTCACAGGGCGGTCAGGGAACGCCGGAGACCCTATCTGGGCAGAATGAGGGGAGGGGTTAGCACAAGGGGCAGCAGGGGAAGAGCATTCCAGGCAGAGAGAATACCGAGTGCAAAGGCCCCGAGGTGCAGACACGCTTGAGAAACAGAAAAGGGATCGCATGGCTGAAGTAGGACAGAGGGAGGCATGTACAGTCCTGGGTGTCAGAAAGTGCCAGGTGCCATGCTAATGCCACATTGATTAACAATCAGACGTGGGAGGAAGGGACCTTTCCTTTTTTTTTTTTTTTTTTTTTTTGAGACAAAGTCTCGCTCTGTTGCCCAGGCTGGAGTGCCGTGGCATGATCTTGGCTCGCTGCAACCTCTGCCTCCTGGGTTCAAGTGATTCTTCTGCCTCAGCTTCCCGAGTAGTTGGGATTTTACAGGTGCGCACGACCACACCTGGCTAATTTTTTTGTTTTAGTAGAGATGAGGTTTCACTATGTTGGCTAGGCTGGTTTTGAACTCCTGACCTCAAATGATCTGCCCGCCTCGGCCTCCCAAAGTGCTAGGGTGAGCCACCGTGCCTGGCCAGAAGGGACCTTTCTAACTTCCTTTTCCAGATAAGGAAACTGGGGCACAGAGTGGTTGAGTAACTCACCCACAGCCACACAGCTGGTGAGCAGCACAGCTCTAGACACTATTCCCAACCTCTATTTTTTTTTTTTTTTTTTTTTTTTGAGACAGGGTCTCATTGTCACCCAGGCTAGAGTGCAGTGGAACGATGCTCACTGCAGCCTCAACCTCCTGGGCTCAAGCGATTCTCCTACCTCAGCTTCTTGAGCAGCTAGGACTACAGGTGCAAACAAGCAAGCCCAACGGATCTTTGCAGAGATGGGGTTTTGCTGTGTTGCTCACACTGGTCTCAAACTTCTGAGCTTAAGTGATCCTCCCACCTCGACCTCCCAAAGTGCTGGGATTATAGGCATGAGCCACTGCACCCGGCCTCAACCTTTATATCATAAGTGGTTCACACTGACCCCAGCCAAACTCTGCATTCAGACTCATCTGGGTTCCAATCTGCTCTGCCCCAGCCAGCTGTGCCTGCTGAGGAAGCAGCTTCCCCTCTCTGAACCACAGCATCTCCACCTGTCTGGGGAGCTAAGGGGTCTCTACTATGACAGGTTGTCCTGAAGGTTAAATAAAAAATGACAGTGAGGGTTCCCACTCCTGGCTGCATTTTATGGAACAGTGAGGACTCCCCAGCCCCAGGCCTACATCTCTACCAAAATGAGGACAAGGGTTCGGGGGCAGAAAGAGACGTCAGGATATTTTTCAGCTCTCCAGCTGATTCTGATGCTCACACAGGGCATGGATGGCCAAGACGGACAGTGCCACTGTGGGGTGCAAGAAAAGCAGTCATGCCGGGTGCGGTGGCTCACGCCTGTAATCCCAGTACTTTGGGAGGCCGAGGCAGGCAGATCACTGAGGTCAGGAGTTTGAGACCAACCCGGCCAATATGGAGAAATCCCGTCTCTATTAAAAATACAAAATTAGCTGGACATGGTGGCAGGCACCTGTAATTCCAGCTACTCGGGAGGCGAAGGCAGAAGAATCACTTGAACTCAGGAAGTAGAGGTTGCAGTGAGCTGAGATGGCGCCACTGCCTCCAGCCTGGGCGACAGAGCGAGACTCCGTCTCAAAAAAAAAAAAAAGCAGGTAGGAATGAGAGGACATGGGGACGTGGTGTGCGGAGGGAGCAGGAGGAGGCTGCAGATGCCAGGAGGCTACAATGTAAGGTGAACGGGGCTGGCTCGTGACGGCACTAGGAAGCCCAGCATTTATCCTCTGTGCTGGGGGGAATCGTAGATGGGTTTGGAGCATCGCAGGGGGGTGACATCGTCACTTTATAGGATATGTATCCACCCGCGCATCCAATCAGTCTTCAGTGTGACCTCCTGTGTGCATATTAGGTGTCATGGGAATCAGCCCAAACATCTCTTCAAATAATTAACAAAATTACAGTGAAGCAACGAATTGTTTAACAACCTACTCAGTGTCCCACAGCCCCAGCACACTGTACACATCACCAGGGCCAGGGCGGGGCGGCCAGCTCTCTATGGTTCATCCCCGTGGGCCACCCAGGGCTGGCACAGAAGGGGTGTTCAGTGAATTTTAAGGCAGAGGAGATGCGCCTACTGGCTTCCAGCACGTAACACTCAATCTGGTGAGTTCAGGCCAGGTGTAGTGGCTCCCGCCTGTAATCCCAGCACTTTGCGAGGCCGAGGTGGATGGATCACCTGAGGCTAGGAGTTCAAGACCAGCCTGACCAACATGCTGAAACTGTGTCTCTACTAAAAATACAAAAATTAGCTGGGTGTGGTGGCGTGCACCTGTAATCCCAGCTACTTGGGACGCTAAAGCAGGAGAATCGCTTGAACCTGGGAGATGGAGGTTGTAGTGACCTGAGATGGCACCACTGCACTGTAGCCTAGGCAACAGAGCAAGACTCCGTCTCAAAAATAAAAAATCTGGTGAGTTCAGAGCCAGAGGAACAGAGAAGTAGGAAGTGAGGCCAGAGAGGGAGGTGGGGGTCAGCTGTCGAATGGGCGTAGATTTTCTCCTGAGGGCTCTGGGGAACCCTAGAGGGGCAGAGTCAACTCTGGGTGTTAGAAAGATCCCCCAGGCTCTACGGGGATCAGACTGAGGATGAAAGACTGGAGGCAGGGTGGGGGGTGGCTGGGGCCATGGTCAGCAAACTCCGATCCTCGATGGTTTCTACGGGTCCTGGGAGCTAAGAATGGTGTTGCAACAGGGGCCAAATGTGTCCTGTAAAGCCTAAAATATTTACTCTCTGGCTATTTTTTTTTTTTTTTGAGACAGAGTCTCGCTTTGTCACCCGGGCTGGAGTGCAGTGGCACCATCTCGGCTCGCTGCAAGCTCCACCTCCCGGGTTCACACCGTTCTCCTGCCTCAGCCTCCGAGTAGCTGGGACTACAGGCGCCCGCCACCACGCCCGGCTAATTTTTTGTATTTTTAGTAGAGATGGGGTTTCATCGTGTTAGCCAGGATGGTCTTGATCTCCTGACCTCGTGATCCGCCCGCCTCAGCCTCCCAAAGTGCTGGGATTACAGGCTTCAGCCACCGCTCCCGGCTCCCTCTCTGGCTCTTTATAGAAAAGGTTTGCCAAGTCCTGCAAGAGGAGGAAGCCTGAGCTGGGGGTGGGGCTGTGGGAATGCAGAGAAGGAAGCACGCCTCGAAGACCCATTTCAGACCCGGACACTGACTCACCCCTCAGCAGCTCCCTCCTTTCCAGGAGTCCCTGGCTCCTCCTCCTTCACTTCTTTTTTGATTGCTGGCTTCCGTGGGGCTAGGAATGAAGACAGAAAACAGTGGGCCTCTTCTCCTTCCGGTAGCCCCCACCTCCCACCCATTCTGCACCCAGCACTATCCCAGTGCGTGGGCAGACGGGTGACAGGCTGGTAGACACAAGGCTGACTTTCCAACCAGCAGGGAGAAGGGTCTCACAGCATCTCAGGCCTCTGGAGAGAGGCCCACCAGCCTCCTGCCTGGACAACCCCGGGAGGTGGGGTGAGCAAGGAAAACTCACTGAAGAAGCTGCTGAGTGTCTTGGGAGCACTGCGGGGAGGCTTGGTCTGCTCTTCCTCCTCCTGCAGTTTCTGCCTCGTGGCCACCTTGGGCTCCGAAACGCTTTCCACTGGAATCTCTGCTTCTGCGGTGAGAGCGCTCAGACGGTGATGCAAACTCTTTTGACCCTGAGACTTTTTTTTTTTTTTTAACCTCCAAGATCATTCTGACCCCGTGGATGGTAGATATAGCTAAACCTACCCTTTTCCTTTCTGCTAGCTTTGAGCTGAGATCTCAGGCCTGCTGTCAACTCCTCAGTGCTAAACTAGTGGAATTCTAGCACTTGGCCTGACATAGGAGACTTAGGAATAGTGGTAAAAAGAAGTTTCATCCTCATGAGACGAAAATATTCCCAATCCTCCCAGCAGCTGTAGAAAATCAGATACAACTCTGTATCCCTAAAATTCTCCCCACAAGCGTTTCTAACACAGAGGCCTCACGGCCACTTGGACCACCCTGGGAGGGTAACTTCAGCCTCTAAAATCCTGTAACTCAGTTTGGTTGTCTAACTTAATTAATAACATTTAATTTACACCTATGACTTCTGAAAGCTGTGAATACTTTTTATCTTTTACTTTTTTTGAGGCAGGGGAGTTCTTGCTCTGTCGCCCAGGCTGGAGTGCAGTGGTGCGATCATAGCTCATTGCAACCTCCACCTCCTGGACTCGAGCAATCCTCCCACCTCAGCCTCCGAAGTAGCTGGGACTACAGGTGCGTGCCACCACACCCAGCTCCTTTTTGTATTTTTTTTGGTAGAGATGGGGTTTCGCCACGTTGCCCAGGCTGGTCTCGAACTCCTGGGCTCAAGCAGTCCACCCACTTCAGCCTCCCAAAGAGCTAGGATAACAGGTATGAGCCACCGCACCTGGCCTATGAAGACTTTTTAAAGAATGACTGGCTCTTTCCTCCTTTCCCACATGCATGGGAAAAAATAATAATTAAAAAAAAAAAAAAAACCCAGTAATAAAAACTATTCTTCTTCTAGATTTTGCACTTAAGCAGTAAGTTTGAGAATCTATGCCTTGTTTAAATTAATTGTCCTCCAAAGACTTCTGACCCCAAAATCAGGAGGTGGGGCAGGGCGGAGGAGGGACCAGAAACTCACCGGAGGTCTTTAGGGGCTTGGGAGGTGTGGCGGGCTGGTCCCTGTCTTCTCCTTCCTTCTCTGTTGCCACTTCAGCCTCTGTGAGGCTTTCTTCTGGGGTCTCCACTTCTGACAATAGACAGAACGGTCAGATGGCAAAAAAATCACAGTGAACCTACAAGGGCATTTTGACTCTGGAGGCAATCTGCCCTCATCTGCCATCTGTTTGTTGTTGTTGTTGTTGTTTTGAGACAGAGTTTCGTTCTTGTCGCCCAGGCTGGAGTGCAGGGGTGCGATCTCGGCTCACTGCAACCTCCGTCTCCTGGGTTCAAGCGATTATCCGGCCTCAGCCTCCCGAGTAGCTGGGATTACAGGCACCCACCACCACGTCCGGCTATTTTTTTGTATTTTTAGTAGAGATGGGATTTTACCATGTTGGCCAGGCTGGTCTTGAACTACTGACCTCGGGTGAGCCACCCGCCTCGGCCTCCCAAAGTGCTGGGATTACAGTTCTATCTTGTACCAATCCAAGGTACCTGTTAAGTGGCGGGCCATGTAAGACCCCGCTCCTCGTCAACCCCAAGCAAGGCAGGGACCTTGAGGGAGTCCAGCCCCCATTTGCCTATGTAGCCAAGACATACACGGTGTGTCTTTCCTTACAGATGGTTCCTTTAGTGTTATTCACCCCAAAATAGAATCTGAAAGGGTTAAAAATGTAAATGACAGCCTGCTATTGACAAAAATTTTTAAAGTTAACAAAAATCATACCTCTAGGGTCACAATAAAAACTGTAAAAACCAACTTGGGAAAAATCTGCCTTAGTAGAAAGAGCCACCTTCACTGCCCCTCACTGGACACTGACAATGGCTAAAAGCGTAGTTTACAGTAAAATTTGTACTAAAAATTATCAATAAGAAATCAAATCTTTTGTTTTTTTGAGACGGAGTCTCCCTCTGTCGCCCAGGCGGGAGTGCGGTGGCGCAATCTCAGCTCACTGCAACCTCCACCTCCCAGGTTCAAGTGATTCTTGTGCCTCAGCCTCCTGAGTAGCTGGGACTACAGGCGCCCGCCACCATATCCAGCTAATTTTTGCAATTTTGGTAGGGATGGGGTTTCACCACGTTGGCCAGGCTGGTCTCTAACTCCCGACTCAAGTGATCCACCCGCCTCAGCCTCCCAAACTGCTGGGATTACAGGCATGAGCCATCGCACCTGGCCAAGAAATCAAATCTTAACCAAATTTAAATCTGCCCTGGGAAAATGGACCTTTTATTTGTTTGCAGAAACAAAAAACCTGACGACCCTAAAGGCTGCAATTGGTGTAATCTCATGCAGGCCCCAGATGATCAATGGATCAGATCTTTATGGCTGTTTCCGGTGGGTTCACCAACATGCCGAGAACTCACTGGGCACTGCAAGGTATTTTGGATTTTTCAAAGGAAACCCGGCGACACCTGTTGGCCACTGTATGAACTACAAGTTCGAGGTATTTCAGTTTTCGGTATTACGTCACATTCCTTGTAATGACACTGCATCTCTGCAAAGCTGGGTTTTCATAGGTTGCTGCTATAAAAATCAAGTACTGTACAAAAATCAACATAGAACAGGATATGACGGTGGCAGTTTTCAATTAGATTCCACTGTTTAAGATGTTACAGAGTATCTAAGGCATTTCCCACAAGTAATTGTGGTTATTTAAGAACAAAATACAGGCTGGGTGCGGTGGCTCACGCCTGTAATCCCAGGGCTTTGTGAGGCCGAGGTGGGTGGATCATGTGAGCTCAGGAGTTCGAGACCAGTCTGGTCAACATAGTGAAATCCCACCTCTACTAAAAATACAAAAATTAGCTGGGCGTGGTGCTGGGGGTCTGTAATCCCAGCTACGTGGGAAGCTGAGGTGGGAGAATCACTTGAGCCTGGGAGATGGAGGCTGCAGTGAGCCCAGACTGTACCACTGTACTCCAGCCTGAGTGATAGAGTGAGACTCCGTCTCAAAAAAAAAAAAAAACACACAAATATTACTTTTTTTTGCAATGTATGTACAGTATCTACTAGATGTTTGGACATAACCACTTAATCAATAGAACTGATAAGGTATTGGCCTAGGAGCACCATAAAAAAAATTACTAAGACATCAAGGGTGCTGTGAACTAAGAAAGTTTGGGAACTTCAGCTTTATGGTAAAATTTACAAGGAAAAGGAAATCATTTAGAAGAAAATAGTTTCCATTAAATAAATATAAAAACAGAAAATAAAAATGGGAAACTGTGCCTGAATTATGACTAAATTAAGATGTCCAAACAAATATATCCCACAATGTTTTCAGAACAAAAGTTCCCACATTGGTAGGTGGAATTCCTGGGGTTCCTGGACACAGGCATCAAATCGGCAGGGTCCGAACATCCTGAGCTCTCAGGCCCCTGCCCTTGCGGATCCCCCACCACACACACACATAGTTCTCTCCTCCTGGGGGCTCACCTTCCTCCTCCTTCTTCCTTTTGGCTTCTCTGTCCTCGTCCGCACTCTGCTCTTCCAGGACTTCCTGAATGGTCCGTTTCGGGAGCTGCTTTCGAGCTGGGGAGGCAAAGGGCTTGGGGTAGCTGACCTCGCTGGCCTGTGTGCTCCCATCCCAGAGAGCTCAGACCCGCTGATGTAGCCCCTGGAAGGCTCTGGGCCCTCCCCCCTTCTCTGCCTGCACACAGCCACTGCCCCAGTGCAGGCCGCACCCTTCAATCCCTGCTGCTTCCTGGCTGTGTGACCTTGGGCAGGTTACTCAATTCCTCTGTGCTTTGCTCTCTCACGACTGCAGAATGGAAATAACCCCCACAAGGAAACAATGATGTAATGTACTCGGCACAGTACCGATTCCAGCAGGTCCCCTGAGCTCCCCACCGCTCCCCTCAGATCTTAACTGCCTCCACGTGTTCCAGACAGCTTCCCCGGAACCTCGGAAGTCTGGAAGTGGCAGGGAATAAACTAGCCCCAGGAGAGGCCCTCACCCCATGATCAGCAGGAGTTGGTATATCAGTACCCCAGCTGCCTCGCATCTCGAGGATCACTCTGGAGCATTGACACCATTCTCCAGAGAATCCCAAAAAACTAAGCTCCAGCTGCCCAACGTGTAGCCGACCTAACAGCCCATCCCGTGTTGGCTGCTCCCCTGCCCTGAATCACCCTCTGTTCCCTGCACCTCCTAAACAAATTACTTGCATTTGGATCCCTGTTTCAGAGCTTCAGAGCCTGCTTCCAGAAGACTCTAAACTAACTAAACCTAACTAACCCTTGATGAAGAGCTCACACGAAGGCAGTTACACGCAGCTTCACTGTTATATCTCATGGCGCCTGCTGCGCCACCTGGTCCCTGGTCTCCCGGCCCCCAGTGGCTCCTTCAACCTTCTATCAGCATGTCAGGTACTGTCTCTCCCTGCTCAAAACCCTTCCATGACTCCACATTCTCTGCTGTATCCAGGATAAAGTCTTTTGATGTCTACCCCGATCCTACCTAATCTCTCTTCATCTGACCTTCTAACCCTTCCCACACCACGTACTCTACCTTCTTTGATATCACCGCTAAACTGGGGTGTTTCCAGACACACCCAGCCGTTCACCCCTCCCGGCCTCAGCATATGCGATTTGGGAGCCAGCTCAATGTCCCTCCCTCTGAACATAATCCCCTGACGCACCCCCAGGGCCAACCTCAGCGTCCACCTGGAGCTCCCAGCATGCCCTCAGCCACACCGTCACTTCCTTATGGCCACCTTTCATTGAGGGATGAACCTGCCTCCCCGGCTCACAGCCCTTCTGCGGCTCCCAGGATCTGCAGCACGAAGCCCAGGCTCCTTAGCTGGGTGTGCAAGACCTTTTGAGATCCAGCCCCCACTCTCCTCTCTAGCTCACCTCTCACCACGTGCTCTCCTCAAACTTTCCCTGCTCCTCAGATCGCATCCGATTCTCCAGAAACAAGGAAGTAGACGAGAGGCCCAAACATGCCATGCTGGTCCCATCTCGGGGCCTCTGCATGCGCCTTTCTTGTCTGAGACACGTGCATCTGTCCTTTCTCAACATGGCCAACTCCAATCCATCTTCTAAGATGGCTCAGCCATCACCTTCCCCGGGCTGCTTGACTTCTGAGCTCCCAGAGTACCCTGCGTCACCCAGCGTCGTCCAATGGAAAGATCTGGCAAGCCATGTATGTAACCTTAAACTTTCTTGCAGCCACGTTAATAAAAAGCGGGAAAAACCAGGTTGAACTTGGTTTGAAGAATCTATGTTGCTCAACACATCTAAAATAGTATGATTCCAACATTCTTTTCTCATGCTAGGTCTTCAAAATCCAATGAACTCACTGCACATCTCGAGTTGGACACCAAATGTTTCATCGGAAACGTGGTCTGTGCAGGTTTCATAAAACGTACGGCTATTCACATACCAAATGACGTGGAAAAAGTACAAAGTCTTTACTCACTGAATTGCATATTAGCTTTCAAATGTAAATTCAACTGAAAGGATCTAACATGAAAGATTCAGCTCCTCTGTCACACTCACCACACTAAAGCGCTCAGCAGGCCGGACCGGACAGCAAGGGCTCACGCTGCCCCGCGTTACGTGTGGGTCTCTCACCCCGTTCTTCCCCTACAGCAAACATTCCCACTCCCTCTTAGGACAAAGATGCTGTTCCCCAGGCTGGCTTTCCAGGACCTTCTCACCTCGCTGCTCATCGTCCCCAATCCTGCCCTCTACACGCCAGTATGCCAGGCCCTGAGCGGCCCCCAGGCCTTCTCAATTTATATGTTCCCTTGCCTAGCATGCTCCCCTCCTCCTTTGCTGGTTGCCTCTTCTTTGTCCTAAAGGGCTCAGTTTGGTTAGCCTCTCTTCTGGAAGTCTCCCTTGAGCCATGGCCCCAAGCTTGTGTTCCCACGTGAGCTGTGAGGCCTCCATCTCAGCAGATAATTACAACCACAATGACCAACAATGATTGAGCCCTGACTGAGGGCTGGGCCCAGTTCTGAGCAGCTTACACGTGCTATTTTCTAACTCAGATATTTCTGTGCGGTAGGTGCTGCCATTATCATCATCTCTACAGATAAAGCAAACTAAGCTCAGAGAAGCTTGGTCATTTGTCCCAGGTCATACAGCCAGTGGATGGTGGACCCATGCTCTTAACCACAACACTGAGACCACCACTGTCATTAAGGATGACTACCTTGGATGGAAATCCAAGCGGGGAGAAAGGCAGGCGACTGGCCGGTGTGGTGGCTCACGCCTGTAATCCCAGCATTTTGGGAGGCTGAGGTGGGCGGATCACCTGAGGTCAGGAGTTCGAGACCAACCTGGCCAACACAGTGAAACCCCGTCTCTACTAAAAATACAAAAATTAGCCAGGCATGGTGGCACGCTCCTGTAGTCCCAGCTACTCAGGAAATTGAGGCAGGAGAATCGCTTGAACCCAGGAGGCAGAGGTTGCAGTGAGCCGAGATCTCGCCACTGTACTCCAGCCTGGGCGACAGAGCAAGACTACGTCTCAAAAAACAAACAAACAAAAAAAGAAAGGCAAGCAACTGAAGGGGCAGTGGCCCGTGTGTTCTCACCTGTGCGACGCTTCGGGATCCCTGATGGGGAGCTGTCCATGGGAGAGGTGTCAGAGAGGGAAGCGCTGTTTTCAGGAGATGTGGCAGGACGGGGCGGGGAGACCTGTGAGCAGTCCGGGGCAGGCTTCTGGAAGAGGAAAGAATGGTTCTAGAGTGAGTGGGGAAGGAGGGACTCCATTTCCCAAAAGTTGAGAGTAGAGGGGACTGAAATCTCTCTCTGAGTCTACCCTCCTCTCTGACCTTATGATCTCAGCCCTAACCCAGGTCTGGTCTCTTGCCACCTGGGCCATCATCCCGCCCTCCAGTGCAGGATCATGGTCCCATCAAGGACCCCCATAGCACTTCTGTTTTCTGCAGTAACAGAATTTTCGATTCTCCTGCCTCAGCCTCCTGAGTAGCTGGGACTACAGGCCTGCACCACCATGCCCGGCTAATTTTTGTATTTTTAGTAGAGACAGGGTCTCACTACGTTGGCCAGCTCTACACAACAGGATGTCAGGAGAAATGATATACACCTCTTTGTATAGTTTTTTTTTTTTGAGACAGGGTCTCACTCTGTCGCCGAGGCTCGAGTGCAGTGGCGCGATCTCGGCTCACTGCAATCTCCGCCTCCCAGGTCCAAGGAATTCTCCTGCCTCAGCCTCCCGAGCAGCTAGGATAACAGGTGCACGCCACCATGCCCAGCTAATTTTTGTCTTTTTTATAGAGATGGGGTTTCACCATGTTGGCCAGGCTGGTCTCAAACTCCTGAGCTCAAACGATCCTCCCGCCTTGGCCTCTAGAGCACTGAAAATACAGGCGTGAGCCACCGTGCCTGGCCTTCTCTCCATGCAGATTGGATGTTTGTTCCCTCCAGGTCGCATGTTGCAATCTGGTCTCCAATGTTGGAGGTATGACGTGGTGGGAGGCATTTGGGTCATGCGGGCAGATCCCTCATGAATGGCTGGTACCCTCCTTGTGGTAGGAACCGGGTTCTCCCTCTACTGGTTCACGAGGGCTGCTGTTTAAAATGCCTCTCTCGCCATGTGACACACCTGCTCCTCCTCCACCGTCCACCGTGACTGGAAGCATCCTGAGGCCCAGGAGCAGATGCTGGCGTTACACTTCTTATACGGCCCGCAGGACTGTGGACCAAAATCAACCTCTTTATAAATTAACTGCTCTCAAGTATTCCTTTATAGCAATATGAAATGGACTAACATGCATTTCTTGGTTCAAATAACATCCACTTAATGTTGAGTGGGTGCCCGCCTCTTCCTGTCGGTGGAATACGGATATTCACAGGGACAAGGGCATCTACAGAGAGCAGACGACAGCACAGAGGAAGCCTGGGCCTCTCACCCTGTGAGACTGTCACATGAATCCCGGACTCTGCACTCATGAGCAAGAAAAATAAGTTTGCGTCTTGCCTGAGCCACTGCTACTGTGTCTCCGTTTCAGTCACTCACTTCTCTTCTTACAGGACCCTGTGCCAGTTATTAAGTGATTTTCTCTCAGCTCCAAACCTGTCACTGTCCAGTCTCCCCCGTGATGCCAGGCCTGGGACTCCATGAATCTCCTTCTTGCTCTGGCACCACGTCGGCATCAGGCAGTGCCAATGGCGGGAACTAGAGGGCACTGCATGATTGGAGGCATAGCCAGCTTCTCTCCACTGGGGGCTCAGCTGCTGGATCCCACTGACAGTTTTCTGTAACACTCATGGGGCTTGCCACGTGGTACCTGATCAGAGACACTGGCATCTCCCACCCAGTGCTCCCTTCCTGAAAGATCAGAGTTCCAGGCTCTTGAGGCACCTTCTCTAAGCTCAGAGACCTGCCAGCAGTCCCGCCACAGAGGTGTGAATTTCAGCTCCAAAGCCACAGGGACGGTCGCTGCACCTGGCAGTTGCTACCTCCATGATGCCTTAGAGTTAGTTCTCTCTTTACCCCTTCAGTTACCTATTTAACAACTGCACACCTAGTGACCATCCTTTAAACTCCCTCTGTTCAAATCACTGGTATGGTTTCTGCCTCCCATTGAAACCCTGATGGAGATAGAGGTCTCAGAGAATTTTTTTTTTGAGATGGAGTCTCGCCCTGTTGTTCAGACTGGAGTGCAGTGGCATGATCTCGGCTCACCACAACCTCCGCCTCCCAGGTTCAAGCGGTTCTCCTGCCTCAGTCTCCCGAGTAGCTGGGACTATAGGCCCGTGCCACCATGCCTGGCTAATTTTTGTATTTTAGTAGAGACAGGGGTTCACTATGTTGGCCAGGTTGCTCTTGAACTCCTGACCTCATGATCCACCCACCTTGGCCTCGCAAAGTGCTGGGATTACAAGCGTGAGCCACCACGCGTGGCCAGAGGAATATTGTAAACACTGCCCAGGACTAAACGATCTCTGCCTCTCTTCTGCCCAAAACTCTTCCTAGTTCCCCAGAAGCCTCAGGGTAAAGTCCAAGCTCCAAAAGAGATCTCTGTCCTAATACCTGGAACCTGGGCATATGTTAGGTTACATGGCAAAGAGTAACTGAGGTTGCTAATCAGTGGACCTTCCGATAGCAGGATTATCCTGGACTATCCAGGTGGGCCTGATACAGGCACAGGGCCTTCAAAGTGGAAGAGGGCGGCAGGAGAGGAAAGTCAGGGTGAGATGTGGCCACAGAAGAAAGGCACAGAAGGAGGCAATGCCACGTGCTTTTTTTTTGAGACGGAGTCTCACTGTGTTGCCCAGGCTGGACTGCAGTGGCGTGATCTCAGCTCACTGCAAGCTCCACCTCCCGGGTTTACGCCATTCTCCTGCCTCAGCCTCCCGAGTAGCTGGGACTACAGGTGCCTGCCACCTCACCCAGCTAATTTTTTGTATTTTCGATAGAGATGGGGTTTCACCATGTTAGCCAGGATGGTCTCGATCTCCTGACCTCGTGACCCGCCGCCTTGGCCTCCCAAAGTGCTGGAATTATAGGCGTGAGCCACTGCGCCCAGACACTTGCTTTGAAAATGGAGAAAAGGGGATCCCTGGTGGCTGCAAAAGGCAACTCCTGGATTCTCCCCTAGAGCCCCCAGAAATGAACGCAGACCTGCTGACACCTTGATTTTAGCCCAGTGCAACCCATTTCAGACTCACGACTCCCAAACTGTAAGACAATAAACTGGCATTGTTTGAAGCCACTGCATTTATGGTCAATTGTTACGGCAGCAAATGGGAAGCTAATATAAGGTGAGGAAAGTTTCACTGAGAAAGTGGTATCCGAGCAAAGCATGGAAGAAAGCAGGGGACTGAGCCAGGTGTGTATCTGGGAAAAGAGGTAGTGGCCCAGACGTGGAAGTGCACCTGGTGAGTGTGGAAAGCCAGGACGGAGCGAGCTGAGGAAGAGCTGTCCATGCAGCTGCAGATGTGATGGACAGGGGGAAGAGAGGAGGAGCAGGAGGGGCTTGGTAGGTTCTCACAAGGCCTGGCTTTGGCCTGTGGTGGTAATACCAGGGGGTTTGGGCAGGGAGTTACAGGACCTGACCTCACCACTGACAGAATAAGCAGCACTGTGCTTTGGACATCATCCACAAAGCAATGAACAAGCATTAAATGACTTAAACAGGGGAAGAGAGTGATCCAATGTTTTTGGAGAAGTTAAAAAGCCCTCTGACCACAGGAGAGGCTAGATATACTTTTGAGCCCTTGTTTTTTTTTTTTTTTTGCTTTATTTTTGAGGCAAGGTCTTGCTCTGTCACCCAGGCTGGAGTACAGTGGTACAATTGTAGTTCACTGAAGCCTTGAACTCCTGGGCTCAAGCGATCCTCCTGCCTCAGCCTCTCAAGTAGCTAGCACCACAGGCATGCGCCACCACACCTGGCTAATTTTTAAAACATTTTTTTTTAGAGATGGGGGTCGCACTATGTTGCCCAGCCTGGTCTCGAACTCCTGGCCTCAAGTGATCCTCCCACGATGGCCTCCCAAAGTGTTGGGATTACAGACGTAAGCCATTGCACTGGGCCCTGAGCCCTTACTTTACATCAGGCACTATTCTCAGATCTGTACGTAAATGAACTCATTTCATCTTCCCAGTCACCCTATGAGGAAGGCGTTATCAGGAGCTGCATGTTACAGGGGAGGCACCCAAGACGTAACTTGGTGAAGGAGACCACCTGAGGCCCTAGGGCAGGGGCAATTAGGACCAGGCCGTCTGCACTCAACACAACCAGGAAACACATCCACTTCTCCCAGGCAATTTCTCCAGAATCCTCCTCAACAGCTACTGCGCTCTGTTCCAAAGGCTAATGGGAATTAGTTTCTTCAGGTAAAAATGGGCAGGCTGATGGGGACCTACCTGGCCTTTAGCAGGGCTAAGGGCTTCATCCTCCTCTTCCCCTTCGCTGCCCAGGACCCGGGCCGCCTTCCTCCCTGGCCTCTTCACTGGAGAGTCACTATCAGACACCACTCCATTCCACTCTTTCAGTGCTGCCCTGGAAGGTGGGGAAATGGGGGTGTAAAGGGGCGACTACAGCAGGCAGAGTGGGGTCACTGCTCACAAACACCCTGGTTTCTTTGCTGTTTCCTTCCCTTCCTTTCAAGCATCCAATGAACATTCTCTAGTTGCCTCCTCAGCAAATCTCATCATTTCATCCATCAATGCATCCATCCACCTGCCCACTCATCCACTCACCCACCCATCACACATCTCTGGAGGCCTTCGGAGTGTCTGCCCTGTGATGGGTGATGCTGAGGAGCAAATGGAGTCCCCGCCTAAGGCTCCACTGATCTCCAGCATCTATTGGGAAACCTTCTTTTTTTCTGAGATGGAGTTTTGCTCAGTCACCCAGGTTGGAGTGCAGTGAGCCGAGATCACGCCATTGCACTCCAGCCTGGGCAAAAGCGAGACTCCATCTCAAAAAAAAAAGAGTATCGCTGTCTTCCACTTAGATGAGACAGCATTAAGATGTGGCCAGTGGCCAGCTTCTCTGCATCATGGAGAATGTCTGGCTGCAGAACGAAGCCAAGACCTGCAGAAACAGAGACTAATGGGCAACTCCGAGGCTGTTGGATCCAGCTGTGCCTGCAGCTGCTCTTGCTCTTGGACTTCCGGCTGCCTGGCTGAAAAAATCTTTCGGGTCCCAAGACATTTTGCATTAGGTTTGTACACTTGCAACCAAGAGAATTCTGACTGCTAAAGGAAAAAATTCACCATATCCCAGCCCTGTGACGTACTTCGGAGGGGGCTCCATCTCTCTGCTGCTGTTGGATGCCTCCTTCTCAGGCTTCTTCGCTTTACCCTCTTTCTTGGGGTGGAAGAATGACCTAAAGGAGCATAAAAGGGAATTTAAAAAGGAGAATAACAGCACCAATACCCTGCCTATCTATGCTGCATTCTATAACTTCTAATACCATTTCCCATCTCAGCACATAACAGAGAATTTCAAACAAGCCCTTTAACCTAACTGATAGGGAAACTCAGACTCAGACAGAGGAGACAACACTGTACTTATTTTTCTGCCCTTACTTTTTGCAAGATACAATACATCCCAAGTTTCATTCAACAAATATCAACTAAGCACTTTTTAACCTTTTTTTTTTTTTTTTGAGATGGAGTCTCGCTCTGTTGCCCAGGCTGGAGTGCAATGGCGTGATCTCAGCTCACTGCAAGCTCCCCCTTCTGGGTCACAGCAATTTTCCTGCCTCAGTCTCCCGAGTAGCTGGGATTACAGCTGCCCGCCACAACATCCGGCTAATTTTTTTCGTATTTTTGGTAGAGATGGGTTTTCTCCATGTTGGCCAGGCTGGTCTCAAATGCCTGACCTCAAGTGATCTGCCCACCTTGGCTTCCCAAAGCGTTGGGATTATAGGCATGAGCCACCACACCCAGCCTAAAAAAATTTTTTTTTCTAGATGGAGTTTTCACTCTTGTTGCCCAGGCTGGAGTGCAGTGGCGTAATCTTGACTCACTGCAACCTATGTCTCCTGGATTCAAGCAACTCTCCTGCCTCAGCCTCCTGAGTAGCTGGGATTACAGGCAGCCGCCACCAAACCTGGCTAATTTTTTTTTTTTATTTAGTAGAGATGGGGTTTCACCATGTTGGTCAGGCTGGTCTCGAACTCCTGACCTTAGGTGATTCACCTGCCTCCCAAAGTGCTGGGATTACAGGCGTGAGCCACTGTGCCCGGCCTAACTAAGCACTTATTATGTGCCAGGGTCTGTTCTGGGCCTGAGGGGTTTGGCGGTGACCCAGACACATGAAGTTCCTGCCTTCAAGCAGTTGACACTCTGGTGAAGGACACAAACAGTAAGCAAACAATTAAATATAAAATGTTGGGGCTGAGCACGGTGGCTCATGCCTGTAATCCCAGCACTTTGAGGAGGCTGAGGTGGGCGGATCATGAGGTCAGGAGATCGAGACCATCCTGGCTAACATGGTGAAACCCCGTCTCTACTAAAAATAGAAAAACAAAATTAGCTGGGCGAGGTGGCAGGCGCCTGTAGTCCCAGCTACTTGGAAGGCTGAGGCAGGAGAATGGCGTGAACCTGGGAGGCGGAGCTTGTGGTGAGCCAAGATCGTACCACTGCACTCCAGCCTGGGCGACAGAGAGAGACTCTGTCTCAAAAAAAATGTTGGAAGGCGTGCAGTGCTCTGAAAAATATAAATAAAGTAAGGCACTTTTCAACTAACTCATTAGAGATTGCCTAGAAGGGGGCTTCTTCCTAAGAACACAGTGCTGAGAGGAAAATTAGGAACTTTACAGTGGGGAGGTCTGGCCAGCACTCCCCTAACCAAGCGATGAAGGTTCGCTTCACCAGCGATGCCACAGGAAACTTACATGCGCCTGACACCAGCCAGCATCTTTCGGTGGTATCTTTCCAAAAGCCCATAACCCTAGTGTAATTATGAGAATAACACTGCGTATGGCAACACCGGGGACAATTCTACAGGATACCTGTTCCGTATCCCCAAGACTGACAAACGTCATACAAAACAAGGAAACTCGGAGAAACGGCCACCCAGAGGAGACTGACACGTGATGATCAAATGCAACATGGTACCCTGAATTGAACTCGAGAATAGAAAAGGACATTTAAAACAAAAAAATCTGGCGAAATCTGAATAATAAAATACAGAGTTCAGTTAAGAGTAATGTACTGACGTCGGTTCCTCCGTGGTGAGAAATGGATCGTAGTCCTGTATGATCGTAGCAACGTGCTGTCGGGGGGCTGTCCTATGAACTGAAGGATGTCTAGCAGTATGCCTGGCTTTTAGCCACCAGATGCCAACTGGCAATGGAAACTGGGCGAGGGTATACAGGACCTCTCTGTACTGTCTGTGCAACTTTCCTGTAACTCTAAAATTATTCCAGAATAAGAAGTGTATTTAATCTTCAAAAAGAAAAGGAAAATCATGCAAAAGCAAGGGGACACAAAGCAATCGAAGGCATCATCAGCCCTGGAGAGACAATCCCCAGATTCCTTATCACGGGAGAAAAATGGAACCCAGGATTTGCGTAAGCCACTCACCGCCTCCCAGGTTTCTGGGACGGATGCCCAGGTCTGGGTCTCTCTACCATCCACTTTCTCCGCCTGGTAACAGCCCCTCCGTTTTCCTCTTGGGATGCTTCTTACCCCACACTCTCTCAGTACGCACGATTTGAGTGCACTGGCCCTTTTGCTCGTGACCAGGGGTGGACACATGACTCAGGCTGCATCCCCGTGGCCGGTTCAGGGATAGGTATGTGGCCCGAGCTGGGCCAGTGAAACTGGGCTCTAACACCCTCTTTCCACGGGGAGGCTAACCAGGGGAGAGCCCGCCTGAGGGTGAGGACAACCTCAAGGACAGCAGAGCTGAACAATGGAGAGAGACAGATTCCCAGGGAGAAAGTTTTGGCAACTGGACGGAACCAAGCCTGAGGCTGTGTACTCCAGCAGGTTTCAATGACATAAGTCAAGTCACGCCCTTTCTTGTCTTCCTGAAGCCAGACTGCATTAACACAAAGTTTCTCAAGCTAGACACTACTGACGTTAGGCCTGATGGTTCTGTGTTTTCGGGGGGCTGTCCTACAAACTGAAGGGTGTTAAGCAGCATGCCTGGCTTTTAGCCACTAGATGCCAACGGCAAACCCTGTGTCCCTAGGTTGTAACAACCAAAAATATCTCCAGACACTGGCTGGGCGCAGTGGCTCACGCCTGGAATCCTAGCACTTTGGGAGGTTGAGGAAGGTAGATCACGAGGTCAGGAGTTCCAGACCAGCCTGACCAACACGGTGAAACCCTGCCTCTACTGAAAATACAAAAATTAGCCGGGCGTGGTGGCGTGCACCTGTAATCCCAGCTACTCAGGAGGCTGAGGCAGGAGAATTGCTTGAACCCAGGAAGCGAAGGTTGCAGTGAGCCAAGACTATGCCACTGCACTCCAGCCTGGGTGACAGAGCGAGACTCTATCTCAAAAAAAAAAAAAAAATATCCAGACATTGCCAGATGTTCCCTGGGGAGCAAAACTGTTGCTAACTGAGAACCGCTGGGGTGGGTTTCTGTTCCTTGCAACTAAAAGGAGTGGTTCAATATACCGTCTTCCATATCCCACGGCTCATTTTCCTTACTACTTGACTCCTGGAAATTCCAACTCAAAATCTAATGTAAGGGTTTTTTTTTTTTTTTTTGGTACAGATTTACAGAAAGAAACAGAGGACTTGGAGAATGAAAGACTCGGGGCAAGGGAGGGTCCTCACATGATACTTCGCTGCATGTTGGCGCCAGAATTCTCCCTTCCTGTCCAGCACTTTCCTTCGTCTGTCAGCTGCTCCTGGAACAGAAATCCAAACACTTGTTGAGGTGACTGGTTGTGCAGAGATCCAAACACATAAAACCCTTTCTTTCAGAAAGGAAAAAGAAAAAAAAAAAAAACCCAGAAACATGAATTTTCCCTTTAAGAAGAAACTCTTGTTTTTATGAACCAAAAAAATTTGCTAGTGAGACTTACTGGTGAAGAATAAAACTTACAAATCAGAAATTAAGAGGCCTCCTTTACCATAAGAAGACTGTTTTTCATCTAATATGAAGAATAGACTGAGGACCTGAAATGGGTTTTTTTTGAAGTTTAAAGGTTAGTGAAAAATTGTTTTAAGGTGATGACATAATTCCCTAAAACAACTGTGGAAGCTTATAAAATTATACCCGCTGGTCTACATAAATTAGCTGTTGGGCAATTTCTAAGGTATGCTGTTATTTCAAGCAAAGGGCAGAATATCACAGAGTGTGCTACTGTACTGTGTAAAAGAGAGACTATAGGCCAGGCACGGTGGCTCACGCCTGTCATCCCAGCACTTTGGGAGGCCAAGATGGATGGATCACCTGAGGTCAGGAGCTCAAGACCAGCCTGGCTAACATGGCAATACCCTATCTCTACTAAAAATACAAAAATTAGCCAGGCGCAGTGGCGAGCGCCTGTAATCCCAGCTACTCTGGAGGCTGAGGCAGGAGAATCACTTGAACCCGGAAGGTGAAGGCTGCAGTGAGCCAAGATTGTGCTACTGCACTCCAGTCTGGACAAGAGTGAAACTCCATCTCGAAAAAAAAAAAGAAAAAAGAAAAAGAAAAAAAAAGAAAGACTGTAAATGTATCCACATATCTTGTATATGCACAGAGCATCTCTGTTGGAAGACAAAAAACTGGTGATGCTGTCGCCTGAGGAGGGACAGACACTGGAGGGAGATTTTTTTTAACACACATGCTTTTGCAGGCAGAACAATCAGAATCCATTACCCCTTCAAAATATATTTTTAAAAATTAAATACTTTTTTAAAGTCTATTATTTAATAAAATCAGTAACAGTCACTGGGGCTTCCACAGTTTAGAGTAACGCTAATGAAAGGGTTCCTAGGCCGGGCGTAGTAGCTCATGCCCATAATCCCAGCACTTTGGGAGGCCCAGGCGGGTGGATCACTTGAGGTCAGGAGTTCGAGACCAGCCTGGCCAACATGGTGAAACCTCGTCTCTACTAAAAATACAAAAATTAGCCAGGTGTGGTGGCTGGCACCTGTAATCCCAGCTACTGGGAATGCTGAGGCAGAAGAATCACTTGAACCCTGGAGGCGGAGGTTGCAGTGAGATCACGCCACTGCACTCCAGCCTGTGCAACAGAGTAACACTCTGTCAAAAAAAAAAAAAAAAGAAAAGAAAAAAAGAAAGCGTTCTTAATCTGGGGTCCACAGAACCCAGAAGTCCAAGAGCAGAACTCAAGTTTGACAGGAAAGAAATTACGACTTTATTCTTGTAAACTTTTTATTGGAACTGAGCCTTTTCTTCCATTATAAATATTAAACATATAAAAATTATATATTTTCTATATCTTTTTTTTTTTTTTTTTTTTTTTTTTTTTTTTT
>NW_012115710.1:6025257-6028236 GCF_000951035.1 Colobus angolensis palliatus | reverse complement strand
TGATCCGCCTGCCTCGACCTCCCAAAGTGCTGGGATTACAGGCTTGAGCCACCGCGCCCGGCCTATTTTCTATATCTTTAACATTTATAATGGAAGAAAATAAATTACACCTTATAATCATTTACACTGTATTTCCTTCCATTATGAACGTATTTTTTTAAAAAGTACTAGCAGGACCTCTGCATGGATTGTCTGAGTTGAGACCAGCCTGGGCAACAGGAATGGTTTTTTTTGACTTTCCCTTCCTTTGCACAGGAATCTTCAACCCATGGGCTTCCCTTTCATTTTCTGGAATCAGTACTCTCCGTCCCGCACCACATGCCTCTAAGTCTCCACTCCTCTCCAGCCTTGGCTGCCACATGTTGGCACCAGAAACTCAAACTCAATCTTGGAATCAAAAAACTCAGTAGGCCGGCACCATGGCTCACGCCTGGAATTCTAGCACTCTGGGAGGCTGAGGCGGGCGGATCATGAGGTCAGGAGTTCGGGACCAGCCTGGCCAGCATGGTGAAACCCCGTCTCTACTAAAAATACAAAAATTAGCCAGGTATGGTGGTAGGCGCCTGTAATCCCAGCTACTCGGGAGATTGAGGCAGGAGAATCACTTGATCCCAGGAGGTGGAGGATGCAGTGAGCCGAGATTGTGCCACTGCACTCCAGCCTGGGCGACAGAGCGAGACTCCATCTCAAAAAACAACAACAACAACAAACAAACAAAAGAAAAAACAAACTCAGCAACTTCCAAACAAGGTTTCTCAGGGCTAGCTGAGGAGCAGGAAGTACGCAATGCTTCAACCAAACAGTTCACAAAGAAAGCAGGTTAGGGACTTAGCCATCAAAATCCTGAGGGCAAAGGAGAAAACCATTACGACCACTGCTGAGCACTCACCTGGCTAGGTACTTTACATTCTCAATTATACTGACTCTCCACAACTCTGTTACAGAAACTAAGGCACAGAGGGGTTCTTAAAGGAACTTAACCTGCATCTCTAGTACGTTCCACCCCAGGTGTCTGCCTGCTCCACAGCTCACCTCTTAACCACCAGATTGAGTTGCAAGGGAAGGAGAAAGAACTAAGCGTTTACTGGGAAGCCTGCTATGCCTGACAGGCTGATCACATTCTCAAATACCCTCAATCCTCAGGTCAGCCCTCCAAGACAGGTGTGATCATCCCCACCTCACAGATGAAGGCACTGAGGACAGGGGGACACAGCTGGGGTTCAGGCAAAGCTTCAAACCCCGGTGTGGCTGGCTCCAAAGTCCATGTTCCTTCCTCCTTACCACGGTACTCAAGGCTGGCTTCTCAACTCCGTGTACTGCTGAGTTGGGGGAAACAAACTGGTTGATGCCTCTGGAGGACCACCTGGCATCTCTATCAGAATGGCAACCCCACTTCTGTGTATTTGGCCCACAGAGACCCTCACAGGTGGACCAAGTGAGGCACAAAGTTACCTGCTGCAGCACCAACTGTAATGAGAAAAGACTGGAAACTGGTGGAACGTCAACCCTTAAGGAACCAGTTCCCTAATTACTGGAATACCATATGGTGGAATATTGTTCAGGGTTAAAATGAAATGAATGATGGATAAAAGGTATGGGAATTTTTTTCGGGGGGGTGATAAAATATCCTAAAATCGATCATGGTAATAACTGCACAACTCAGTGCAAAAACTAAAAACCACTGACTTGTACACTTTAGATAGGCAAACTGTATGGTTTGTGAATTATATCCCAATAAAGCAGTTACCAAAATGAAAAAATGACAGGAAAAAATATCAAGTGAGGATGAAACAGTACTCAGTGATAAAAAGAAACAAAGCACTGATACAAGCAACAACTTGGGTGGATCTCCAGGGCATTGTGCAGAGTGGAAAAAAGGTCAATCCTAATAATATATGATTCCATTTACATAACACTCTCCAAATGACAAAACTAGAGATGGTGAACACATTAGTGGTTGCCAGGGGCCTGGGAAGTTATTATGTGGAGAGGGAACTGTTCTATATCACAATTATGATGGAGGTTACACAAATCTATACAAGGGATGAAACTGCACAGGCACACAGATACACAATCAAACTCACACACACAAAAACTGGTGAAAATTGAACAAGGTCTGTAATCTAGTCAACAGAACTGTACTGATGTCAATTTCCTGGTTTCGATATTGGGACTACGTAAGATGTCACCGTTAGGGGAAGACGGATATACTATTTTCACAACTTCCTTGAATCTATAATTATTTCAAAATAAAAAGTAAAAACAAGAGGTAAGCTCCACCCCTTTATCAAGCATACACTAGGCCAGACTTCTCCCCATTCAGATGATTCTTTTGGGAGCCCTTTACCTAGACCTGGACCTTACCAGTGACCTCTCCCTGACATCACCTACCTCCAGTAGGGCCCACTCCTTTCAGGTGATGCTGCTGCCTGCAATTTACCTTCCTCTAGCCCCGCCCCTTTCAGATGGTCCCGCCCTCAGCACGTCCGGTCGTCGGCCAGCCCCGCCCCTCGGCACCTCCCCATTCCAGGTGGCCCCGCCCACACGCAATCTTTCCCAGGCCCCGCCCCTCAGCTCCCTTCAGCCCCTGCCCCTTCCAGGTGGCCCCGCCCCTCGGGGGGGGTTGTCCTATTTCAGGTTGGCCCCGCCCACACGCAATTTTCCTCCACGGCCCCGCCCCTCAGCTCCATTTGGCCCCTCCCCCTTCCAGGTGAACTCGCCCCTCAAGGCCTCTTCTCAGAGGCCCTGTCCAGCTGTCTCTATCTCTCGTCTACCCTCTACCTGGCCCCTCTCCCTCTGGGGGACATCTCTCTGCACCCTCCGGCGGCCCGCAGCCCGCGCTCTTCCCTCTCTCAGCGTCCCCACGCCCGCTCCTCTGCAGACACCCCGACATGGCGAAGCATGGACCCCAAGCATTCGGCGCGCCCGCCGCCCTCCGTCTCCCATCTGCTCGCGGGCGGCCCCACTTGCCTCGCGCTG
>NW_012115710.1:6018631-6025127 GCF_000951035.1 Colobus angolensis palliatus | reverse complement strand
TAGGGGCGGGACCTGGGCACCGTGCGCACCGCCGCCGTCGCGCGGAGGACACTGGGAGTCGTAGTCTCCCGAATGGGAGGAGAGCGGGAAAAGGGGTGAAGTGGGGCGAGCCCTCCCGCAGAGCACACTGGGAAAATGTCCGGAGCTTTCCCTCGCCCTGGATGAGCGGGTGTGGCTGAGGGTCTGAGGAGTGACTGGCAGGGAAGGAGGAAGAATTGGTGGAAGCGCCCGCGCGAGGCACGGCGGGAAGAGAGGCGGGAGACCGCGCGGGGCATCCCGGGAGCAAGGGCCGGGCCAGGCCTGGGCGCGGGGCATTGTGGGAGGTGGACGCCGCTCCGGGGCGGGTAGGTGAGTGGGGAGGGGCGGGAAGGGTGCACATCTTGGGGAGGGGAGAGGCACAGTTAGGTGGGACGGCGGGGCTGGAAGGTGCCGCAGCGGGCGGGGCGGGGAGTAGGAGCGTCGGGAGCAGGCTGGATGGGGCTGCTCGAGGGGAGACGCGCAGCTGGACGTGGGGGGAGCATCTGGGGTGAAGGAGCCCATCTGAGGACGAGGGGCCATGTCTAGAACG
Source organism: Colobus angolensis palliatus (assembly GCF_000951035.1). NCBI lineage: Eukaryota > Metazoa > Chordata > Mammalia > Primates > Cercopithecidae > Colobus > Colobus angolensis. Next base: position 6,024,559 of record NW_012115710.1, on the reverse strand, counting down.
AAGATGCACATTGCGGGGAATGGTGGGTGTAACTGGGAGGAGGGGCCCAAAACTGGACTGGGGGCCGCATCTGAGGAGCAGGGGACCACAGGTGAATATTGCTGACACTTCCGAGGAGAACTAGCCGCAAGTGGGGCACACACCTGTAGGCGAAGCGTCCATAACTGCATGTGGGGAGCACATCTGGAGATGAGAGCGTCTCAGGGAAGCCCCAGCCACAGCTGCATGTGGCGAGCCATAGGGTCATAATCGGGGGAAGGGGCAACAGCTGCACGCCAGAGACACATCTGGGGAGTGCGGAGCCACAGGTGCATGAAGCATGTGACCGGGTGAGGGGTCCGTGGCCTGGGTGTGGGAGCACATCTGGAGATGGAGCATCTTTGGAGGGGTTACAGCCAACGGTTGACACATGGAAGGAGGAGTTCCAGATGATTATGAGCGCTAGAGGTTACTCTTGAATGAGAGACATAGCTGGAAGGGGAGGAGGTTTTAGCTGGAATTTGAGAACACATTTGAGGAGATGTCCACGGCTGAGCTTAAGGGTCATATTTTGGGAGACGGGATTTCAACTGTACCTAAGGGTCACATCTGCGGAGGAGGAGGCGAGTTGGAATTAGGAATCAAGATGACAGGCTCCAAGTGAACCAGGGATAAGGCGGTGGGAGGAGGCCAAAGATAGGATGGAGGTTTATATGTATATATTTGGAGAAAAACAGGCACGTCCGACCCCGGGCTACCCACCTAGATAGAGGCACCAACACCGACGGGGCAGGCCGAGAATGGGGTAGATGAGATACCCCGGGTGGAAATGGGTCTGATATCCACCTGTTCTCCTCTCCTCCACGCAGGCCCCCAGGATGGAGCGGCCGGAGCCGCCACCTGGCACGGCTGCGGGGCAGGAGGAGCAGGAGCTGCGGGAGCGGGCCTTCTTCTCGTGGGCCGAGTTCAGCCGCTTCTTCGACGCGTGGTGCCAGCAGCGGCTGGCACTCTTCTTCGTCAAGAGCTCCATGCACCTGGCGCGCTGCCGCTGGGCCAGTGCGCCCCCGCTCTACACACTCATCGACGTGCTCAAGTACAGCTACGTGCGACTCGTCTGCAAGGACGTGCGTGCGCCCAGCCGGCCCGCCGTGGGGTGCGTGAACCTGAACCGCTGTCCTGCTGGGGGGGAGGGGAGCACCGGGGGTGGGTGCGGGTGGGAGAGGGGCAGAGAACACCCCACCCAGAGATGCAGAGGGAGAGAGGCCAACTGAGACAGCCAAATACACCTTGTAGAGAGGTGGGAGTCAAAGAGGGACATGTACTGAGAGACAGTGAGAAGAGGAGCTGGAGAGATAAAGACACTCACAGAGCAAGAGATGGTGTAGGCTCGACTTACAGACTTTTTTTTGTCTTTTTTCGAGATGGAGTCTCGCTCTGTCGCCCAGGCTTGAGTGCAATGGTGCCATCTTGGCTCACTGCAGCCTCCACCTCCCAGGTTCAAGTGATTCTCCCGCCTCAGCCTCCCGAGTGGCTAGGACTTCAGGCACCTGCCGTCATGCCCGGCTAATTTTTGCGTGTTTTTTTGTTTGTTTGTTTTGTTTTGTTTTTTGAGACAGAGTCTTGCTCTGTCACTCAGGCTGGAGTGCAGTGGCACAATATGGGCTCACTGCAACCTCCACCTCCCGAGTTCAAGCGTTGTTTCTCCTGCCTCAACCTCCTGAGTAGCTGGGATTACAGGTGCACGCCACCACGCCTGGCCAATTTTTGTATTTTTGTAGAGATGGGGTTTCACCACGTTGCCCAGGCTGGTCTCGAACTCGTGACCTCAGGTGATCATCCCGCCTCACCTCCCAAAGTGCTGGGATTACAGCCGTGAGCCACTGTGCCTGGCCTGATTTACAGAATTTAATAGAGACTTCGAGAGGCAGAGCATAAAACACACACACCCCAAGAGGAGAAAAAAGTCACCGAAAATTCCAGAAACATGGAGACATGGAGGCAGAGACACCAGAGAGAGCCAGGGAAACAGAAGAGCCAGGTTTTGTACACATGACAAAGACTGGGAGACAGAGACTGGGAGACTGAACTGCAGAGAAGCCACAGGATAAAGAAAAGGATCCATCTATTCAGTGAATAAGGGGCCAGGTCCCATGCTGTGGGCTGGGGATATTCTAGTTGGAGCATTGGAGTTGGGCAAGAGACAAAAATCCCTGCCCTTCTGGTACTTTCTGACTGGACAGGAAGATTGACATTAAAAGAACAAGCTCATAGGTAGTTCCCTACAACTGTGCAATGCTGCAAGGAAGGGCAGGTGAGAAATCCAGGAGAGCCAGAATTATACCCAGGTGGCCAGGGGTATTTTAATGGACCCCAATTTTATTTTATTTATTATTTATTTTTTTGAGATGGGGGTCTCACTGTGTTGCCCAGGCTGGAGTGCAGTAGTGTGATCTCAGCTCCCTACAACCTCTGCCTCCTGGGTTCAAGGGATTCTCCCACCTCAGCCTCGCAAGTAGCTGGGACTACAGTTGTGTGCCACTACGCCCACCTAATTTTTGTATTTGTAGTAGAGACAGGGTTTCACCATGTTGGCCAGGCTGGTCTCGAACTCCTGACCTCAAGGAGGCCAAGGTGATCCGTCCACCTTGGCCTCCCAGAATGCTGGGATTACAGTCATGAGCCACCACACCCAGCCATATTGACCCCAATTTTATTTTATTTTATTTTATTTTATTTTGTTTTATTTGAGACGGAGTCTTGCTCTGTCATCTGCACTGGAGTGCAGTGGCACAATCTCTGCTCACTGCAACCTCAGCCTCCTGGACTCAAGCAATTCTCCTGCCTTAGCCTCCCGAGTAGCTGGGATTACAGGCATGCGCCGCCACCATGGCCGGCTAATTTTTGTATTTTTAGGGTTTCACCATGTTGCCCAGGCTGCCCTTGAACTCTCGACCTCAGGTGATCCGCCTGCCTCGACCTCCCAAAGTGCTGGGATTACAGGCGTGAGCCACAGTGCCTGGTGTGACCCCAGTTTTAAACTGGGGTCGTTCCCCACACAATGTTAGGTTTCCAGCTTCCATTGGAACACTGGAAGAGGTGAGCCCATGTTTCCACTGGCAGACGGCCACCCCTCTTGGATGGGGCTTTGCTGCCCAGGTTTGCCCCAAACCCTGCCACTCTCTGCTGCCTCATGCCTAGCGCTGTCATTTGCTTGTTTTGCCTGCCTGGCCCCAGTAGGTGTGTGAGTTTGAGACCCTTGGTTGGGGCGCTGTAGACAAGAGCAGAGTGCTTAAGAACACGGCCTTTGCCTTCAGGCTGCCTGAGACATGCTCCACGACTTCCTGGATGGGTGACTTTGGGCAATGGACCTTCACATCTTCAAGCCTCAGTTTTCTCATCTCTGAAATGGGGTTATGATACCCGCTTCATGGGGCCATTGTGAGGATACCGTGAGATCATACATGAGAAAAATGCATAACCCTGGTGCCTGGAACATGGGGTGGCTGGTTAAGTGATAGCCGTTACGGGATTCAAGAGCGTGAATCCTGGGCCATTGCACTGCTGATACTTGGTGGATGCTGTTGAGCAAGTGACTGCACCTTTCTGTGGCCTCAGTTTCCTCTTGTGGAAAATGGGGGACATAACAGTGCCTATCTCATAGGTAAATTATTCAGAGAGACGTCCAGCATGGAGTAAGCACACTCTAACAGCTCTTTCACTGGTAGTTATTTAAATATGCATTGTGAGATACATTCTTGCACCTTTTTTCTCACTACTTATTCTAGAAACAGAGACTCGGAGATCTGAAAGCGGAACAGCATCAAACACACACATCACCCAGAAACCTAGAACGTTAGAGCTTGCAAGAAGCTCAAAGAAGCTCAGGCCTAATCTGAAACCTATGAACAGAACCCAATCCGATGTAACAAATACTTATTGAGCACCTACTATGTGCATGCTCTTCACTGGACATTTGGAATCTAAGGCTGATCTCGGCCCTTGAACAGCTCAGAACTTAATGCGGTAGACAAAGACCAAAAAAAAAAAAAAAAAAATTTGTAGACAGCGGCCCATAGTAGTCAGAGCGAGATTGAGGGGGAGATGAGAGGAGGATACAAAGGGAGTGGTCAGCTCCACCTGAAAGTTTACTGGGTGGTTCTGGAAGGCTTCCTGGAAGAGGTGGCCAGTAAGCAGAACCTTGAAGAATTTTGTTGATATGTTTATGTATGTCTAGTATTTGAGCTAACAGATGCACTATGTGCTGGTACTGTCCCAAGTGCTCTACCAATATCAGAGACAGCCAAGAAGCAGGAGAGACAGGGCTATGGAGGGGCGAGGACAGGGCCCTGGGTACACTCCTGGGAATGGGTAGATGATGAGATGGTCTCTGAATGGGGAGTGCGGGAGCAGGTGGTTGATGAGCCGGTTCAGGAATGATGTCTTGGACCCGTCAGGTCTAGCTCCCCAACTCTCCTGAGCTGCTCAAGGCAGAGCCTCTCCAGTGCCACAGCCCAGGGACAGCCCATGGGCTGAGGTCAGGCTGGAGAAGTTAGCGTGTAAGGAAAGGCAGGAAATGAGACTGCAGTGGTGGCAAAGACTGGACCTGGCAGGGCTGAGTCCAGGGGTTGAGACTTTATCTGGGGGGAGGGGGGGAAGCCCTAGAAGGCTCTGAGTAGGGTCAGTTCTGGCTGGAGGAAGATCCCTCTGGGGCCATGTGGGAGACGATCTTGGGGACAGAGAACGGACGCGAAGGAGGAGGCTGGGGCTGTGGGTGCAGGGAACCAGACAAGAACTTTCTTCCTGGCCACTCCTTCCCCCTTGCCAGAGGTTGCACAGTGACTCTCTCCAAGTCACCACTGCTGCAGCTTCAGCTCTCCAGCTCCAGTTCCTCCCCTGTCCCTCTCTCTCAGCACTTCCCTCCCTGGAACAGAATTGCTCAGCCTTTCTCAATACACACCAGCCTTTGAAAACACAAAGATCCTGAAAACCTGAAAGATCAAGAATAAATGAGTAGCTGGGTGCGGTGGCTCACACCTATAATCCCAACACTTTGGGAGGCCGAGGTGGGCAGATCACTTGAGGTCAGGAGTTTGAGACCAGCCTGGCCAACAGGGTGAAACCCCGTCTGTGCTAAAAATACAAAAATTAGCCGGGCATGGTGGTGGGTGCCTGTAATCCCAGCTACTCAGGAGGCTGAGGCAGGAGAATCACTTGAGTCCGGGAGGTGAAGTTGGCAGTGAGCTAAGATCGTGCCACTGCACTCTAGCCTAGATGACAGAGTGACACTCTGTCTCAAAAAAATGAGTAAATGGGTAAGTGGAAGGCAAAACAAAGCAAAGCAACAGGTCCTTGAAAAAAAGTTTTGAAAATAGCAGCTACTATTTCTGCATTGTTTATTATGCACTAGCCCCTTGTCTAACCCCTTTACATAATTTAATCCTCTTATTTAACCCTCTCAACAAGACTGAGACCCTAGTGTTACTATTAGCCCCATTTTCCAGGTGAGAAAACTGAGGCACAGAATACTTCAAGATTGTTCCCAGGATAACACAGCTGCTAAGAAGGAAAACCAGAGTCTGGACCCTCATTCTGGTTACTAAGCCCATGCTTTTAATTACCACCCTCCCGCCTTTGTTTCTCACTTTCTCTTTCTCTCTCCTCCCCTCATCTTTATTTCAATCATTCAACCCTCAGTGTGAGGGTTGACTGTGCCACGGGTCCCCTAAAGATGTGTTGGTTCTGGGCATCAGCCTATCTGTCCCTTCACCCAAGAGGTTTTTGGGAGCCCCTGCAATGTGCAAGGTGGTGTTTTTAGATGCTGGGATTTCTGTGGGGTTTGTACATTACAGATGGACATAAATAAAAATCCCGGCCAGGCGCGGTGGCTCACGCCTGTAATCCTAGCACTTTGGGAGGCTGAGGCGGGCGGATTGCCTGAGCTCAGGAGTT
>NW_012115710.1:6014227-6015551 GCF_000951035.1 Colobus angolensis palliatus | reverse complement strand
CGCCTCCCAAGTAGCTGGGACTACAGGCGCCCGCCTCGTCGCCTGGCTAGTTTTTTGTATTCTTTAGTAGAGACGGGGTTTCACCGTATTAGCCAGGGTGGTCTCGATCTCCTGACCTTGTGATCCGCCCGTCTCGGCCTCCCAAAGTGCTAGGATTACAGGCTTGGGCCACCGCGCCCGGCCGTAACATATTTTTATAAATGAAGTTTTATTGGAACATAGCCATGCCTGGTCATTTACATATTGTCTATGGCTTCGTTTGCAATATAGCAACAGAATATGTTAAACATTTACTGCCTGGCCCTTTGCAGAAAATGTGTGACAGCCCCTGCTGTATAAACATAAAATCTGCCAAAAAATGCTGATATTACCTCACATGGAGAAACACGGAACCCTCTTCAGAAATCAGATACCAATTTAAATACTATTATCAGAGAAATACACTCTGATTTTTTTTTCTATTCTCTTTTGTTTTCTTTTTTGAGACAGGGTCTTGCTCTGTTGCCCAGCCCAGAATACAGTGGTGCCATCATAGCTCACCGTAACCTCGGACTCCCAGGCTCAAGTGATCCTCTTGCCTCAACCTCCCGGAATAGCTGGGACTATGGGTGTGGGCCACTATGCCTGGCTGGTTTTTTATGTTTTAATTTTTTGTAGAGAAGGGCTCTTGCTGTGTTGCCCAGGCTGGTCTCAAACCCCTGGACCCAAGTGAAGTAATCCTCCCGCCTCAACCTCCCAAAGTGCTAGGATGACAGGTGCTAGCCACTGCACTCGGCCCTATTTCATTTTCTACAGTGCTGGTTGCAACTCCCTATGTTAATTTCATGTGATGGGAACCGCTGTCCTAAACAAACTCTTGCTAACACACATAAAGAGATGTGTAAGAGAGTGTCGTATCACACAGTGGGGTGATTGAAGCATCATTCGTAAAAGGGGAGAACTGGAAACGCCGTCATAGATGGCAGAGTCGTGGAGTGGAACATTGGGCAGCAGTAAAAGGAATGAAACTGAACGGTTTTCAAAATCCAAGTGAAAAGCCAGCTGGAAAGGCGTCTATAGGGTGGGATGCTTGTCTTGGTCTCAAATAAATTACCACAAACATGGTGGCTTAACACAATACCAATTTATTATCTCGCAGTTCTGGAGGTCAGAAGGCCATTATAGGTCTCCGGGCTAGAACCAAGGCATTGGCAGTGCTGTGTTCATTCTGGAGGCTCGAAGGACAATCTCCTTCCTTATCTTTCCAACTTGTAGAGGCCACCCATGCTCTTTGGATGGGAGCCTCTTCCTCCTTTTTTTTTTTTTTTTTTTGAGATGGAGTTTC
>NW_012115710.1:6009318-6014177 GCF_000951035.1 Colobus angolensis palliatus | reverse complement strand
AGGCGTGGTGGCGCGCACCTGCAGTCCCAACTACTCAGGAGGCTGAGGCAGGAGAATTGCTTGAACCAGGGAGGTGGAGGTTGCAGTGAGCCGAGATTGCACCACTGCACTCCAGCCTGGGGACAGAGTGAGACTCCGTCTCCAATCAATCAATCAATAAAATAAAATAAAATAAAATCCCTACATGTGATAGACTCTTCCCTAGCCTGGATATGGTCAGGGAAGACTTCCTGGAGGAGGCGATGCTGGCTGTGAGGCCTGAAGGATGAGTAGAAGTTGACTAGGTGAAAAGGGAAAGGAATGTTTTATGAAGGATGGAAGAGCTTACGATAGGTTGTGGAAATGGAAAAAAAAGTGGATGGGTAGGACTTGGTGATGGATGGTTTTGGTGGAATGGAGACCATATCCCAGAGTAGGTGTGCCAGGGTTTGTAGATTACATAGTCATTGAATCACACACTTACTGAACACCTCCAGACACCAGGTACTATTCTAGGTGCTGATGATACAGAGATAAACAGACAAAAATTCTTATCCATGTGGAATTTGCATTTAGCGGGGGATGACATTATTCCTCTGGGTAGGTGGAGAGGTTGCAAAAATGGTGTGTTGAAGCACCAGTAGGTGGTTATGTGAGGTTCTGGGTCCCTGCAGAGGAGATGCGCTGTTCTCTGGCAAGATATATGGCTTCACAGAAGACGTGACCTAGGCGGAGCAAGGGGCTGTTCTAGGGCCTGAAACACCTAGGCTGAAGGAAGTCAGACCAAGGGTTTCACAAAAGCCCATTAATTATTCTAGAAAAATGAACCGGGTAACATTCCATGAACTTGCAGTCTTGATAGATCAAACATGGCTTCACATTGGAATTGGCTTTGCTTCCATCTGATACCACGTGGTGGCGGTAGGTTTATTTTATTGATGTTTATTTGCACATTGAATAATTTTCTAAATTTGCATTTTGTTACTTTATTTATTTATTTTTTTGAGATGGAGTCTCGCTCTTGTCCCCTAGGCTGGAGTGCAGTAGCACAGTCTCAACTCACTACAACCTCCACCTCCCAGGTTCAAGTGATTCTCCTGCCTCAGCCTCCTGAGTAGGGGGGATTACAGGCACCCGCCACCACACTCAGCTAATTTTTGTATTTTTAGTAGAGACGGGGTTTCACCGTGTTGGCCAGACTGGTCTTGAACTCCTGACCTCAGGTGATCCGCCCGCCTCGGCCTCCTGAAGTGCTGGGATTACGGGCGTGAGCCACTGTGCCCAGCCTTGTTACTTTAAATAAGGCATAAAGTCTTGGACTCTGTATTTCGATTTTTAAAATCTAGCAGGCTTCTGGGTTTTTCTTTACCTCGTGCACGTAGGAAAAAAGGAGTGTGTCAAGGGTGCTCTTCTGGTTTGACAAAGAAAATTTTTAAGCATTTATACTGGTGGATTTAAGCATTTCTCTGGGTGGATCCTGGGGAGAATCACCCAGTTGGGGGGCCATTTGGAAAAAACACAGGGTTTGGGGGGGTGTGCTACTGGGGTATTTACTACGTGGGAGCCAGGGTTTCTTAACTACATGCCAGGCCCTGGGCAGTCTGTATTACAAGGCTCAGCAAACTAGGAAGCCCTTGGACCAATCCCAACCTACAACCTTTTTTTTTTTTTTTGAGACAGAGTCTCGCTCTGTCGCCCAGGCTGGAGTGCAGTGGCACAATCTCAGCTCACTGCAACCTCTACCACCCAGGTTTAAGCGATTCTCCTGCCTCAGCCTCCTGAGTAGCTGGGACTATGGGTGTGCGCCACCACAACTGGCTAATTTTTGTATTTTTAGTAGAGATGGGGTTTCACCACGTTGGTCAGGCTGGTCTCGAACTCTTGACCTCATGATCTCACCACCTCAGCCTCCCAAAGTGCTGGGATTACAGGCGTGAGCCACAGTGCCTGGTGTGACCCCAGTTTTAAACTGGGGTCGTTCCCCACACAATGTTAGGTTTCCAGCTTCCATTGGAACACTGGAAGAGGTGAGCCCATGTTTCCACTGGCAGACGGCCACCCCTCTTGGATGGGGCTTTGCTGCCCAGGTTTGCCCCAAACCCTGCCACTCTCTGCTGCCTCATGCCTAGCGCTGTCATTTGCTTGTTTTGCCTGCCTGGCCCCAGTAGGTGTGTGAGTTTGAGACCCTTGGTTGGGGCGCTGTAGACAAGAGCAGAGTGCTTAAGAACACGGCCTTTGCCTTCAGGCTGCCTGAGACATGCTCCACGACTTCCTGGATGGGTGACTTTGGGCAATGGACCTTCACATCTTCAAGCCTCAGTTTTCTCATCTCTGAAATGGGGTTATGATACCCGCTTCATGGGGCCATTGTGAGGATACCGTGAGATCATACATGAGAAAAATGCATAACCCTGGTGCCTGGAACATGGGGTGGCTGGTTAAGTGATAGCCGTTACGGGATTCAAGAGCGTGAATCCTGGGCCATTGCACTGCTGATACTTGGTGGATGCTGTTGAGCAAGTGACTGCACCTTTCTGTGGCCTCAGTTTCCTCTTGTGGAAAATGGGGGACATAACAGTGCCTATCTCATAGGTAAATTATTCAGAGAGACGTCCAGCATGGAGTAAGCACACTCTAACAGCTCTTTCACTGGTAGTTATTTAAATATGCATTGTGAGATACATTCTTGCACCTTTTTTCTCACTACTTATTCTAGAAACAGAGACTCGGAGATCTGAAAGCGGAACAGCATCAAACACACACATCACCCAGAAACCTAGAACGTTAGAGCTTGCAAGAAGCTCAAAGAAGCTCAGGCCTAATCTGAAACCTATGAACAGAACCCAATCCGATGTAACAAATACTTATTGAGCACCTACTATGTGCATGCTCTTCACTGGACATTTGGAATCTAAGGCTGATCTCGGCCCTTGAACAGCTCAGAACTTAATGCGGTAGACAAAGACCAAAAAAAAAAAAAAAAAAATTTGTAGACAGCGGCCCATAGTAGTCAGAGCGAGATTGAGGGGGAGATGAGAGGAGGATACAAAGGGAGTGGTCAGCTCCACCTGAAAGTTTACTGGGTGGTTCTGGAAGGCTTCCTGGAAGAGGTGGCCAGTAAGCAGAACCTTGAAGAATTTTGTTGATATGTTTATGTATGTCTAGTATTTGAGCTAACAGATGCACTATGTGCTGGTACTGTCCCAAGTGCTCTACCAATATCAGAGACAGCCAAGAAGCAGGAGAGACAGGGCTATGGAGGGGCGAGGACAGGGCCCTGGGTACACTCCTGGGAATGGGTAGATGATGAGATGGTCTCTGAATGGGGAGTGCGGGAGCAGGTGGTTGATGAGCCGGTTCAGGAATGATGTCTTGGACCCGTCAGGTCTAGCTCCCCAACTCTCCTGAGCTGCTCAAGGCAGAGCCTCTCCAGTGCCACAGCCCAGGGACAGCCCATGGGCTGAGGTCAGGCTGGAGAAGTTAGCGTGTAAGGAAAGGCAGGAAATGAGACTGCAGTGGTGGCAAAGACTGGACCTGGCAGGGCTGAGTCCAGGGGTTGAGACTTTATCTGGGGGGAGGGGGGGAAGCCCTAGAAGGCTCTGAGTAGGGTCAGTTCTGGCTGGAGGAAGATCCCTCTGGGGCCATGTGGGAGACGATCTTGGGGACAGAGAACGGACGCGAAGGAGGAGGCTGGGGCTGTGGGTGCAGGGAACCAGACAAGAACTTTCTTCCTGGCCACTCCTTCCCCCTTGCCAGAGGTTGCACAGTGACTCTCTCCAAGTCACCACTGCTGCAGCTTCAGCTCTCCAGCTCCAGTTCCTCCCCTGTCCCTCTCTCTCAGCACTTCCCTCCCTGGAACAGAATTGCTCAGCCTTTCTCAATACACACCAGCCTTTGAAAACACAAAGATCCTGAAAACCTGAAAGATCAAGAATAAATGAGTAGCTGGGTGCGGTGGCTCACACCTATAATCCCAACACTTTGGGAGGCCGAGGTGGGCAGATCACTTGAGGTCAGGAGTTTGAGACCAGCCTGGCCAACAGGGTGAAACCCCGTCTGTGCTAAAAATACAAAAATTAGCCGGGCATGGTGGTGGGTGCCTGTAATCCCAGCTACTCAGGAGGCTGAGGCAGGAGAATCACTTGAGTCCGGGAGGTGAAGTTGGCAGTGAGCTAAGATCGTGCCACTGCACTCTAGCCTAGATGACAGAGTGACACTCTGTCTCAAAAAAATGAGTAAATGGGTAAGTGGAAGGCAAAACAAAGCAAAGCAACAGGTCCTTGAAAAAAAGTTTTGAAAATAGCAGCTACTATTTCTGCATTGTTTATTATGCACTAGCCCCTTGTCTAACCCCTTTACATAATTTAATCCTCTTATTTAACCCTCTCAACAAGACTGAGACCCTAGTGTTACTATTAGCCCCATTTTCCAGGTGAGAAAACTGAGGCACAGAATACTTCAAGATTGTTCCCAGGATAACACAGCTGCTAAGAAGGAAAACCAGAGTCTGGACCCTCATTCTGGTTACTAAGCCCATGCTTTTAATTACCACCCTCCCGCCTTTGTTTCTCACTTTCTCTTTCTCTCTCCTCCCCTCATCTTTATTTCAATCATTCAACCCTCAGTGTGAGGGTTGACTGTGCCACGGGTCCCCTAAAGATGTGTTGGTTCTGGGCATCAGCCTATCTGTCCCTTCACCCAAGAGGTTTTTGGGAGCCCCTGCAATGTGCAAGGTGGTGTTTTTAGATGCTGGGATTTCTGTGGGGTTTGTACATTACAGATGGACATAAATAAAAATCCCGGCCAGGCGCGGTGGCTCACGCCTGTAATCCTAGCACTTTGGGAGGCTGAGGCGGGCGGATTGCCTGAGCTCAGGAGTT
>NW_012115710.1:5997816-6009268 GCF_000951035.1 Colobus angolensis palliatus | reverse complement strand
CTAGTTTTGAACTCCTGACCTCAGGTGATCTGTTCCCCCTCAGCCTCCCAAAATGCTGGGATTACAGGCATGAGCCACCATGCCCGGCCAAAACAAAGTTTTTTCTAAGTAGACTTTTAAAAAATGTAACACACATCCAGAAAAGTATACAGATCATACGTGTGCAACTGAATGAATTTTCCCAAAATAAAATTCAGAGGTAACCAGCACCCAGAACAAGAAACAGAATATGTCCAGTCCCAAGAAACCTCCTGGTGCCCCCTCACAGGGTTAACCACTTAAGGGTAACCGCTATCTAGCCTCCTAACAGCAGAGGTTAACTTTGCCTGCTGTTGAACTTTATATAAATGGGAATCATATCATTGTTTCTCTTTTATGTCTGGCTGCTTTCACTTGGTAGGTTTATGAGATTCATCCATGTTGTTGGAGGTTGCAATGGTGTGTTCATTCTTGGTGCTGATTAGCATTTTACTTTAGGAATATACCACAACTTATTTTCTCATTCTATTGTTGGATATTTAGGTGTCAAGTATTTGGCAAACATACATAGTGCTGCTGTGAACATTCTCGTACACATCTTTAGATGCCCATTTATCTTGAGTGGCACCACTGGGTCACAGGAGAGGCATAAAATCTTTAGTAGATACTGCCATGCAGTTTTCCAAAGTGCTTGTGCCATTTCACGCTCCCATCAGTGGTGAGTGAGAGTTCCAGTTGCTCCATGTCGTCATCAACACTTGATGTTATCAGTCTCTTTTGTCTGACCATTCTGCTGATGTGTAGTGTCATTTCCTTAGGATTTTAATTTGTTATGTCCTTGATGACTAATGAGTTTGAGTCCTTCTTCACATATACAATGCTTTTAAAACAGAGAAACATACCTCCCATTGTTTATGGGTATATAAAAATATACATGGAATGCTAATAGATAATTTTGATAGTGGCTGCCTCTGGAAACAGAGTGAAGGAGGAGAATGTGTTAGGGCAGCGTTCACAGAAGGCCTCAACTTTCGATGTTATTGCTAAACCAGAAGCAGATACAGGACTATCCGAAATTTTTTATTTCTAAAAAAAGTTAAAGCAAATACAATAAAACATTCATTCACTTTTGACAGAACTGAGGGTGGCAGGTATAGAATTTTAGAACACTTACTGCTTGCCATATTCCAGACACCACGTAGTGCTTTACTTATATTAACTCTTTTCATGCTCACGATGATCCTATGAGGAAGGTATGATGAGTAGGACCTCCCTTTTAACCTACGAGGAAACTGAGGCATAGAGACTTGAAGTGACTTGCCCCAGGTCACACAGCTGGCATATTCTTAGGGCCCTCTTCTCTAGGCCTGAAACAATTCTTAGTTTAAAAAAAAAAAAAAAAAAGGTGAGTGGAAAGGAAGAAGAGGGCAGCAGAGTGATGTGACCAGGGCGGTGGTGGTTCCTCCCACAGGCCCCCCCAGCCCGGCTGCCCCGCCTTCATCATCGTCAAGCTGAGCCCGCTGCGGGACCGCCTCGTGGTGACGGAGTGCCAGTTGACCCACTCGCACCCGGCCTGCCCGCTGGAGTTCGCCTACTACTTCCGCCCGGGCCACCTGCTGGCCAACGCCTGCCTGCCGGTGCGCACCACCAACAAGATCTCCAAGCAGTTCGTGGCCCCAGCCGACGTGCGCCGCCTGCTCTCCTACTGCAAGGGCCGCGACCACGGCGTCCTGGACGCCCTGCACGTGCTCGAGGGCCTCTTCCGCACGGACCCCGAGGCCAAGGTGGGGTCTCGGGGGAGGCAGGAGGGGGGCGGGGGCGGGGGAGAGCCGCGCTGAAGACTAGTGGGTCATTCATTCCTTCATCCGCCCTCTCATCCCTTCACTCCTTTCCTCCATTCATCCGTTCATTCATTCAGTAAGTACTTAGGGAGGCACTGGGGATGCAGCAGCAAACAGACCCACAGTAGTCTCTCTCTGCAGAGCGCTCACCTTCTAGTGTAGTGCTGCCCAGTAGAACTTTCTTCCAGGATGGAAAGGTTCTGTGATTCTGCACCCCCAGCCACACGTGGCTATTGGGCACTTGAAATGTGTCCAGTACACTGAGAAACTGAATTAATTAATCAATTAATTTTTTTGAGACGGAGCCTCACTCTGGAGTGCTCTATTGCCCAGGCTGGAGTGCAGTGGCATGATCTCAGCTCACTGCAACCTCCGCCTCCCGGGTTCAAGCAATTCTCCTGAGTACCTGGAACTACAGGCCATGCCACCACGCTGGCTAATTTTTTGTATTTTTAGTAGATACGGGGTTTCACCGTGTTAGCCAGGATGGTCTCGATCTCCTGACCTCGTGATCCACCTGCCTCGGCCTCCCAAAGTGCTGGGATTACAGGCAAGAGCCACCGCGCCTAGCCTGAATTTATTCTAAGTCATTGAAATTTAAATAGCCACCTTTGGCTATTGGCTGCCTTGCAGAGGTAACTGCCAGAACGCCGCTGCAGTTCTGGCGGGAGAAACCCACAACCAACAAACACATCCAAATGTGATGTAACATCACTAGGGGCTGGGTGCTAGCAAGTGGAGGAGCCACAGTGATAACAAGTGCTATGTACATTTTTTTTTTTTTTTAACTTTTTTTTTTCTTTTTGAGACAGGATCTCACTGTCACCCAGGCCGAGTGCAGTGTGGCAATCACGGCTCACTGCACCCTTGATGTCCCAAGCCCAAGCAATCCTCTCACCTCATTCTCCCGAGTAGCTGGGACAACAGGCGTGCCCCATCACACCCAGCTAATTTTTTTTAGTTTTTGTAGAGATGTTGGGGGTCTCCCTATGTTGCCCAGGCTAGTCTCGAACTCCTGGACTCAAGCAATCCTCTTGCTTTGGCCACGCAAAGTGCTGGGATTATAGGCATGAGCCACTATGCCAGGCCTATTTAAATTTAAAAAAAAAAATTGAATTACACAGATAGAAAATGCACAAATGATAAATATTTAGTTTGGTGAATGTTCACAAGGGGAGAACACACCCAAACCCCCCACGCAGATGGAGAATTAGGAGAAGGAAGAGTGCTATGTCCTGTGATGTGATGGAGCGATAAGTATTATAAAGGAGAAAAAGGCCAGGGCCTGGAGCGGGACAGTTCTGAGGGTGCTGTTTGAATTGGTCAGGGAAGGTCTCTTTAAGCAAATGACGGTGAAGCAGAGGAGATGGAACAGAGGCAAGGGACCCTCATTCTGTCATCAGAGGGAAGAGAATTCCAGGCAGAGGGCACAGCCAGTGCAAAGGCCCAGAGGCACAAGCAAGCTTGTGTTGGAGGAACAATGAATCTCTGCAGTTTTAATCCAACTTCAAGTTTGGGGTGAACTTGAAGTTTAAAAAGGAAAGAAAGATGAGAAAGTGGGAAAAGAACTGGTTTCTCCTCCTGGCTGTGCCTTTGTCTCCCTTGGGTGTGGAAGAGGTCCCAAGGCAGGGTGAAGTCGAGATTCAGCTCTGGCACACTCTTCCTGTCTTCATCTCATGCCCAGTAAGAAGCCCTGATTCAAGCCACCAGCCCAAGCCCAGTCCTCTGTCCTGACATAATAATAATTTTAGCTAATGTTTATCAAGCACTTACTATATGCCAGGCACTACCCTAGTGCTTTACATACTATAACTCATTTTAATCTCACCTGAGCCCTATGAAGAAATAGTCCACCATTCTCATCCCCATTTTACAGATAAGGAAACTGAAGCACAGAGAAGTCAAGTAACTGACTCAAAGTCACACAGCTATTTAGTGACAGAGCTGGGCTTCAGACCCACACAGCCAGGATCCAGACCCATGGCCTTCACTGTGGGGACAAAAACACATGCATTTCCCACTCCTCTAGTCTTTACTGACCTGCATAAATAAGCTTCAGCGGTTCTTCCCTGAAACCGCCCTCTACAGGATTGTTCTTGTGCAAAGCAGCTCATTCATAAATCACAGCCTTCCCTGGAAGGGGAATTGTCTTTTCATTTTGAAGGCTGTCTTGGAATCTAGGCTAAACCAAGGTTGGCTCCTGGGTCTGTGTTTTGGCCTGCCTTAATACTTTTTTTTTTTTTTTTGAGACAGAGTTTTGCTCTTGTTGCCCAGGCTGGAGTGCAATGGCGTGATCTCGGCTCACCGCAACTTCCGCCTCCTGGGTTTAAGCGATTCTCCTGCCTCAGCCTCCCGAGTAGCTGGGATTACAGGCGTGTACCACCACGCCTGGATAATTTTTGTATTTTTAGTAGAGACGGGGTTTCACCATGTTAGCCAGGATGGTCTCAATCTCTTGACCTTGTGATCCGCCCGTCTCGGCCTCCCAAAGTGCTGGGATTACAGGCTTGAGCCACCGCGCCCAGCTGGGTTTTTTTTTTTTTTTTTTTTGAGATAGGATTTCACTCCTGTCACCCAGGCTGGAGTGCAGTGGCACGCTGTTGGCTCACTACAACCTCCACCTCCTGGGCTCAAGTGATTCTCCTGCCTCAGCCTCCTGAGTAACTGAGACTACAGGCATGCACCACCATGCCTGGCTAATTTTTGTATTTTTAGCAGAGATGAGGTTTTGCCGTATTGGCCAAGCTGGTCTCAAACTCTTTACCTTAAGTGATCCACTCACCTTGGCCTCCCAAAGTGCTGGGATTACAGGCGTGGGCCACCGCACCCACCCGACCTGTACACCCTGTTTTGCATCTTGCTTTATACGTCGGGGAGTGCCAGATGTCACCATCTTTTGTTCTTCTTCTGGGGCTGGTCAAATCCCCCTAAGAAAACTCCTCCGGCCTCCTGGCGGGGGGTGAAGGCCAGGCTGCCAAGGCCAGGCTGCCAGCTTCTGGGAGCCACCCGGGCAGAGGCAGGGAGCTGTCAGGCATGCAGCCAGCAAGACACACTCAGTCCCTACTTGGGATTCAGAATCCCCCTCCCTCATCTTCAGATGGGCCACATGTCCCCAAAGCCAGCGGCCCCTTTGTGTTTCTCCCTGTCTACAGAATAAACCCCCATAACGGGATGGAGGAGGAGTAAGGGGAGAGGGGAAATGGGATTTGGAGATCTAGCTGCTGCTGAAACAGCCCTCAGTTCATCTTTATTTTGCCTTCCGCAAAACTGGCCTGGTGTTGCCAATTCCTTTTGAGGACTTTGCTGCTGGTTCTCAGCACTCCCCAGTTGCTGGCTTAGGATTCATGGGTTTTGGGGGTGGGGTGGGATTAGCATGTCTAGCTGCTTTCCAGTTTCCAAAGTTCTATCCCTGTCATATTGCCTGTCTTTAAAAAAAAAAGCCATTTTAAAAATAGATGTATTTGAGGTTCAGGAGGGAGTGAAACTAGAGCAGTGTTCAATCCATCACTTTTACAGAGAAGTTTCACCTTTTTTTCACTTATAATATCTACTGAAAGAGTTATATATTATTAATATGTTAATAATACAATAGTAATATAACAGTGTAACATAATAGATAACATAATATTAATATTATAATATGTAACTCATAATATGTAATACTAATAATATAAAAGGTGCAATGGCTCACATCTGTAATCTCAGCACCTTGGGAGGCCGAAGTGAGAGGATCACTTGAGCCCAGGAGTTCAAGACCAGCGTGGCCAACATAACGAGCCCCTGTCTCTACAAAAAAATGAAAAAATTAGCCAGGCATGGTGGCAGGCACCTGTAGTCCCAGCTACTCGGGAGGCTGAGGCAGGAGAATGGTGTGAACCCGGGAGGCGGAGCTTGCAGTGAGCCGAGATCGGATTGTGCCACTGTACTCCAGCCTGGGCAACAGAGCGAGACTCTGTCTCAAAAAAAAAAAAAGAATACTCGATGGGAAGCTGGTATGATCTCAGTGGAGGGCAATTTAGCAATATCTATCTATCAAAATGACAAGAACACTCACCCTTAGGCCCACAATCCCACTACTGGTGATTTATCCTGCAGATGTAGTTGCACAGCTGTGGAAGGACTTACTTACAAGGTTAATCATTGTTATTTGTGAAAGCAACAGATTAGAAACAACCCAAACTCCAATGGGTAATGGTTACATAACCTGTGGTATATCCATCCATGGATTACTACACAGCACTAAAAAAGAATGAGAACTTTGGGAAGCCAAGGTGGGCCGATCACAAGGCCAGCAGATCAAGACCATCCTGGCTAACACGGTGAAACTCTGTCTCTACTAAAAATACAAAAACTTAGCTGGGCATGATGGTGGGTGCCTGTAGTCCCAGCTACTCAGGAGGCTGAGGCAGGAGAATGGTGTGAACCCGGGAGGGGTGGGTTGCAGTGAGCCGAGATGGTGCCACTGCACTCCAGCCTGGGCGACAGAGCAAGACTCTGTCCTAAAAATAATAATAATAATAATAATAATAATAATGAGAACACGTCTAGGAACTATTTTGAAAGATCTCTCAAACACATTTTTAAGTTAAAGCAAAATGCAAAACTGTACATAATATGCTGTATTATCTATAAGATAGAGGAAATAAGAATTATAGGTGTGCTTACTTGTATTCATATAAAGAAACTCTAGAAGAATACAAAGAACTGTGGATGGCAGTAGAATAGTGAATGGAAACAGACTGATTAGACTAAACAGGTGGGACTAAGGCCTTTTACATATCGCTTTACATTGTTTGACTTTTGGACCATGTGGATGTTTGCATATTCAAATAATTAATGCTTAAAAAGAAGGTAAAAAATAGAGCTGGGCACAGTGGCTCACACCTGTAATCCCAGCATTTTGGGAGGCCGAGGTGGGTGGATCACTTGAGGTCAGGAGTTTGAGACCAGCTTGGCCAGCATAGTGAAACCCCGTCTCTACAAAATACATGCTGGTGGGTGCCTGTAGTCCCAGCTACTCGGGAGACTGAGGCAGAAGAATGACTTAAACCTGAGGGGACGGAGGTTGCAGTGAGCCAAGATCACGCCACTGCACACCAGCCTGAGTGACGACAGATTGAGACTCCATCTCAAAAAAAAAAAAGAAAGACAGACAGACAAATAGGCAGTAGTCCCAGCATACTAAACGCATTTGTTTCTCTCCTCAAAGGACAAATTAGAGGGTCTTGAGGCTGTGTGAGTCAGGATGGCCTGGGTTTTGCTGTAATAATGAACAGTCCTCAAATCTCAGTGGCTGAACTCATTGAATTTTATTTCTTGCTTACTTACACGGCCACCATGGGATGTTGGGGGGTACTGTTTATCTGAGTCATTCTGGGACCCAGGAGAATGGGCATTCACCCCTACCTAATAACCATATCTGGCAGGGGTGGCTGTGAAGGCTTCTCCTTGGATGTGATGCCTCAGCTCCCTCCCACTCACACTTCACTGGCCAAAGCGAGTCACATGACACTGCTTACGGCAAGGGGGCAGGGAGGTGCAATGCTACTAAGTGCCCAGGAGAGGGAGAACTGCAATTTCTTGGCAAGCAGCAACCATAGGGTGCTGTATCATCAAGGGCCGCCCAAAGCCCTGTCTGTATATGGGGCTCGTGTTTCCCCTGCTCTGTAGTTACACAGGCCTCCTGCAGTACAGTTTCAACTTTTCTAGCTTTTCATGGCTTCCAAAGGGAATATTTTCTATGCTGTATAGCCTGTTTTTACATCAAGCCATTTTTGGGGTGTTGATTTTGGTGGCTTGATTTTATTTATGTTGATAGGTGCTGAACGCTTTATGAACGTTCTGGCTGTGCCCGTTACTAGCTACGGGACATAGAACAAGTTATGAACAACCTATTTACCCTCTCCAAACCTTATTTCATTTATCTGTAAAATGGGGATAATACTATCTCATAGGGCTGTTGGGGTTGTGTGAGAATTAAGTTACGGTGTGTGTGCGCGTGTGTGTGTGTGTGTGTGTGTGTAGGATGGGAGGAATAGTGCTCAGAAAGTAGAAAGCCCTGCATATGTTCAATATTTAGCTATTATTTTGTTGTTGTTGTTTTTGTTTTTGAGATGGAGTCTCTCTGTGTCGCCCAGGCTGGAGTGCAGTGGCACAATCTTGGCTCACTGCAGCCTCCACCTCCCGGGTTCAAGCAGCTCTCCCGTCTCAGCCTCCCAAGTAGCTGGGATTACAGGTGCACGCCACCATGCCCAGCTACTTTTTGTATTTTTAGTACAGATGAGGCTTCACCGTGTTGGTCAGGCTGGTCTTGAACTCCTGACCTCAAGTGATCCACCTGCCTCGGCTTCCCAGAGTGCTGGGATTACAGGTGTGAGCCACTGTGCCCGGCCTTAGCTATTATTTTTATTCCTTCAATTTTTTCTTTGGGGCAGTTTGGTGAATAGTATCCTTCTGATCACATGAAAAAGGGAGGATTTACTCACGTGTCGGAAGAGGTGTGAATGGAAAGTAGTAAGGGCATGGTTTCTGATGTTCATGTTCGTGGAATCTGCCGTCTATGGCAGATGCTTCCCCATGCTACCAATTTGTGTGTCTGAAAGGACACCTGTACTCATTTACATCCTCAAAATCTGTTCCCCCGTGAGTTCCTCCATCTCTGTGAAATGCACTGCCATCCACTGTGTGCCTAAGCCAGAGCTGTTTGGTCACTTTTTGGAAGGCCGTAGGGTAGAGTGGTCAGGAACAA
The DNA here is from genome assembly GCF_000951035.1 of Colobus angolensis palliatus. Taxonomy (NCBI): domain Eukaryota; kingdom Metazoa; phylum Chordata; class Mammalia; order Primates; family Cercopithecidae; genus Colobus; species Colobus angolensis. The sequence continues at coordinate 6,000,700 of NW_012115710.1, read as the reverse complement.
GAGGCCCTGGACCCAAGCTGTGAGGGCTCAAATCCCAGCTCACCTGGTGTTGCAAATCACATGGGTGACTCCAGGCAAGCAACTGAAGCCCTATGTGCCTCAGTGTCCTCATCTGAAAAAGGGGTATGATAATCATGGTATCTGTCTTACAGGGATATTGTAAGGATGGAAGATTAATTGCTGGAAACGTGCCTGGTGCAGAGAAACTACCTCATGTGTGCTTTGCACACCCAAAGCCTTCTTTTTTATATTTATTTATCCTTGGCCTGCGGGCTGTCTCCTCTCACTCCGTGGTTTGTCTCATTTGTTCTCCTCTGTGCCTGAGCTAGCACATGGCACATCATATTTTCTCAGTAAATATTTGTATTCATCAGCCTGGCCAACATGGTGAAACCCCGTCTCTACTAATAGTACAAAAATTAGTCAGGTGTGGTGGTGGGCACCTGTAATCCCAGCTACTTGGGAGGCTGAGGAGAGAGAATCACTTGAACCCGGGAGGCAGAGGTTGCAGTGAGCCAAGATCATGCCACTGCACTCCAGCCAGGGTGACAGAGTGAGACTCTGTCTCAAAAAAAAAAAAAGGATTCATTTACCACCTTCATCGAATGTCACCCTACCCCTTAAAATGCCACCCATACGTTTTCCTACCCACTGCTTTCATTTCCAATCATTCCTAATGGTCTGGGTCCATTGGATCCCAGCATCACCACTTGTTAGTGCCACGGGCTCGGGCCAGTTTCTCCTATGGCATAGCTGGGGGTCCCTAAGACCACCCTCAGTTTCCATGATTCACTAGAAGGAATCAAAGAACTCAGAAAAATTGTGACAGTCAAGGCTACAGTTTATTATAGCAGAAGGATACAGAATAAAACCAGCAAAGGGAAGAGCCACATAGGGCGACCCCATCAGTCTCCCTGATTCCTTAATTATCCCGCAGCATCACATAGGGCAGAGGCCAAGAGAGACCAGCGTGAGCTGCTGGATATCCTCTCTCAGTGAAGTCCCATGGACAGTGCTCAATTCTCCCACCAATGACGTGTTGCCAGCCAGGGACACTTACTTGGGCCTTGGTATCCAGAGTCGTTATTGGGGTCAGCCATGTAGACTTGTCCTGAATACTGCTGAGAGATCAAGACAGACAGTAAGAACCGCTGAGATCTGATGCACCCCAGGTGTCCTTCCATGCATTGGCCAGGAGTGATCTCATTTTAGCCCATCCATGACCCTGTTAAATAGACATCCCCATTTTTCCAGACAAGGAACCAAGGCTCATTGAGGGGAGGTCACTTGCCTGAAGTCCCACAGCTAATAAGAGGCAAATCCAGGAGTCTGATCCTTGAACCTCTGCCCTACAGATGTGGCCTTGGACATGGCTGCACACCCTTGCGTGAGTTCCCTCACTCAGGATGTACTGAGCCATTGTTCCGGGGCAGGTACCATTCAAAGCATCACGGATGCTGTTACAGCCAAGGCTACAGTTTATTACAGCAGAAGGATGCAGAATAAAATCAGCAAAGGGAAGCGCCACATAGGGCAGCGGCCAAGAGAGACCATCCCGAATGGGAACGTCCCTGTGCTTGTGGGGCTTACACCTTAAGGAGGGCAAGCAGGCAATGGGCAGATAAGCAAATGAAGATATGACTTGCCAAAGGGTGGTAAGTGCCATGGCCAGAAGGAGCCAGAGAGAGATGGGGTGTTTGCTTAGTTGGGAAGGTCAGAGAAGACCTTGATGACGTGGTGTTTGAACAGAGATAATTATAATGACCACTTTCAGAACACTTACTATGTGTTGGATACGTAGTAACAGTAATATTGTATGTACCAGGCAATGTTCTAAATGCTTGACTGCATCTCATCTTTCCAACCACAGAGATGCTCTTATTATCATCACTTTACAAATGAAAGGGAGGTTAGGGAAGTTGGCAGAAAGGCACACAGCCAGGAAGCCGGGGCTCCAAGATCTCAGCCCAGGGATCTTGGCCTCAGAGGCCATGCTTTTCACCATTGTCCTGCCTCTCAGTGCGTGGAGAAAGGAATGTTCAGTTCCTAGAAGGGAGAATCGGGGAATATGGAGGCTAAGGAGGAAACTGAGGCACAGAGAGGTTAAATTACCGGGTTCAGAAGTGGTGGGGGTAGGACTCAAAGCTAAACGATCTGCCTCCACAATCGAAGCTCATTACCACTAGACCAGTCAGCCTTAACTTAAGCATGCATAGGAGTCTCCTGGAGGGCTTGTCAAACTAGATTGCCGGGGCCGCTCCCAGAGTTTCAGGCTCAACAGGTCTGACGTGGCCCCGAGAAGGTGCATTTCTGTCAAGGTGCCAGGAACCGATGGTGATGCTGCTGGTGATGCTGCTGGTCCAGGGCCCACATTTTGAGACCCACCACCTGGACTGCCTCTCAGCACACGGAGGAATGAATAGCCAGCTTCCGGCGGAGGAAACTGAGGCTCAGAGAAGCTAAAAGTGTCATGTGCAAAAAAATCACATAGCTGTTAGACTGTGGTACCCGGATCTCAAACCCAGGCAATCCGGCTCCGGTCTGTTTTTAATCATTTCTCTGCACTGCCTCCTGCCGGTCAAAAGAATAAATGCATATGCAGTCAAGAATGAATGGGTTCCCATTTCCGTAGAAGGGGAAACCGAGGTCGGGGAGCTGGGCGGGGAGACCTCAGCATCCTCTGACCTCTTTCCTTGCCTCCCTGCCCCCGCCCGCAGGTGAAGCTGGTGTTCGTGGAAGACCAGGCAGTGGTGGAGACGGTGTTCTTTCTGACGTCGCGCACCAGGGCGCTGCTGCGGCGCTTCCCGCGCATGCTGCTGGTGGACCGGCTGCCGGGGCTGCAGGGTGCTCTGGATCTGCTGGCCGTGCTGTGCGTGGACGGCTC
>NW_012115710.1:5991306-5997331 GCF_000951035.1 Colobus angolensis palliatus | reverse complement strand
CATCGCCGGCGACTGCTGCGCCGTCTCAGCCCCTCGCGTGGCGTGGCACAGTGCCTTCGCGACCTAGTGGCCATGCAGTGGGCCGACGCGGCCGGGGAGTCGGTGCCCGAGGGACCCGATGGCGGGGGCCCTTGGCTGGAGGATGAGCCGGGGAGGGGAGCCCAGGTGGAGAACGAGAGGGTGAGGGGCCTGGAGACAGGCGACTGGGGAGGGGCTTCGAAAGAAGGAAGTATTTGCAGGGGGGCCCATATGGAAAAGGAGTGGGTAAGAGCACTGGAAACCAGAGACTGGGGCGGGGCTCAGCTCGAAGGTGAGAAGGGGAGGGCCCTGCAGATCAGAGATTGGAGAGGGGGCCAGTTGGAGAATCAGAAGCCGAGGGGACTGGAAGGAGGTGTCTTGAGAGGGTCGCAGTTGGAGAAAGGGCACCTGAAAGGGCCAGAGATTAGAGACTGGAGGGGGCCCCAGTTGGAGGGTGAGAAAGATTGGGGACTGGAAGGTTATGTCTGGAGGGGGGCCCGATTGGAGGACCAGGCGCTACGAGGATTGGAAGGATATACCTGGAGGGGGGCCCAGTTGGAGGATCGCAGTAGGGCGCTGGAGACCACCGACCTGAGAGGGACCCAGTTTGACTATGAGAGGGTCAGGAGTCTTGAAGGAAGCCCCTGGAGGGGGGCGCAGCTGCACGATGAAAAGGCAGGGGGACTGAGAACTGCAGAATGGAAGGGGCCACAGTCAGAAGTAGAGAAGGGGAGGGGGCTGGAGGTCAGAAACTTGAGGGGGATCTCCTTGGAGAAGTCCCTGGAGTTGGCCCCTGAGAACGGAGACCAAAAGGGACCCCAGTGGGAAGATGAGAGGAGGAGAGGGTCAGAGATTGCAGAGGAGAGGGGAGCGAGGGTGGGAGCCAAAAGAAGAAGGGGCCTGGAGGATATCGTTTTGGTCCAGCTGGGAGACACGAGGGTCACAGGCGTGGAGAATGGAGATGGAGGGGGAGCCCGGTCTGTGGGCCCCAAGAGCCGAGCTGGACGAGGGATGGAGTGGGGAGACGCGGGAGGGCGGTGTCTAGGGCTGGGGAATGGAGTCGTGTGTGGCACAGCGGTGGGAACTGTATTGGAAGGCAACCCAGAATGGGCAGTGGTGAGGAGCGAACACCTGGCTGCAGGTGACGGCCTGCAGGAAGGAGGCGAAGATGGCCCCAGGGAACCAAAGAGGCTTTGCCGGCCCCCAGGAGAGGACGAGGTGGACTGGGAACCCCTGGCCAAATTCCGAGCAGCCTGTGGGCCAGAGCTGGCAGACCTGGTGGCTGAGGAGTTGGCCTTTGCTAGGCAGCATGGGACCCGGGGTTTCCACTGGACCGGAGCTGGTTTTGCTCTTAAGGACGGCACCTCGGACTTCTTCCTGGATGGGGCCCTGACACGCTGCAGCTGCTCAATCCATGCCGCCCGCCGTCTGCCCTGCAGACACCTCTTTGCGGCGCGCCTCCTCACTGGGGCAGCCTTATTCCACATGGACCTGCTCAGGGATTGCTGGGGGAGAGCCCCGGAGCCCTGACCCTTCATGCCTCTGCCCACCACCCTCCACCGGGAGGGTCGGAGGGCATTCTTCGATCCCAAAGATAATAGGGCTGAGGCCAAGGAGACCACTCCAGTCCCCCTGGCCACCTCCTGGGTCATCCAGGGACCTCCTCATGGCAGTTTGCCTCTCTGGGTCCAAGGACAAGCTGACAGTGGTCTCTGAGGTCCTGGAGCCACAGCTGGGGAAGGTGTTGATGGCCAGGGCGGATTCTGAGGGCTTCCCTCTGGAGAGGAAGCATGTGCTGAGAGGTGTAGACAGGGTCAGGCTGGGGCAGAAGGAAGGAAAAGGGCAGAGCTGGGGGGAGGGGGAGGAAGCGATGATACGGGGAGTGTCTGGCAAGAGTAGACTGGCCAATCTAGGGAGTGCAGGGGGAGACGGGGAAAGGGAGAAAGTACAGAAGACAGACGAAGGAGAGGAGATAAACGAGAAAAGATGGAAAGGGGAGCCGGAAGTGGAGGAGAGAGGACAGAAATGAAGAGACAGAAATGAAGACATGAGGAAAAGCTGGGGGAAGCAGGAGAGGAAGGGACAGGATGTAGGAGGGGGAAGAAAAATCAGAGATAAGACAAAGGAGATGTGTAGGAGATGGGTAGAGAAGAAATGGAAGGGGTGTGGTTTTGGTTTTTCTCCAAGACCTGGAGACATCGACCCCCTTCGCCTTCTGAAGAGAGAGGGAGGGGGGGCACTGGGGATTGGGAGAGTCTCCAGCAGGGGAGGGGAATTGTTTGGACTATTGTGCTTCAGAATTGGAATAAAACAATCTTATTTTGGTTTCTGTGATAAGTTCTTGGCTTCTGGGGTTGGTTGGGAGTCCCAGATCCAGGGAACAGTTGAGATGGTCCAGCGTTCCTTCATTCTTTCTACCAACAAGGCCTCCTGGGGCCAGATGGGTAGAGGAGCCTCCATGAATTCATCTCCATTTTAACTCAAGCTGCTTCCTCTATCATCTGGACCAGTACGTCCCAGCGGCAACTTCTTGACATGAGTCAATTCCACCTTCAAATGACTGACTCATGCCAAATGTCCTGGCCACAGAATAGGTATGTAACCCAGTCCTGGTCAACGAGTCTGCGCAGGTTGAGGTGGGAGGCTTCTTTTTTTTATTTTTGTATTTTTGTAGAGACAGGGTCTTGCTATGTTGCTCAGGCTGGTCTTGAACTCTTCAGCTTAAGCAATCCTCCTGCCACAGCCTCCCAAAGTGCTGGGATTACAGGTGTGAGCCACTGTGCTCAGAACTAGGAGGCTTTTTTTTTTTTTTTTTTTTTGATAGGTCTTGCTCATTCCCAGACTGGAATGCAGTGGCACGTTCCCGGCTCACTGCAACCTCCACCTCCCAGGTTCAAGCGATTTTCATGCCTCAGCCACCCAAGTAGCTGGGATTACAGGTGTGTGCCATCCCACCTGGCGAATTTTTGTATTTTTAGTAGAGACGGGGTTTCACCATGTTGGCCAGGCTGGTCTGAAACTCCTGACCTCAGGTGATCTGCTCGCCTCAGCCTCCTAAAGTGCTGGAACCACAAGCGTAAGCCACTGCGCCTGGCCTAGGAGGCTTCTAATAAAGATTCTCTCACTCCTAAGAAGGCCTAGAGACATGATCAGGCCTAGACCTGCTGATGGTTACCTTGGTAGGGTGTGACAATGAAGTCCACACTGAGGATGACAGAGCTGAGATGAAGAAAATCGGGATCTTTGCTTGGCTTAGTTGAGTCTCTGGAGTCTGCTCTACCATGGGGCTTCTTAAGTAAAATATATCTTTTTTTGTTTTTTTTTTTTTTTTTGAGACGGAGTCTCGCTCTGTTGCTCGGACTGGAGTGCAGTGGCCGGATCTCAGCTCACTGCAAGCTCCGCCTCCCGGGTTTACGCCATTCTCCTGCCTCAGCCTCCGGAGTAGCTGGGACTACAGGCGCCCGCCACCTCGCCCGGCTAGTTTTTTGTATTTTTTAGTAGAGACGGGGTTTCACCATGTTAGCCAGGATGGTCTCGATCTCCTGACCTCGTGATCCGCCCATCTCGGCCTCCCAAAGTGCTGGGATTACAGGCTTGAGCCACCGCGCCTGGCCAATATGTCTTTTTTGTTAGAGACAGGGTCTTCCGCTGGCCCAGACTGGAGTGCAGTGGCACAAACATAGCTCTCTGCAGCCTTCCAACTCTTGGGCTCAAGGAATCCTCCGGCTCTGCCTCCTGAGTAACTAGAACTATAGGCTCATGCTACCACCTAGCTAATTTCTCTTTCTCTTTCTTTCTTTTTTTTTTTTTTTTTAATGTTACTTGGGCTATTCTCAAACTCTTGACCTCAAGCAATGCCCCCGCTTCAGCCTCCCAAAATGCTGGGATTACAGATGTGAGCCATTGCACTTGGCCAATCAAAGATACCCTAATGATTTAGGGAAGTTTGAGTTAAGGTTTCTGTTGTCCCAACTGATGAAGGGGATTTAATTCTATTACAGGTCGACAAAGTCCAGGTTGAAGTAGCTCAGCACTTTTCAAACTTTAGTGTGAACATGAGTCACCTGGGCACCTTTTTAAAATACAGAGTTGGACTCAGTAGGTCTAAGATGGGGTCCAAAATTCTAGCAAGCTCTCCGATGATGTGGTTGCTGCTGGATTGTGGAGCACACTTTGAGTAGCAATGAAGGAACTCAAGATAAAAGACAATTCAGGCCGGGTGTGGTGGGTCACACCTGTAATCCCAGCACTTTGGGAGACCGAGGCAGGTGGATCACTTAAGGCCAGGAGTTCAAGACCAGCCTGGCCAACAAGGCAAAATCCTGTCTCTACTAAAAATACAAAAGCTAGCCAGATGTGATGGCGGGTGCCTGTAGTCCCACCTACTCGGGAGGCTGAAGCATGAGAATTGCTTGAACCCGAGAGGTGCAGGTTGCAGTGAGCCAAGATCGTGCCAATGCACTCCAGCCTGGGTGACAGAGCGAGACTCTCTCAAAAAAAAAAAAAAAAAGAAAAGAAAAGAAAAGAAAAAAAATGATTCAGTGGTTCATGTCATGAGAAGTCAAAGGTTTTGATGGCAGCTGATTGCAGGGGTTCAAACAATGTCAGGTTTCCCCTCTCTCACCTGCTTTTCGTGTGATGGATTTCTTCAAAAGACAGCTCTGTCCTGAGAAAGGCGGGGACCAGAAGTTCCCATATCACACCCTTCTATCTGGATCCAAAAATACCATTCTATCAGCATTCATATATTAAGTCTCAAAGAAGTAGCAGGTTGGACTTACGGTGGGTGTCAGTTATCTATGGCTACATAAATGCTGTGTTAACAACTGTAAAACTTCAGAAGTATATAACAATAAACATGTATTTGGAACCAACCTAAATGCCCATCAATAATCATAAACTGGATAAGGAAAATATGATTGGCTGGGCGCGGTGGCTCACGCCTGTAATCCCAGCACTTTGGGAGGCTGAGGCAGGCAGATCACAAGGTCAGGAGATCGAGACCATCCTGGCTAACACAGTGAAACCCCATCTCTACTAAACAAAAAATACAAAATAAAGTTAGCCGGATATGGTGACGGCCACCTGTAGTCTCAGCTACTCGGGAGGCTGAGGCAGGAGAAGGGCTTGAACCCAGGGGACGGAGGTTGCAGTGAGCCGAGATCACGCCACTGCACTCCAGCCTGGGCAACAGAGTGAGACGCCATCTAAAAAAAAAAAAAAAGAAAGAAAATAAAATAAAATATGGTACATATACACCATGGAATACTATAGAGCCATTAAACGAACGAACGAGGTCATGTTATTTGCAGGGACGTGGATGAAGCTGGAGGTCATTATCCTTAAGAAGCACAGGAACGGAAAACCAAATACCGCAGGCTCTCACTTATAAGTGGAGCTAAATGATGAGAAGAAATGACACAGAGAGGGGGCAACACACATGGAGACCTGTTGAGGGGTGGAGGATGGGAGGAGGGAGAGGATTAGGAAAAATAACTAATGGGTGCTGGGATTAATACCTGGGTGACAAAATAATCTGTACGTCAAACCCCCATGATAAAAGTTTACCTATACAACAATCCTGCACATGTACCCCTGAATTTAAAAGTCAAAACAATAATAAAAATGAACATGTATTGCTTATGTGTCTTGGGTCACCTGAGGAGTTGGCTAGACCCTTGCTTTTCAAAGTCCATGCAACAGCGTCATGAACATTCCCTGGGAGCTTGTTAGAAATGCAGATTCTCGGCTGGGCACGGTGTAATCCCAGCACTTTGGGAGGCTGAGGCGGGCGGATCACCTGAGGAGTTGGCTAGACCCTTGCTTTTCAAAGTCCATGCAATGAAGTCATGAACATTCCCTGTGAACTTGTTAGAAATGCAGATTCTCGGGCCCCGCTCCAGAAATAAGAATCAGAATCTGCATTTTAACAAGATCCCCAGGTGATTTACATGCATTTTGAAGTTTTAGAAGTACTTGTCTCAGTGCCAAGCATTTACTATACACA
>NW_012115710.1:5986638-5991231 GCF_000951035.1 Colobus angolensis palliatus | reverse complement strand
ACATTCCCTGGGAGCTTGTTAGAAATGCAGATTCTCGGCTGGGCACGGTGTAATCCCAGCACTTTGGGAGGCTGAGGCGGGCGGATCACCTGAGGTCAGGAGATTGAGACCATCCTGGCCAACACACATGGTGAAACCCTGCCTCTACTAAAAATATAAAAATCAGCTGGGCGTGGTGGTGCGCCTGTAGTCCCAGCTACTCGGGAGGCTGAGGCAGGAGAATCACTTGAACCCGGGAGGCGGAGGTTGCACTGAGCTGAGATGGCTCCACTGCACTCCAGCCTGTGCGACAAAGTAAAATTCCACCTCAAAAAAAAGAAAGAAAAAAAAAAGAGAAAGAAATGCAGATTCTCAGACCCACTCCAAAACTACAGAATCAGAATCTCGTTCTAACAAGATCTTAGTATGCATGTTATACTTTGAAAAGCAAAGCAACTGATCATAAACCTACAATTATCTGAAATAGGCTCTTTTAAAAAAATGAAAGCAGCTACTCTTGATAAAGTAGCTGATTTTCATTGGGCTTGCCCACATATCAGGAGTCATACGGCTTTTGGGTGAACTAAAAAGGCCTTGTCAGGGCTTGGTGGCTCATGTCTGAAATCCCAGCGCTTTGGGAGGCCGAAGTGGGAAGACTGCTTGAGCCCAGGAGTTCGAGACCAACCTGGGCAACATAGGGAGACCCATTTCTACAAAAAATAGAAACAAAATTAACTTGGTATGGTGGTGCACACCTGTGGTCCCAGCTACTCAAGAGGCTAAGTTGGGAGGATCACCTGAGCCCTGGAGGTCGAGGCTGCAGTGAGCCATGATTGTGCCACTGCATTCCAGCCTGGGTGACAGGGTGACAGAGTGAGACTCTGTCTCAAAAAATGCCTTGGCCAGGAGGACTAGGGTAACTCGTTCAGCACGTAGACCCCTCCAGTACAACCCTATGAAACTTCCCTCCAGCCCTTGCCTCTGCAGACAGCTCTTCCTCTGCTGTGCTGCCCATTGCTTTCATGTAATGTACTTTATGTCTAATAAATCTGCCTTTCTTTCCCTACAACTGTCTTGGTAAATGCTTTACCTCCCACGACACTGGCCCCAGCTAGTCACATCCGCGACGCCCATCTCTTAAAATAAAAAATAAATTAAAAAAAAAAAAGGAAGGAAGGAAGGAAGAAAGGAAGGAAGGAAGGAAGGAAGGAAGGAAGGAAGGAAGGAAAGAAGGAAGGAAAGGAGGCAGGAGGGATCCTGGGAAGGCAAACAACAGCAATTGAGTGCAGACCAAATCCAAAACTTCTCCACTTGCCTGTTTTATCATTAGATTCTTAGATGTGGGTTATCTGGTTAGTGACGGGAAACTGAAATAATTCATTAATTCATTAACCAAATAACACACAGAGCCCTGGGGTGGAAAAGAGCTCAGCCCATAAGATAAAGAGAAGATGGGCCAGGGTAGATGGGTCAGAGTGTGAGAGAGGGAGAGATTTGGATAGTGAGATTTGCAAGCTCTTAAAGATAGAAGATGAGGTGAGTCTTTATCCTGGGAGGTATGGGAAGCCTTCAAAAGGTTTTAAACAGAGAGCGGCTTGATTGGATGTACGCTAGAATAACCACCTCCCCTGCCCCTGAAGCTTTACTGTGAAAAATGGATTGGATGAGTCCAGACCAGGAAGAGATGTATGTGACCATAAACAAACAAATAAAAATACATTTTAAAAAACAGGCAGAAGGATCGTCACAGAACTGGACCTTGAAGAATGTGTTTGCCAGGAAAAGAGAATGAAGAAGTATGTTCTTATCGGAGGGAACTGCAGGTATTACAGTATGTGGCCCTTCAGGAAGGCAAGAGGAAACTAAAGGTTAGTGACCCTTAACCCTCTATATGCCCCACATGTCCAGCTCACAAGTGTTAAATCAAGTTTAGCCTAAAGCTGCCTCCTTATGTACTTTAAGTTCAGCCTGAAGGTTTTTCTGTACATCGTGAACTATAACAAGTGGACGTGTAAACAGAAGGTGGCCTACACTTGTGCCAATCACCAAGTTTTGGGCAATCAAATGTAGCCAACTGTTCAAATTGTGTTCAAATAAGGCAAACGCCGAGCTGTAATCAATCCAGCTGTTTCTGTACCTGACTTCGGTTTTCTGTATGTCACTTTCCTTTTTCTGTCCATAAATCTTCCACCACATGGCTGTGCTGGAGTTTCAGCCTACTCTGGCCCGAGGCTGCCTGATTTGTGAATCCTTCATTGGCTCAATTAAACTCTATTTGTTTATTTAGAAACGGAGTCTCACTCTGTTGCACAGGCTGGAGTGCAATGGCGCGATCTCAGCTCACTACAACCTCCACCTTCTGGGTTCAAGCAATTCTTGTGCCTCAGCCTCCCGAGTAGTTGGGACTACAGGTGCCTGCCACCACACCCAGCTAATTTTTGTATTTGTAGTAGAGATGAGGTTTCGCCATGTTGACCAGGCTGGTCTCAAACTCCTGATTTGAAGCCATCCACCCTCCTCGGCCTCCCAAAGTGCTGGAATTATAGGCATGAGCCACTGTGCCCAGCCAATTAAACTTCTTTAAATTTAATTAGTCTGAAGTTTTTCTTTTATCACAAGTCACATCAATCCCTCAGGCCCCTGCTCAAATGCCACCTCTTCCTGAAAGCCATCCCTAAGTAGTCTCTCTAAAGAGCCACCCCAGCCCCTTTCTTTGCTTTATCCTTCACAGCACTTATCACTACCTGAAATTATGCCACACAGCTATTTACCAATTTCGCATTGTGGTTAAGCTTATCAAGTATGAAGCCAGAGTGCCTGGGTTCAAATCCCAGCTCCACTACTTCCTTGTCATGTGACCTTCAGTTGTTCAGCCTGTGTTACAGTTGAGGGGTCATAATAGTACCTGTCTATAGGGCTTTGTGAGGATAAATGAATTAGTGTGTGTGCCAGTGTTCTAACATTGCCTGCATTTCCATTTTTTTCCAAAGCAGCCCAATTACTTATTAACATACTGCTTTTCCAGTAACATTTGTTCACTATTATTAAGTCGATCTCCTCCCGCCAAAATATAAGCTCTATTTTGTTTTCCATTGTATCCCCAGTGCCTAGAACAGTGTCTGTTGCAAAGTAAGCGTTGAGTTTAAAAAAAAAAAAAAGATGAAAGAATGAAAAGGGCAGACTGCCTAGCAGAACTAGCACTTCCTGATGCTTCATTGTTGCTATGGTGACGATCCAATCGGCACGAAGATCCCAGCCTCCTTAACCTTGTTCTTACCTCCATCCAGCTCACCCATTGGCCACCTGTATCTCCTGAGGTAGCAGCCAGAAAACTACAACTCCCAGCAGGCTGAGCGCCACCAGCGCTTTCGCGCCCAAGTCCCTTCCCTAAGCGTGAAGGCCTGCGCAGTAGAATCCGCGGGCCCAGAACGCCATCTGAGCTTGTGCCGGGTTGCGTGGTGTTTCCTTCGTCGGCAGGCAGGAGAGGAGTGGGGAGGACCCGTTTACCCACGGAGCATTGTGGGGCCCGCTCAGCTCTCCTTGTCCAAAGGGTCTGGGCCCGGGGGCTGCAGTCTCTGGGTGACGAGGCGGGGGCAGGAAACCTGCTTCGGTCTCCATGGTTACGAGCCGCTCAGCGCGCAGGAGGGGGATTCAAAGGTTGGCGTTGCCACAGTAACCCTGGAGTGGCAGGGGACGGGGATTAGAGACCTCGCGGGAGAAATTAGATTAACAGCCTGGGAACTGGAGGGATGGAGAGTGAGCGATCTCATCTCACTGCAACCTCTGCCTCCCGGATTCAATCGATTCTCCTGCCTCAGCCTCCCAAGTAGCTGGGATTACAGGTACATGCCGTCACGCCTGGCTAATTTTTGTATTTTTAGTCGAGGCAGGGTTTCACCATTAGCCGGGCGTGGGAAGAGGAAAGAGGGGTGGATAATTGAGAAACATCCATAACCGAGCACCAGGAGTTCAGTATCTATCTGTCTCCATCCACCTTCTGGGGTTATAACAGCAGGCATCTTGTTCATCACTGGAAACTCAACATGTAGGCACCCAATAAATGCTAGTGTATTAAACAAAATAATTATTGAATCCTACTGACCACTACTCTCTCTTATTATTTTTTAAGAGACAGGGTCTCACTCTGTTGCCTAGGCTGAACTGCAGTGGCATCATCATAGCTTACTGCAGCCTCAAACTCTTGGGCTCAAGTGATCTTCCTGCTTCAGTCTCCCAGGTAGCTGGGACTACAAACATGTGCCACCATGTCTTGCCTGACCACTCTTTAAGAAAAATAAATCTCAATCCTAGTGCGTGTCTGCCTGCCCTTCCTTCCTTCCTTCCTTCCTTCCTTCCTTCCTTCCTTCCTTCCTTCCTTCCTTCCTTCCTTCGAAAAATAGGCTGAGTGCAGTGGCTTATGCTATAATCCCAGCACTTTGGGAGGCTGAGGCAGGTGGATCGCCTGAGGTCAAGAGTTCGAGACCAGCTGACCAACATGTTGAAATTCCATCTCTACTAAAAATACAAAAATTAGCTGGGTGTGGTGGCAGAAGCCTGTAATCCCGGTTACTCAGGAGGCTGGGGCAGGAGAATCACTTGAACCCGGGAGGCAGA
>NW_012115710.1:5985790-5986409 GCF_000951035.1 Colobus angolensis palliatus | reverse complement strand
ATCTGTCTCTCTTTCTCCCCCAGCACTTTCATATGAGCAGTCTCTCCTTCAGGCTGGCATCATATTATTTACATCACCTCTCTAAGCTTCAGCTTCCCATGAAGTAGGGACAGCAAGAGTGCTGATTTAATGATATTGCTGTAAGGATTAAATGCAACTGTGCATAGGAAGCATTAGCCAAGCACTTGACACGTGGTGTGTTCGACAAACAGCAGCAACAACGATGATCACAGGGATCTGATTCATTTATTTTTCAGGAAACGTTTATCAAGCATCTGCTACCTGTCCCACCCTGCAGTGGGCATTGGGGAATGGCCAAGCAGATGAATGAGATCAGGTTCCCGTCCTCCAGGAGTGCAGCGTGGTAAGTATGACAGACATATAGGCACACAATGATAATATCAGGACATTATGTCCAGTTGTGGAGATATGATGTACAGTGAGTTAGAGGTGCACAGAGCAGGGATCCAGAACCCAGCAGAGTGTGTGGGGAGGTCAGCAAATCTAAGGCAAAGTCTCCCAGAGGAAGCAAGTATGCTGAAGTTAAAGGATGTGGGAGTATACAGGAAAAGAGGCCATGAGGAGAATCCCAGCTGTAAAAAAAAAAAAAAGGCCAGGC
>NW_012115710.1:5945438-5984360 GCF_000951035.1 Colobus angolensis palliatus | reverse complement strand
GTAATGACAAACTCACTCCTTATTTTCTAACAAAATTTATCCCCTGAAATTGACAACCACTGGTTCTACATCTGTTGATCTCTCTGTCTGTCTCCCTCTATGTCTTTCAATGTTGTCCTGCCCAGTTTTGAAGCCATGGGTGGAGGCCTTTCAGTGCTCCTCGAGCAGCTGATTAAATCAACCTCCAACACTTCTCTTCTTATTTGGCTCTCACACTCTGGGGCCATAATGCACTCACCCCAGTGGCCCTTGACCCATGTACCAAACAATTAGAAATAGCTTCCATGTCCCATAACCTGCAGAATTATGCAAATTAGCCAATCCATGGAAAGCCCTTGTAACCTAGGTAACCCCACCTAAAGTGTCCTATAAAAAAACCCCCTCTCCTGCAGTGCCAGCTTGCTATTACATTTCTTCAGGAGCAACCTCCTCTGTGTGGCTCCCTGGGTGATGGCCTTCTCTCCATCCAAATGTTACTGTATTGTGTCTTGCCATGAAAAGAATCTTTAAACCTTATGAAATCTTATGAAGCAGTCTGTGTAGTTTTTTACACGTTTCTTCCACTGGGGGTCCTCTCGGCTTCTTTATCACATCTGGGGGTGTTACAGGCTGAAAGAATGAGGGTTGTGACCAACTCAGCATACCACTGGAGGCTATATCAGCAAACAGAACGGTTCTCATGAAAGCAGGATGTTGGAAAACTGACAGCTGCATCTGCCACCAGAAGGAGTGCTGAGGGCAGTCACACCCCAAGCACAGTGTTCCTTGCGATTATCTATAGGAACATCTGAAGCCTGTTGTACAAAGAAAGCAATTATGTGAACCTGTGATAAATCAAGCAGCTGACCAACCATTACCTCTCCCTCCCTGCCCTTTCTACCTAATAAATACGAAGGGCTGTAAAAGTTCTGGGCCCTTGTTCACTAGGAGCAAGGAGACCCCGACCCCTTCTTTTAAACCAGATCTTTTTGTCTTTGTCTTTATTTCTGCATTTGTCCCCCTTCATTCAATCCAGTAGCAACTGACAGCGACAAGCGGTGCCCAAACAGGGAGGTGGGCAAAGAAAGTCTGCTGGAGCAGAGAAAGTGAAACTGACCAGATGAATGAGAAACCCGGGGAAGGGTCTGCCGCTGTCAGCAGATACAAGGCCAGTGCCCTAAGGAGGTACTAGGATATAAGGTCAGTGCCCTAAAGAGGTACTAGGAATGGAAGGTTTCTGAATCAGAGTAACATGGGGCAGACTTTGTCTATTGAAGAGCAACGTTATATGCAGTTGCTTAAAGTTTTACTTAAACAATCTGGTACTTAGGTTAGTTATCAAACACTAAACTAAGATGCTGCAGGAGATTATTACGCATAACCCGCGTCTATCTCCTAATGCTATCCCTCCCCCACTTCCCCCACCCCACGACACATCCCAGTGTGTGATGTTCCCCTTCCTGTGTCCAAGTGTTCTTATTGTTCAATTCCCACCTACGAGTGAGAACATGCGGTGTTTGGTTTTCTGTCCTTGCGATAGTTTGCTCAGAATGATGGTTTCCAGCTTCCTCCATGTCCCTACAAAGGACATGACCTCATCCTTCTTTATGGCTGCATAGTATTCCATGGTGTGTATGTGCCACATTTTCTTAATCCAGTGTGTCATTGATGGACATTTCGGTTGGTTCCAGGTCTTTGCTATTGTGAATAGTGCTGCAATAAACATACGTGTGCATGTGTCTTTATAGCAGCATGATTTATAATCCTTTGGGTATATACCCAGTAATGGGATTGCTGGGTCAAATGGTATTTCTAGTTCTAGATCCTTGAGGAATCGCCACACTGTCTTCTGCAATGGTTGAACTAGTTTATACTCCCACCAACAGTGTAAAAGTGTTCCTATTTCTCCACATCCTCTCCAGCATCTGTTGTTTCCTGACTTTTTAATGATCGCCATTCTAACTGGTGTGAGATGGTATCTCATTGTGGTTCTGATTTGCATTTCTCTGACGGCCAGTGATGATGAGCATTTTTTCATGTGTCTGTTGGCTGCATAAATGTCTTCTTTTGAAAAGTGTCTGTTCATATACTTTGCCCACTTTTTGATGGGGTTGTTTGATTTTTCTTGTAAATTTGTTTAAGTTCTTTGTGTATTCTGGATATTAGCCCTTTGTCAGATGAGTAGATTGTAAATATTTTCTCCCATTCTGTAGGTTGTGTATTCACTCTGATGGTAGTTTCTTTTGCCATGCAGAAGCTCTTTAATTTAATTAGATCCCATTTGTCTATTTTGGCTTTTGTTGCCATTGCTTTTGGTGTTTTAGTCATGAAGTCCTTGCCCATGCCTATGTCCTGAATGGTATTACCTAGGTTTTCTTCTAGGGTTTTTATGGTTTTAGGTCTAACATTTCATTAATTTTTAAAAGAGATTATAATGTCTTACTATGAATAATCATACATAAGTATCATAGAAACAATATTCACATTGATTATATGTTCAAGTTATTATTTGGGGGGTTAAATGAACATATTACATATAATTAAAAAGAGGTTTTCTGCTTGGTTTTGCTCCTTTAAAATGCAGCTATTGAAATACCTAAAATTACATCTAGACTTTGCATTATATTTCTGTTAAACTGCACTGCTCTAAGCCACTTTTTAAATTCATTCAACAAATATGTTTGTCCGCCTCACATATTTCAGGCAGCAGTTTAGGGGTTGGATGTATATCAGTGACCTAAACATACAAAACACAGTAACTAGAGAGAGTATATAGAATGATCATGGAATGGAAAAAATATATGTACAGATGAGAAGAGGTATAAAGAAGAGTGCAGAATGAGAGTTTCAAAGTACTTGGAGATTTACTCCTTTACACAGAATTCATTGGTATGCGTCTCGTGTCTGCATAAATCCACCCATAATGACACCCATACCTTATCAGGGGTATGCTGACATATTTCATTAACGCTCTGTGTATGTCCTGCTGTCCAACGGAGCTTCATCTCTTTCACCAATAGAATTGGAAATTTTTATTTTGAAAATATTTCAGATCCAATTCCGGCTTCGTCATTAAGCATGCTCTCCTTCAAAAGTATCAGCTAAGGTTTTTCTTTTCCACTTTTCAAGTACAACAAAAATAGTAAACATTCAGAACAGAAACAATTCCTGAATCGTTACAGTGGACACCGCCATGTAAACTCACACCCAGATCAAGACACGGAACATCAATAGCTGCTGGACGTCCCTGGGACCCCTCCAGTCTCTCCTTCCTAAGGTGTCCACTCACTGGAAGAATGATACCATCTAGTGTAATCATTTCTAGCATGAATTCCTCCTCAATAATTTTACAAAATCTTGGCTGAGCTCTATCTGAGGCATCTCGAGTACGATCACCTCATGATTTGTGTCCTGTTCTGGGTCCCTGGGGTGCCTCTGCAGACCTCCCCCGCCAGGGCTCCCCGTGATTCCCTTCACATTGCATTTGGTCTGCTCATAAGAAAGAAGACCCACGGTCGGTAGAATCTGAATTTAAAACACCCATCTTCGAAATACATTTCGATTGTAAAGAAAATGGAAAACATTTTGCCAGATGAAATATATTCATGTATTTGTCTATGACAAATGTGAACATCATAAAAGTTGAAAGTACAGAAAAAGCCATGTTCATCATATCACATACTTCTAAGACATTCACACAGGCACAGTAAACATTTTGGCATTTGTTGTATGTGTTCCGTGGGTAACATTATACAATGGTAGGTTGTAGTTTATAACTGGACATTCATTTGGCCTGGCTGATTGCCTCCAGCTGTCACACTTGCCTGAGAATGGTACTTAAAATGTACTTGTTAAAGGAGTTAAATAAATACCTCATTTTATCTTATGTACTTGATTATAGGTGTTGGTCATATGAGATTGTATATTTTCTGTACAGTTGAAAATATTCCTACATGTGACTTAAACAGGACATAATATGCCATGTAGCTATGTCTCTATGGCTTACCTGAACCTCCAGTATTAGCCCACGTTTAATGCATTCTCATTTCTCACTATAGATGCCCTTACTCAAGGGACTTTTGCCTTGAGTAAGGGAAATGAGGGAAATCCCTTCCTCCATCCCTTGAGGAAGGGACTGATAGGTAATAGTTTCAGTGGGAGAATAGGTGGGAGTGATAGTTGAGAAGGAAAACAGCTGGCCGTGAGGGACAGATGTGGGAAAACTAGCTGCTTCCTTTGCTGCATTATCAGCATAAGCATTGTCTCCGGTTTCCTTGGGCAGTGGAGCAGCCTTAAGGAGAATTTTTATTCAGGAAGCATTGACGATGGAGGAACCTTGTGTAGTGAGAAAACCTCTTTCTGCCCATATGACAGCATGGTGATGTAGGATGTGGAAGGTATACTTGGAACCAGCGTAGATATTGACACGTAGTCCCTTTGCAAGGGCAACAGCCTGGGTTAAAGCAATGAGTGTGGCTTGTTGAGAGGCAGTGGAAGGGCGCAGGGCAGTAGCTTCAATGACAGATGTGAAAGACACTACAGCATAGCCTGCCCTTGCCGGGGACTGATGACTGGGCCTTGAAGAGCTACCATCAGTAAACCAAGTGTTTATGGGAATGCAGCCAGGTAGGTCTCAGCTTCATTTTGTCCAGCTCCTACTGAAGATGGAGTTGCTCTGGTTCACATGTCTCTGATAAAATGTCTATGGAGGCTGGGCGCAGTGGCTCACACCTATAATCCCAGCACTTTTGGAGGCTGAGGCAAGTGGATCATGAGGTCAGGAGTTCGAGACCAGCCTGGCCAACACGGTGAACCTGCGTCTCTACTAAAAATACAAAAATTAGCTGAGTGTGGTGGCACAGGCCTGTAATCCCAGCTACTCAGGAGGCTGAGGCAAGAGAATTGTTAGAAGCTGAGAGGCAGAGGTTGCAGTGAGCTGAGATGGTGCCATTGCACTCCAGCCTGGGCAACAAGAGCGAAACTCTGTCTCAAAAGAAAAAAAAAAAAGAAAGAAAGAAAAGTAAGAGAAGTCATAGCTATCAGATCTGCTCTAAAAGAACTAGAAATCAAAGTTTTTCAGACAAAAAAGAAAACTGCAGAATGAAACTTGGAAAATCAAGAGTGAAGGAGGAGCGGTAGAAATGGTAAATATCTGGAAATCTGTTAATAGGCCATTTTCCTCGAGAGCTATTGAAACAGTCAATGAGTTATACAGAACTCAGTGATTAAAAGTACAAGATACATAGCAATTTCCCAAGGGTTTTTTTTTTTTTTTTTGATGGAGTCTCCATCTGTCGCCCAGGTTGGAATGTGATGGTGCGACCTCGGCTCACTGCAGCCTCCGCCTCCCGGGTACGTGTAGAATAACATACTTACATTATTCTAGTAATAACAGCAGTAGATAAAATGTTAAAGGAACAACGTATATAAAACCAATACCATTAAGAAATACCTTGAGTCTCTTCGATTGAGAGATTTTGTTAGCTTTCCCGCTTTTTGTGGTGGAATGGTGAGACATCAAACAGAGTGTCCAGAAAAGTTGGTTTTCAGGTTCATCAGGAGAATTTTCCTTTCTAGAGCCTGTCATGCATAAACACAACTGCCTTGACTTATTTGCTCTGGGTCTTCAGGAAATGTGTCAGTGGATGGAATAATCATATATCGAGCCATGGTTAGAAAAGATTTAAAAGCACTATTGTTACTTTCTTCAGATATTCTTGAGGGAAAGGCATAGGGATACAGCCAATGGGTATCTTCCAGGTGACGTCTCTGTCCCCAAGGCCTGTGTGATGGGCAAATGTGACCCAGCCCTCCTCTGTTTTAGACACTGGAATCAAGGATGCATTTCTACTCATTCATTTCCAATGAGAACGCTGGATTCTCTCTTCCACACTCTCGGACTGACTCCCTTTACAAACTCAGCTGTCTAAGATAGGACACGAGGTAAGGGTCCCTCTCACTAAGGCTTCTGAAGAGCAGTTCCAGGGCCCGGTCCCCTTTCTTCTCCACCATGGACAGCAGGGTGTCATTCTTGCTCTGCCGTGTCTTTGCCTGCTCCACCAGCTCCTTCTCATTCTCAGTGAGAACCTCATTGTCTTGGAGATCATCGCGCACCCCTTTCAGGTCCCCCACCCTGGCTTGGAGTTGCCGGTGGTTCTCCCTCACAAAGACTGCACCTGGATGAAAGGGGCAGTTGCGGACTCTGAGAATTGCTCTCTTACAGGATTTGGGATCCGCACCAAATGAAGATTCATAATTCCGTGGCGGGGGATGGGTCTTTATCTTGTGTCTGTTGCCTAACCCACATTCATTTCATTTTGGATATTTTACTTCCAGTTCTTGATTAACTTTGTAGTCTCATAGTTACTATATATTTCTCAAAGTTCAATACAGAACTACTGTAACTTACAGTTCCCCAGATGTAAGATATTTATTTACCCCAGTAACTTGTTGTTTCCTGCTCCTTTGTGTGGACGTGATGTCCTCACGTCCTCCCGTAAGTAAATCATACTCATCGTTTGTATTTTTCTCTGGCATCGCTTGTTCTTTGTAAATGACAAGGTTAGAAGAAATGGAGCCTCCCTTTGTGAAGTTAAAGCACTCAAAGGCCTCTTGATATCAGATACATCCTCCTGGCTTTAGTGGAAACATTTCACTAACCTGAGAAGGTACGAGGGGCTGATGCAGCTCCAAGCTGGATATCCACTACAAAAGAAGGAAGAATTGGAGATGACATACAATGAATCACATACCCTTACTGAGCTTTTCTAGTCTTTCATGCGCCAACGAAAATAATTTAATTCTACATATTTTATAAGGCAGGGATCTTGTTTGGCACACTAATATACTAATGAAACCCCAGTAAGTCAAGAGCCACTCACTGCCCATTCAGGAAATGTATCAGAGAAAGGAACACATTTTTCCAGTATTCTTTCTTTTTTTGTTTTTTGTTTGTTTGTTTGTTTTTGAGACAGAGTCTCACTCTGTTACCAAGGCTAGATTGCAGTGGCCCAATCTCAACTCAGGGCAACCTCCGCCTCCCAGGTTCAAGCAATTCTCCTGCCTCAGCCTTCTGAGTAGCTGCGATTACAGGCATGCGCCACCATGCCTGGCTAATATTTGTATTTTTAGTAGAGACAGGGTTTTGCCATGTTGGCTAGACTGGTCTCGAACTCCTGACCTCAGGTGATTTGCCCACCTCGGCCTCCCAAAGTGCTGGCATTACAGACATAAACCACCGCGCCCAGCCCATTTTTCCAATATTCTTTCTACACACAGGTGAATGTCTTAGGAACTCTGAGGGTTACAACAATATCATATCATACTGTCTTACATAAATTACAGTCAAAGTAATTGTTTTAGACATGAACAATCAACATTTAAGGAGTAAATTTTTATACATGTTGGTACCAGGACTTATAAGTTGATAGAAGATTTCACAGTTGGAGCTACCGATTTGAAAATAATTGAAATGCTGTTTCCCAGGGAGCCTTCAACATGGTCTTATCCTTTTATCTAAAATTCCTGATGTGGTTTAAAGTTCTGATGAATTTTGTGACCCCTCCGTTGGTAGCAGCTCAGTCTCCATGTCACCAACACAGAATGAATCTGATGACTCTGAGTCTCCCATTGACTATGAGGTGCAGAAATTGGGTTTCTGGTCATTGGACTTCCTGGAAGAACATCAGCTTCATGGAACAGCACATTCACCCAGAGGCCCAGCCACCCACAGTCTCCCCATGTCATCCAGAATTTCCCTATTAAGGAATTAGCATGGTCATGACACCTGGAAAAAAAATCTTTTTTTTTTTTTTTTAGACGGAATTTCCCTCTTGTTTCCCAGGCTGGAGTGCAGTGGCACCATCTCGGCTCACTGCAACCTCCACCTCCCGGGTGCAAGTGATTCTCATGCCTCAGCCTCCTGAGTAGCTGGGACTAGAGGCACCCTCCACTACGCCTGGCTAATTTTTGTATTTTAGTGAAGACAGGGTTTCACCACGTTGGCCAGGCTGGTCGAGGTGGGTGGATCACTTGAGGCCAGGAGTTTGAGACTGGCCTGGCCAACAGGGCAAACCCCCATCTCTACTAAAAATACAAAAATTAGCCAAGTGTGGTGGCGCATGCCTGTGGTCCCAGCTACTTGGGAGACTGAGGCAGGAGAATCACTCCAGCCTGGGTAACACAGCGAGACTCTGTCAAAAAAAAAAGACTCCTGTTCTTTACCCCCAGGTGTAAGGGGTTTCCATTCCCATGGCCACCCCATTCTCAGGTCCCTTGAGCATTTCACTTCCTACGGACTACCATCACTTTCGTTGTCCTCACGTTGGCGATATACTGACAATGGACTTCTTACGTGGGATGGAATGAAAAACAGGCTTTCTTGTTTGACATCCAATGGTGGTGGTGCATTTTCTCTCACCAAAAATGCCATCCTCACCCACTCACCTACCTGGCTTCACCACAGTCTTCCAGACCAAAGTCCCATGTCTTTTGTCAGTAATTTCAAGTTGAATGGGTTCCTTCATCTGCCCAGCATAGAATTTTGAGAAGGGCTGGATTTCTCCAGGGCTCCTGTAGGACAATTTCAACTCCTAGAGGAAACATAGCAGTTGACTTAAGCAGTGGAGGGTGGAAAGGCCCAGCTCCCTACAGTGAACTGGCCAATGGAACTTTCCCCCTGTTATCTTCACAATGTCCTAGCTGGTTGAGAAGGAAATAGAGGGAGAGAGGTAAACATCCTTTTCTTTTGTTTTTTGTTTTGTTTTTTGTTTTATAGAGTCTTGCTCTGTTGCCCAGGCTAGAGTGCAGTGGCACAATCTCGGTTCACTGCAGCATCTGCTCCCAGGTTCAAGTGATTCTCCTGCCTCAGCTTCCTAAGTAGCTGAGATTGCAGGTGCGCGCCACTGTGCCCAGCTAATTTTTGTATGTTTAGTAGAGACGGGGTTTCACCGAATTGGCCAGGCTAGTCTCGAACTCCTGACCTCGTGATCTGCCCACCTTGGCCTCCCAAAGTGTTAGGATTACAGGCATAAGCCACCGCACCCAGTCGGTAAACATCCTTTTAAATTGACAATGTTAGGAAATAATTTTATTCTATGATAGCAAGAGTAAACTAGCTTTCAACACCCCATGAATCAGAAAAAAATGATCTGAGCTGAGTACAAAAATCTTAGGTGTTGGCTGGGCATGGTGCCTCACACCTGTAATCCCAGCACTTCGGGAGGCCGAGGCGGGCGGATCACCTGAGGTCAGGAGTTTGAGACCAGCCTGGCCAACATGATGAAACCCTGTCTCTACTAAAATTAGCAGGGTGTGGTGGCGGGTGCCTGTAATCCCAGCTTCTTGGGAGGGTAAGGCAGGAGAATGGCTTTAACCCGGGAGGTGGAGGTTGCAGTGAGCCAAGATCAAGCCACTGCACTCCAGCCTGGGTGACGAGAGTGATACTCCATCTCAAAAGAAAAAAAAAAAATCGTAGTTGCTGAGGCTTCTCATTAATAACTCTACTAACAGGATCTCAGACTGTAGAGAAATGTGGGAAAACTGGCAAAGGCAGCTCATCAGGTCTGTCCTGGCCTCGCTGGGAAGCCAAGGGTCAGATGTGGCACTGTGCTTTCACGTCCTTCTCTTCGTTCTGCACCCGACCTCCCCAGGATTCCTAAACAAAGCTGCCCTGGGGAATAGGAGCTACCCTCATAGGCAGGACAGAACTAGGAAAAGCTTAGTTCATGCAAATCTCTAGTTTCTTTAGGAAACAAGCCCTACGACTCTTGGAAAATAGCAATTTAAAAATTCTAAGAGGTGAGGTCCTTGGTTCTTTGTCTTTTTTGTTTTTTTCTTTTTTTTGGAGACGGAATCTCACTCTGTCACCCAGGATGGAGTGCAGTGGCTCGTTCTCGGCTCACTGCAACCTCCGCATTCCAGGTTCAAGGGATTCCCCTGCCTCAGCCTGTGAGTAGCTGGGACTACAAGCACCCGCCACCACGCTCAGCTAATTTTTTGTATTTTTAGTAGAGACGGGTTTTCACCGTGTTAGCAAGGATGGTCTCAACCTCCTGACCTCATGATCCATCTGCCTCAGGCTCCAAAAGTGCTGGGATTATAGGCATGAGCCACAGCCCCTGGCCTAGGTTCTCCATCTCTTTAAAAGGAAGATGACTCTAAGGAGATTTTACCTTGCTCAAGATTATCACCTCATGTTACAACTGCCATTTCTTTTTTTATGTTTCTTTTTTTTTGGAGACAGTTTTGCTCTGCTGCCCAGGCTGGAGTGCAGTGGTGTGATATCGGCTCACTACAACCTCCACCTCCCAGGTTCAAGCGACTCTCCTGTCTCTGCCTCCTCAGTAGCTGGGACTACAGTTGCTTGCCACCAATCCATGCTAATTTTGGATTTTCAGTGTAGGCGAGGTTTCACCATGTTAGCCAGGCTGGTCTTGAACTCCTGACTTCAAGCAATCTGCCCACCTTGGCCTCCCAAAGTGCTGGGATTACAGGCATGATCCACCACACCCAGCCTGATGATGGCCATTCCTTATGCCATGTTTATTATTTGTATTTTTATTGAAGGAACTCCCTGTATTTTATTTATCTCCATACCAACAATGTGGATGGAAGGTCTTGCCACAACCAAGGATGTATCTTGCCTGAAGGACAACTGAGCTTCTGGGAACTGTCTGGCTGGTGTTACAGAGATAGAAAGTCATTTAGGAAGATAGGGTGAAGAGATTCCCCAGCCAAAAACTTTCCTTCTAACAAGAAGCAGCTCAGAAATTGCTCCCTTTCTAACCTCAGGCAGTTCAAAGAAATCACTTCTCTCCTAACAAAGAGCAGCCTGGAAGATCAGGCTGTAAAACACAGATAAGCACTGGGCGCGTGGTGGCCCAATGCTGGTAATCCCAGCACTTTGGGAGACCAAGGCAGGTGGATCACCTGAGGTCAGGAGTTCAAGACCAGCCTGACCAACATCGTGAAACCCCCGTCTCTTTCACGTCCTTCTCTTCGTTCTGCACCCGACTTCCCCAGGCTTCCTAAGGAAAGCTGCCCTGGGGAATAGGCACTAACTTCACAGGCAGGACAGAATTAGGAAAAGCTTAGTTCATGCAAATCTCTAGTTTCTTTAGGAAACAAGCCCTATAACTCTTGGAAAATAGCAATTAAAAAATTCTAAAATTTGTAAAAAATACAAAAAATTAGCCAGGCATGGAGGCACACAACTGTAATCTCAGCAACTTGGGAGGGTGAGGCAGGAGCATCCCTTGAACCAAGGAGGTGGAGGTTGCCGTGAGCACAGCAGCCTGGGAGACAGAGTGGGACTGTCTCAAGAAAACAAACAAACAACAACAAAATATATAATGGACTGAGATGCATTTTTTCCCGTTCAAATTAGAAAACAATTAAATTTTGATACTTTATTCTAGAGATGGATATTTTGTTGGAAAATCTTGTCCTTTATTCTTGAGAAGTTATATTGTGAGAAATCTTTGAAAATCTCTTTGGAAATGTACTAGCTTTAACTTGGTGAGTACTCTTTGAATCAGTCACTTCTCTTAGGACACTCTAGCTTCACATGAAAAACATAAAACTGTACGAGTTGAAATATTTATTGCCAGGGCACTTGTTATGAGAAATTACAAGCAGTTCAACTAAATGCTGAATAATAATGAAGTGATTTAAAAAGCTCTAGCGTTTTAGCTACATGGCATATTATGTCCTATTAAAATAACAGGGAGGAATAATTTCAATTGTGCAGAAATATACAGTAATCTTCAGTAAAAATACATAAAATATAATACATATCTTTTTTTTATTTTATTTATTTTATTTTTTGAGATGCAGTCTCACACTATGGCCCAGGGTAGAGTGCAGTGGTGCGATCTCAGCTCACTGCAACCTCCAGCTCCCAGGTTCAAGTGATTCTCCTGCCTCAGCCTCCTGAGTAGCTGGGATTATAGGCGCACGCCACCACACCCGGCTAATTTTTTTGTGTATTTTTAGTAGAGATGCAGTTTCACCCTGTTGGTCAGGCTGGTCTCAAATTCTTGACCTCGTGATCTGCCTGCCATGGCCTCCCAAAGTGTTGGGATTACAGGCCTGAGCCACTGAGCCCGGCCAAGATATCATATTTCTTCATTCAAACACCTTAACAAATACTCCTTAAGTGACTTAGCTAGGCAAGATGTCAGGCCCGCAGGGAACCATAACAGAGAAGTGGAAACTTCAATTTAGAAAACTGAACATACAGTTTTAATCACAAGGTAAGTGCCCCAAATGCTAAAATGTTACCTCTGCCTGTGTTAAGGTTTTGGAAATATTTAATTTGATTAAGACTGTTTTCCTGTATTTTCAATTTTTTAAAACATTGTATTTGCGATTAATGAAAAAAATTGCATCTTGCTAAAATTCTTCTATTTGTTTCAAAAGTACAAAATATGCTGAAATCTGTTGTTAGATTTGAATTCTACCAACCGTGGGTATTATTTCCAGATGAGCAGAATTAGACACAATATAACGAGCACCAAAGGTCAGGGGTTGCATTGAGGGTGAAGTCTGTAGACGCACACCATGGAAGCAATCTTCCTCATCATCTATCATCTGAGGAATAAGGGGGAGAAACATTAGAAAGCACACAGAAAAAGAAATAAGCACAAATAGTGGCATAAAAGTTTTCTGTATATTCTATTAAGTAGCATGTAGGATATGATTCAGTTGATGTGAAGATTGAGATGATGGGGCCAGGCATGGTGGCTCACACCTGTAATCCCAGCACTTTGGGAGGCCGAGGCAGGTGGGTCACCTAAGGTCAGAAGTTTGAGACCAGCCTGGCCAACATGGTGAAATCCCATTTCTACTAAAAATACAAAAATTAGCTGGGCATGGTGACTGACGTCTGTAATCCCAGCTACTTGGGAGGCTGAGGCAGGAGAATCGCTTGAACTCAGAAGGCAGAAGTTGCAGTGAGCTGAGGTCATGCCACTGCACTCCAGCCTGGGTGACAGAGTGAGACTCCGTTTCAAAGAAATAGATTGAGATGATAGATAGATTATATTTTTATAATCTATAAATTTTATAATCTATTAAAATTTTATAATCTATTAAATTTTATAATCTATTATAAATAGATATAATCTATTTTAATAAAATATGCAAATAATTTATTGCTCCATAATTTTCACAGTGGATACACCCATGTATCCGACACCCAGAAGGAGATACAGAGATAAATAGACAGATAGATGGTAGAGTGGTAAACTAGATAGATAGATGTAAACATGCCTCTATGCAAAATAGATATGGTATTAACATTTTGCTGATGGACATCTCAGAGCCAAAGGGTTTCTTGTGAATGGTAAACTTATCATAAATTCCTGTACAGTTTGATTTTATTTTTACGCTGTGGAGAGTTTAGCCAGGGGACTTATAAAACCAGAGGACAAAGGGGATTCCTTTTGGTGCCTCAGCCGAGGACTGGTAGCTCGGCTGTGTCTGTGAACACGTCTCTGAGGGGTGAGGGTAGAGATGTCACTTCGCTCCATCACAGGGCTGCTGTGAGATGCTCGGCCACCTGAGCACCAGGGAGCAGATATAGAAGAGTGAGGTCCCCTCTGAGAGGCCCAGCAGCTGGAGCAGAAGGCGAGACCTCAGAATTATCTGAGCTGCCACCAAAGACATAGAATGGAATTCAATCAATAAGAAAACCTTTCAGAAGTATCAGGGGCAACTCAATAGAGACTTTATGGAATTAACAAGCAAGAATTTAAACTAAAAGCAATTGACAGTAGGTGGCATTACGAGTCCGGCTGTTAGACACCCTTGGGGTAATGACTGGGAGAGGGTTCAAGGGGGCCTCAGAGAAGTTGGAGATGTTCTGTATCTTGCTGTGGGTGCTGGATACATGGGCGTGTCCACTCTGAAAATTATGGAGCAATACATTATGTGCATATTATATTAATTTTAAAATATCAGTGATAGTAATGAAGAAAGCATGGGCAAAGCTGAAATATAAACTGGGCCTGGAAGATCAAGTAAAAGAAAAAAATTCAAGTTATATTGAGCAAAGACATGAAATCATGATGGGGATGAAGCAGTGAAGGGATGTGGAGACCTGTCCAGGAAGCATCACACATATGCCTATAAAGAGAACCAACTCCAGAAGGATAAAAAGAAACTGACGGAGGAAAGACATGATGTATCCTGCCATCTCTGACAAATGATTATTTTAAATGAACCGATACATTCAATGTAAATTATAACAACAACAGATTGGAAGTATAAGAACCAAAGACATCAGTATAACATTGGCAGGGTTATCATTATGGACTGATTTCCGAAGAGGTCAAGAGACATACTGCTGTACTTATTTTCAAAGAATGGAATAGCATTCTTTATTTGTTAGAGTTCTTACTATATACACATATATTTTTCCCATAGCATGAACATTCCATGTAATATCTTAGGTTGTCATGTTTTTCACTATTTCTTCACTGATGTATCCCCATCCCCTAAAATAGTGCCTGGAATATATAAGGCACATAATAAATATTTGTTGAATAGATATATTAGTCCGTTCTCATGCTGCTGTAAAGGACTGCCTAAGACTGGGTAATTCATAAATGAACAAAATTTAGTTGACTCACAGTTCCACATGGCTGGGGAAGCCTCACAATGATGGTGGAAGGCAAAGGAGGAGCAAAGTCACATCTTACATGGCAGCAGGCAAGAGAGAGCCTGTTCAGGAAACTCCCCTTTATAAAACCATCAGATCTTGTGAGACTTATTTGCTATCACAAGAACAGCACAGGAAAAACCTGCCCTCATGATTCAATCACCTCCCACAACACGTGGGAATTATGGGAGCTACAATTCAAGAGGAGATTTGGGTGGGGACACAGCATTACAGTAATGGAAGTAAGAAAAATCACGGTGTTATGACACCCCCAAAGGAACATAGTAATCCTCTACCAATGGATCCTAACCAAAATGAAATTTTCATCTGTTGGTGCTGAATATTGAACCACATGCAACAATCTCCATAAAAATTTAGGACCACCAAGAAGGGAACTTCCTTTTCTGGGTCTCGAGGAGGAGATGGGCAGAAGAAATAATATGCAGAGATTCTCTCACTGCATTTTATTTTATTTTATTTTAAGGTGTTATGACACCCCCAAAGGAACATAGTAATTCTCTACCAATGGGTCCTAACCAAAATGAAATTTTCGAAGTGCCAGATAAATAATTCAAAAGACTGAGCTTAAAGAAGCTCAATAAGAGATGCAAGATAAATCTGAAAACCAACACAAAAAAATCTGAAAATTCATTCAGGATGTGAACTAGAGATTTACCAAGGAGACAGATATCTTAAAAAAATTAACATCTAGAAATGAAAGATTCATTGAAAATATTACAAAATACAGTGGAAAGCTTTAATCATAGACTAGAACAAGCAGAGGAGAGAACATGAAGACAAGCCGTTTTAATTAACCCCATCAGGCTAAAATAAAATAATAAATAAATAGAAGTATGGGGCTACATAAAGCAATGAAACTTACAAATCATCAGTATTTCCAAGGGAGAAGAAAAAGGAAAAAACTTAGAATCTAAGAAAATAACTGACAAAAATGTTCCTAGTCTAGCAAGATATTTAAAGATCTGGATAAAGGAGGCCCAGTGATCACCAGCAAAATACCCTGTAACATGAACTTCACCATAATATATGGTCATCAGACTGTCTAAGGCCAAGTGAAGGTAAATATCCAAAAATCAGCAAGAGAAAAGCATCTAGTCACCTAGAAAGGAAACTCCATTCGATTAACAGTCGACATCTCAGCAGGAACTGTACTAACCCAGGAGAGAATGGAGTTCTATTTTCAAACTGCTTTTTAAAAAACGCTGCCAACCACAGACGCCACCACGCCCAACTAATTTTTGTATTTTTTGTAGACACGGGGTTTCACCACGTTGGCCAGGTTGGTCTCCAAGTTCCTGACCTCAGGTGATCCGCCCCCCTCAGCCTCCCAAAGTGCTGGGATTACAGGCGAGAGCCATCGCCCCCAGCCAATTGTCTCCAGTATTTAAATTACCCACAGTAACCACCTTAAATACAGCCAGGCATGCTCTCGCCTCTTGTGATTGGGATGCAAAGATGGTAGGCACCAGGACAGTAAAGTTTAATGAAATCTTCCTGGCATAATCTTCCCACCCAGGCTGGAGGCACAAAAGCAGCATTTTATTCAGAAACACAGCAGCTATGGAGCTGCAGAAAGCAGAACATCTGCTTCATCATTAACCTAAGAGAGGATGTGGGACCATCAGCCTTTTGTAAATGCACTAGAGGGAGATGCCACTGAAAGGAAGGAGTTACCCCAGAGATGTGAGCAAGTGTGAGACTGTCATTCAGATATTATCCGTCTAAAATTTGGTGAGAGAGGCCGGGCGCAGTGACTCATGCCTGTAAATTCAGCACTTGGGAGGCTGAGGCAGGAGGGTCACTAAAGGTCTGGAGTTCAAGACCAGCCTGGCCAACATAGTGAAACCCGTCTCTACTAAAAATGCAAAAAGTTAGCCAGGCATTGCGGCGTTTGCCTGTAATCCCAGCTACTCGGAAGGCTGAGGCAGGAGAATCGCTTAAACCCAGGAGGCGGAGGTTGTAGCGAGATTATACCGCTGCATTCCAGCTTGGGTGACAGAGCAAGACCCTGTCTCAGAAACAAAATAAAATAAAATAAAATTTGGTGAGAGAATCTCTGCATATTACTTCTTCTAACCATCTCCTCCTTGAGAGCCAGAAGAGGAAGGTTCCTTCCCAGTAGTCCTGAATTTCAACGGGGATTCTTGCATGTGGCTCAATATTCAGCACCTATAGGTGACCCTCGGGGAGGTGATCCATGTTCTCTCCATGAAAACTGTGTCTTGCCCTTTCTGTTCCACTGGAGGGGCCGAGGGGATAACCTGGAAATATCATTGTCATCTTCTCTGGTCTCCTAAATCGCTCAGCTTACCTTCGTCAGCAAGGCGTCGCTGGGGACAAGGTACAAGTGGAACTTCACGTCTTCAGGGTGGGGGTGAAAATACAGCAACGTGTTGGAGGTGATGGGGATGGAGAGGCGAGTCCCCCTGGCGATCCGCAGCAGGATGCCCATCAGAGAGAAGCTGGGGTTTTCCAGGACAGCATAGAAAGGCTCCACCCGGGATGGACGCTGCAGGACCATCCCTTCATCCTTAAAATGGGCCACCAGGAACCAGGAGACGTCCACCTCACCTGCCGCAGGAGAACCGCAACAGCAGTGAGACAGCACGCGCCCCGGCAGCCCCCACAGCCTCCGCTCACCCCGCATTACCTTGGAGGGAGATGAAGTGGGGGAGGTGGATTTCGGCCACAGCCTCCTCTGGCTCTGCAGTGACGGCAAACAAGGGGCCGGCCACCAGCCACTGTTCATGGTGCTGCAGGTCCAGGGCCAGGTGCTGACTCCAGGAACCAAACACAATCGTCACCGTGACCACATCCCTTACCACGAAGCCGAGGCCGGTGGCTGACCACAGATACCAGCCAGCAGTGGGGAACCGAAGGCTGAAAGGAGCCAGAGTGATGTCATGACGGGAGAACCCCAGGAACTGGATTTACGCAGCGATGTGCAGAGGGAGGTGGGATTTGAAGTGAGGTGAGGTTCAGAACCCATCTGCGACTTTCACTGCATTAGAAAACGCTGGGGAGTTCAGAAAACCTCTCTGGGCTCCAATTTCTCTGCGCTCTATATATGTCGAAATTAAAATGCCAATTTCACAGTGCATGAAATAAACATATTATTGATGAAATTTTAGCTATCATAAGGGATGGAGCCGATACACTTCCTTTATATCAGAGCTGTTTTCAAATCAGCATCTTCCATTCTTACCTGTATTTGTTTGCACTCTTATTGATCAACTCAACATCCACATTTCCTTCAGGCCCCAGAAACTGATCATATTTATAATCTTGTTTGAACATAAAATGGAGTTCAGCATAAATAGAGGAAATCATTTGATGCATTTCTGAGTAAACAGCTCCTGAAAAGAAAATACTAGACATGTAAGAGGTAAAGGTTGCAAGAGGCATGGCCTGAAGGACTCCTGGAGGCTGAATTGCACAGGTGCTATTGGGATACAGATATTGAAAGAGAACAGAGTGACCAGAATATGGAGTTTTGCTCAAGACTAAAAGTATACCCCAAATTCCACAGGGCTTTCTGGGAAGCCAGGCTGGACAGCTTTGGTAGGAGGCACCGTTTGCTGAGGACTGGAACCAATGCACCTACATTTCTACTGGCCCCAAGTAGCAGATGACACCTTCTGCTGGTGAGGCAAGTCCAGGTCAGAAAAGGATCGAGCTTTTCTTTAAGGTGAAACAGTGTGCATCCTTCCTAGTCCCTGCTGCTGTCCCCAGCCACCAGGACCATCCCCTGGTTCCCCTGAGCATTTCCGTGCCCCTGCAGTGAGAGGCTTACATGTCCCCATTTAAACTGCACAGTGCACTGTGGCCAAGGTAAGGAAAATCACTCCTGATCTCTTCACTGCACAAAAGACCCTAAATTGTCTTCTCCACATAAAATAACAGAACATTTCCATCAATCCACACGCCCTTCACTCCTCTCCCTATTAGCTCATTACCTGAAACTTGTTCTTCTGAAGATTCCTGGTCTTCTGATACGCTGGAGGTTGGGATCCTCATTTCACAAAAAGATGAAAAATATCAAGAATTAGTTGATGAAGATGAAGACGATGTTATTAAAAACTGGAGCTGCACTATCCAGTAGAGTAGCCACTACCCAGATGTGGTATTTAAATTTGTGTGAATTAAACTTAGGTAAACTTGAGTTTCTCAGTTGCACTATGCATATTTCAAGTACTCAACACCTACATGTCACTCATGGCTATAACACTGTGTAGCAGAAAACAGAACACTCCCATCATCACAGAAAGTTCTCTTACATAGGATGGGCCTAGACTACCAAAAAATAGAAGACATTTTGAATAAAGATATCTTTATCCAGATTTATAAATAATAGAGCTAACGTGCTCCCTTGAGCCAAATGTGTCTTGACGTCTCTCCCTCTTCTCTTTGGACTGTGCCCATGTTCAACGTGCACACAGCCAGCTTCTCTGGCTTAAATTGCTCCACTTGGTATCATATGATGTTGGAATCAAAGACTGAGGCAGTAATTCACCAATGCGTGAAATGCATGCATTTATATTCCAAGGTAATTCCAACCTTGACCACACCTGGGAAGCTTTAAAAACAACCCAATACCCAGGTCACAGCCCACACCAATTGAATCAGAAGTCTGGAGGTGGGACCGAAGCATCAGCGCTGTCAAAGCCTCACAGGTGATTCCAATATTAGCCAACATGGGCTCCATGTTCTGCAGGGTGAGTCAATGGTTCGTCAGGTTAGGAGTGATGGAGTGTCCTTTAGGTCAAGATATTCACTGGCCAATATGACAGGCACTAGCCACACATGCCTATTTACATCTTAGTTTTAAATTGTTAAATGTGAAAATCAGTTCCTCATTTGAAGTAGCCATATTTCAAGTGCTCAGAAGCCACACGTGGCTCTTGCCCGCCACCATGTAAGACACGCGTTTGCTCCTCCTCGGGTGTCTGCCACGATGGTGAGGCCTCCCCAGCCATGTGAAGCTAAAAGAATTTTTCTGGGGAACGGACATAGGCGTGGGATGTCTGGCAACAAAATGTGCTTTGGAGAGGACCCCAGGGAACAGAGATGAGGTCTCAGGCTGGTCTTCAACTCCCAGCCCCAAGAAATCCTTCCACCGTGGCCTCCCAAAGCGCTGGGATTACAACTGCACTCAGCCTGAGCATTACTGTTTGATAGATATTCCCAAATCCCTCTCCACAAAAGGTTACAACAGTGAACACTTCCATCAGCTGAATATCCGCCTGTCTCGGCCTCCCAAAGTGCTAGGATTACAGGCTTGAGCCACTGCGCCCAGCCAAGATTTAAAATTTAAATCTCGCTTTGTTGCCCAGGCTGGAGTGCAGTGGCACGATCTCGGCTCACTGCAAGCTCTGCCTCCCGGGTTCAAGTGATTCTCGTGCCTCAGCCTCCCAAGTAACTGGAATTACACGCATACACCACCACGCCCGGCTAATTTTGTACTTTTAGTAGAGTCAGAGTTTCTCCATGTTGGTCAGGCTGGTCTCAAACTCCTGACCTCAGGTAATCTGCCCGCCTCAGCCTCCCAAAGTGCTGGGATTACAGGCATGAGCCACAACACCTGGCCTGTATTGGGTCGTTCTTGCATTGCTATAAAGGAATATCTGAGACCAGGTAATTTACAAAGTAAAGGGTTTAATTGGCTCATGGCGCTGCAGGATGTACAAGCATAGGACCAGCTTCTAGTTGGTTTCTGGGAGGCCTCGGGGAGGTTTAACTCATGGTGGAAGGTGACGTGGGAACAGGCCTGTCATATGATGTCAGCGGGAGCAAGAGAGTGAGGTGGAAGGTGCCACACACTTTTTTTGTTGGGACGGAGTCTCGCTCTGTCACCCAGGCTGGAGTGCAGTGGCCGGATCTCAGCTCACTGCAAGCTCCGCCTCCCAGGTTTACACCATTCTCCTGCCTCAGCCTCCCAAGTAGATGGACTACAGGCGCCCGCCACCTCGCCCGGCTAGTTTTTTGTATTTTTCAGTAGAGACGGGGTTTCACCGTGTTAGCCAGGATGGTCTCGATCTCCTGACCTCGTGATCTGCCCGTCTCGGCCTCCCAAAGTGCTGGGATTACAGGCTTGAGCCACCGCGACCACACACTTTTAAACAACCAGACCTTGCATGAACTCAGAGTAACAAGCCACTTATCACCAAGGGGATGGTGCTAAACCATTCATGAGGGATATGCCCCCATGATCCAATCACCTCCTTCCAGGCCCCCCCACCGACACTGGGAATCACATTTCAGCATGAGATTTGGAAGGGACAAACATCCAAACCATATCACTATTGTTATAGGAAGGATTATCAGCCAGGCGCGGTGGCTCACGCCTGTAATCCAAAAACTTTTGGAGGCTGAGGCAGGTGGATCACCTAAGATCAGGAGTTTGAGACCAGCCTGGCCAACACAGTGAAACCCCATGTCTACTAAAACTATGAAAATTAGCTGGGTGTGGTGGCAGGCACCTGTAATCTCAGTTACTTGGGAGACTGAGGCACAAGAATCCCTCGAACCTGGGAGGCGGAGGTTGCAGTGAGCGGAGATCATGCCACTGCACTCCAGCCTGGGCCACAGAGTGAGACTTTGTCTCAAAAAAAAAAAAAAGTAT
Organism: Colobus angolensis palliatus; assembly: GCF_000951035.1. Classification (NCBI taxonomy): domain Eukaryota; kingdom Metazoa; phylum Chordata; class Mammalia; order Primates; family Cercopithecidae; genus Colobus; species Colobus angolensis. The sequence continues at coordinate 5,963,076 of NW_012115710.1, read as the reverse complement.
TATTGTTAGGGGAAGCTGGGAAGGCTACATGGGAACTCTGCTCTTTTTTCCCCAACTTTATTGTTATTATTATTGTTGTTATTATTTTGAGACGGAGTCTCACTCTGTCTCCCAGGCTGGAGTGTAGTTGCATGATCTCAGCTCACTGCAACCTCCACCTCCCGAGTTCAAGGGATTCTCCTGCCTCAGCCTCCTGAGAAGCTGGGATTACAGATGTAGGCCACTATGCCCGGCTAATTTTTGTATTTTTAGTAGAGATGGGGTTTCACCATGTTGGTCAGGCTGGTCTCAAACTCCTGACCTCAGGTGATCCACGCGCCTCCACCTCCCAAAGTGCTGGGATTGCAGGTGTGAGCAACTGGGCCCAGCCCTTTTTTTCCTACTTCTTATGAGAGAGAAACTGTTGAAATAAAAACTTATGAGAACAAAGAAGAAAACTAACATATATACTAATTTTTATGCAAATAACCTACATGTCTTTGATTCTTATGAGTGTACATGAACCAGAGGAGCAAGATGTCAAATCTTTAACTTTTCCCCAACAAATATGTGTCCCTTACAAATAATTTCTCACTCTGGCTTCACCCTGCGAAAAAAATTACAGTTTTCATTTCTTGCAGTTTTTTTTGTGTAGCCTTAGCCTTGTGTGTTCGATGCATCTACACTGATACTGGATCCACAGTTCCAGGGAAAACACAAATGGATTTGGCATGTGAGCGTGTCAGAGGAGCTTGATGGTGGGACAATTTCCTCACTGTGATGTAGTGAAAGTAGCCCAATCCTTAGGGATGCCATCCTTAGAGATGCCCATCCATAGAGATGCCATCCTTAGAGATGCCATCCTTAGAGACATCCATCCTTAGAGATGCCCATCCTTAGAGATGCCATCCTTAGAGATGCCCATCCTTAGAGATGCCTTAGAGATGCCATCTTAGAGATGCCAATCCATGGAGATGCCATCTTTAGAGATGCCATAGAGATGCCCTCCTTAGAGATGCCCATCCTTAGAAATGTCCATCCTTAGAAATGCCTTAGAGATGTCCATCCATGGAGATGCCATCCTTAGATATGCCCAACCTTAGAGTGCCATCCTTAGAGATACCATCCTTAGAGATGCCACCCTTAGAGATGTCCATACTTAGACCTGCCATCCTTAGAGATGCCTTACAGATGCCATCCCTAGAGATGCCCATCCTTAGAGATGCTATTCTTAGAGATGTCCATCCTTGGAGATGCTATCCTTAGAAATGTCTATCCTTAGCAATGTCCATCCTTAGAGATGCCATCCATAGAGATGGAATCCTTAGAGATGCCCATCCTTAGAAATGTCTTAGAGATGCCCATCCTTACAGACACCTTCTTTGATGCCCATCCTATAATAAAATGCCATTCCTGCACATTTTTACTGAATTAACTGCATCTCTGTTTCCACACAGTAGACAATGATCTTATCTCAGGAGGCATGCCTCCTTTGATTCTCAATCCCTGATGTTCATCACAGTCTGTCGCACTTGGCGATGCTCACTACTGGCTTCTGAAAGGATACTGTGTTTTTGTAAACTGTAGGAGCATAAGAAGGGCCCTACTCTTCTATCCTTCGTTGGTCCTGAACAGGAGGGAATGTTAACCTGATGAAGTTGTTTGCACAACCCTGGATGGACTGAGCTTATTTGAAGGTGGGATCTCTTTATTTAGGGTGAGCGTGTCAAGGATGATGGACACCAGAGAAATCTGCATTCAGTGCCTTTCACAGACATCACTCAGCAGTGACAGACCTGTCAAAGCTGTTGCTTAACCTCTCCGAGTATCAGCTTTCTAACTTGTAAAACAAGGATACAGTACTCTCATCACAAATTCTTGTGGTGATTAATCATAGAAGGCTGAAATTACTTAGCATGAGAGCTAGGAAGCACTGGGTTCCCAAAGCAAACAATTCATCCTAGTCTGTGGTCTTTTATGCATGCCAGAGCATCCGTCTCACTCATTTCAGACCTTTTTTTTTTGATAGAATTTAGCTCTTGTCGCCTAGGCTGGAGTGCAATGGCACAATCTTGGTGCAATACCACCAGGTTCAAGCGATTCTCGTGCCTCAGCCTCCCGAGTAGCTGGGATTACAAGTGCCTGCCACCCGGCCCGGTTAATTTTTGTATTTTTAGTAGAGACAGGGTTTCACCACGTTGGCCAAGTTGGTCTCGAACTCCTGACCTCAGGAGATTGGCCCGTCTCTGCCTCCCAAAGTGCTGGGATTACAGGCAAGAGCCACCATGCCTGGCTAAGGCTGCTCTTTTTAAAAAGTATGGACTGAGAGGTTTGTGAACAATATAAATGTATTTGTCAGAGCTCTCGATGCTGGAACGTCCAGGATGAAAGTGCTGGTAGACTCGGTGTCTGCTCCTGATTCATAGCGGGCAGACTTCTTGTTCTGTCCAGGCATGGGGAAAGAGAAAGGAGCTCTCCAGGGTCTCCTTCATGAGGGAACTAATTCCATTCATGAGGGCTCTACCTTTATCACCTGACACCTCTCAAAGACCCCATCTCCTAATAACATCACATTGGAAGTTAGGATTTCAACATATGAATATTGGAGGAACACAAACCTTCTTTCTACAGCAGTGTCTGAATTGCATACACGGAAATATTTGGTCAGATTAATTTGTTTTGAGTTCTAGGACAATGTAAAACAGTGCATTCATTGTAGTTATCTACAAATGAGAGATAAGCCGCGTGCTGATGAGGAGCCACTGAAACGCACAGCGGGAGGGCTTAGTAAGTCGGGCTGCATGGTTCTGCTCTGATCTGGGTGCCATGCTGTGGGACTGTCAAGAGCATGGTCAAGGCCATAGGTCCATGCATCAAGGAAAGAGCTGGAAGAACAGCCCTAGACTCGCTTTTGCTCAGGTATGAAGTAGCCATGGTGAAAATCGGGGAAGGAGAGAGAAGGTCTAAAAAGTACACCTCGGCCGGGCGCGGTGGCTCAACGCCTGTAATCCCAGCACTTTGGGAGGCCGAGGTGGGCAGATCAAGAGGTCAAAAGATCAAGACCATCCTGGCCAACATGGTAAAACCCTGTCTCTACTAAAAATACAAAAATTAGATGGGCGTGGTGGTGCATACCCATAGTCCCAGCTACTGGGGAGGATGAAGCAGGGGAATCGCTGGAACTGGAGATGCGGAGGTTGCCATGAGTTGAGATTGTGCCACTGCACTCCAGCCTGGGTGACTGAGGGAGACTCCGTTTCAAAAAAAAAAAGTACACCTGGGTGCCCCTGGCGGTTTTCCCCTTCATTCATACAGAGATGAATGAGTGAATAAAATGTGAGCAGAACCTTTCTTCCAGAAAACGTCCATGGTGCTCTGTATCTCATGAACTATAACGAGATGCAGAAGAATCAGCCACCAGGAACCCGCACGGAGCGCAAAGTCACTCACCGTCTCGGCAGCTCTTCATCACTGCTGCTACTCTTTTCATGACACTCCTTTTCGTCCATCTGTCAAATGTTGTATTTATCTCTTTACTGTATCTTTTTCAGCCTGAAAAAATAAAAAGAGGTTGTATTTAGGTACATGGGAAGAACCGTCAGATAAATCTTAGCTTCCGTGTCTCTAAAAGGTTGACAAAAGGACTTATTGCTCATTCAAAAGAGATGCATCAGTGGAATTGCTCCTAGTAGCAGTAGGTGCTTAGGACAGAGGCTGAAACAGGAGAGCTGCAAAATAGAAACTTCTTTTTTTTTTGCCTAATGAAGTGGGAGTATGGATTTTTCAAATTCTTTTATTTTTGATGTAGCCCTGCATCTGCAAGTTAAGCCATGTAGAATAGTAACTTCTAGAGATTCCAACCTGACAGAGGCAAAAGTGTCATTATTTCCTTGCCTTCCATTCTTCTCTCGTACAATTGTAATGGTTTCTCTTGCCTAAATCGTCACCTAGATTTCTTTAAAATACTTGGGTTTAGGAACCGTTGTCTGACCCATTACCTTCACTAGTTCTGCTATGACATTTTTTAATGATTAGATTTTTAAAATAATGGCTTTATGGATATATAGTTCACAAACCACACGATTCACAAACCACACAATAAACTATACAATTCAATGTTGTATATAGCATAGTTACGAAGTTGTACAACCATCACCACAATCGGTTTTAGGACAGTGTCATCACCTCAAAAAGAAACTCACTAAGCGGCACTCCCCATTCCCCACGTGCACGCACACCCAGCCACAGGCACCCACGAGTCCACCTTCTGTCTCCACAGGTTTACTCATTCTGGACATTTGATTCAATAGGAGTTGTTACGGACTGAATGTATGTGTCCACCCTCAAGTTCCTGTGTTGAAATCCTAACTCCAAATGTGATGATACGAGGAGATGGGGCCTTCGGGAGGTGATGAGGTCATGAGGGTGGAATCCTCATGAATGGTCTCAATGCCCTTAGAAAACAGACCCCGGAGACCTCCCTCCATCTTTCTACCACGGGAGAATGCAGCAAGAGGTCAGCCGTCTCTGCACGAGGAAGCAGGTCCTCTCCGGGCACTGAATGCACCAGTGCCTTCATCTTGGGCTTCCCAGGCTCCAGAACTGTGAGAAATAAATCCTGTTGTTTAAGCCGCGTGGTCTATGATACTTTTGTTAAAGAAGCCCGAAGTGACTAAGACAGGCATCAAACAATACATTGTCCTTTGTGATGGATCCTTTCACTTCGCATAATGTTTTCAAGGTCCATCCGTGTTATACCACATAACAGCACCTCCTTTGCTGAATAATATTCCCCCGTATGGAGACACCACATATTCTCTATCCATTCAGCAGACGATAGACATTTGGGTGAGTTCCACTTTGGGACTCTTATGAGAAATGCTGCTGTGAATATTCAGGTACAAATTTCCGTGTGGACAGATGATTTCCTTCTCTTGGATACATATGGTAACTCTGCGTTTAACCTTCAAGGAACTGCCAGACTGTTTTCCAAAGCACCAATTTCCATTCCCACCAGCAGTGTAGGAGGGTGCCAGCTTCTCCATATCCTCACCTATAATTGTTATTACAGGCCTTTTAAAAATGGCCATTCTGGTACATGTAAAGTGATATCTTATTGTGATTTTTGAAGATTAAGTTTTATATAATAGTAAAAATACATATTAATAGCATTGTAGACACTTTGGATAACAGAAAAGAAAATTGGTGAATTACAAATCACCCCAAATCCAAATACCCATAAATAATCCATCTTAATTTTTTGACTTTTTGATTGTATTGACTATATTAAAGGGCGTGGTGGCTCATGCCTGTAACCCCAGCAGTTTCGGAGGCCGAGGCGGGTGGATTACCTGAGGCCAGGAGTTCCAGAGCAGCCTGGCCAACATGGTGAAACCCCATCTCTACTAAAAACACAAAAATTAGCCGGGTGTGGTGGTGCATGCCTGTAATCCCAGCTCCTCAGGGAGCTGAGACAGAAGAATTGCTTGAACCCAGGAGGAGGAGGCTGTAGTGAGCCAAGATCACACCACTGCACTCCAGCCTGGGTGACAGACTGAGACTCTGCCTCCAAAAAAAAAAAAAAAATTATTTCTCTGAATTTCCATTAGGGGATTACAGCCACCAAGAAAATTCTAGAAGGTAAACATAACCACCTTCTAAGAACTTAAAACTCTCCAATATTAAATGGCCAGTTCCCTCAGAATAAAAACAAACCAAACTATTTCAACCAAGGTGAACTCTGAATAATTAATTCAATTGTTTCACTTTCTTCTTAAAGAAGTTGTGAAGAACTTCAAAATGACATGACTATAGAACAACAGTGAGATGCAAACAAAGAATAAAAACTACCACATAAGAAATTGTGAATTTCAGCCAGACGCGGTGGCTCACACCTGTAATCCCAGCACTTTGGGAGGCCGAGACGGGTGGATCACAAGGTCAGGAGATCGAGACCATCCTGGCTAACACGGTGAAACCCCGTCTCTACTAAAAATGCAAAAAATTAACCGGGCGTGGTGGTGGGCGCCTGTAGTCCCAGCTACTTGGGAGGCTGAGGCAGGAGAATGGCGTGAACCCGGGAGGCAGAGTTTGCAGTGAGCCGAGTTCGCGCCACTGCACTCCAGTCTGGGTGACTGAGCAAGACTCGGTCTCAAAAAAAAAAAAAAAAAAAGAAATTGTGAATTTCATTCAGCAGCTTTACTGTTCGTCTCAATATGGTGCTAATTAGGAGTTGGTTTTGCATTGCTCAGTAGCAGAGATATAATTATGGTTTGTTATCTGTGGTGATATAATATACAAATATACTCTCTCTAGCTTTGTCTACTGACAGAAGTAGGTGCAGTGTCACTTGAGCAGCAAGAGCCTGATACATCTGCCTAGAATTGATGTTTTGATCTGTAAATCTCTAATAGTAATTGTGAAGAGCTCAACTCAATATGGAAACTGATGCATTCAGATATTTTTCTTCAGCCTCTTAAATAAACTGCACAGAGTCTGAGGTCACACTATGCTGGACACACTGTAATTGCTTTGTTCCAAGATGGTATTAAGACTTGATCTATGGATAAGAACAACTTGTGGGTGATTCAGAGGTGCCCCCACTAGTTTCCTGCAACCAGAAATTGTAAACCTACTTGTGTGTTTAAAGATGCTTGAAACAATATTGCAGAGAGAGCACGGTGGAGGGCTGTATGATCCTGAGTGTTAAACACAATTTGATTTATTAAAATTATGCGGCATTCCTTGGATACAAATAGCTCATTTTAAAAAGTAGGCATAGTATTAACCTTTCTGTTTTGCATTTGATTATTATGCATATCTGCATAATAATTCCACATTCCAACTGAACAAACCAAATATTTCTATCCAATTTGCAATGAAAATATTAAAATCTACATGTTTCATGTATTCATGTTTAATTGTTATGCCTCTCACAGCCTGCCACAAATTTAATTTAATTTAGCTAACCTCTGAACTACAAGCTTCCCTTTTGTTATGACAAAAACTTTTACTTAAGTATTGTTATTCCAGATAACATGCATTATGTTATATGAATGAATGAATATAGTATGCATTCAAATTATTTCTTATTTAGTATTATTTTACCTAGTACCAATTATATCTTTTTTTTCTCATGAAGCCAGGGACCTGTATGCGCCTATAGTCCCAGCTACTCAGGAGGCTGAAGTGAGAGGATCCCTTGAGCTCAGGAGTTCAAGGTTGCAGTGAGCTATGATGGTGCCACTGCACTCCAGTCTGGGAGACTAAAGCATTACCTCATTTCAAGAAACAAAATGTAATTTTTTCCTTATAAGAATTTTAGACCAGGCACAGTGGCTCATGCCTGTAATCCCAGCACTTTGGGAGGCCAAGGCAGGCAGATCATGAGGTCAGGAGATCGAGACCATCCTGGCTAACACGGTGAAACCCTGTCTCTACTAAAAATACAAAAAATTAGCCAAGCGTGGTGGCCAGTGCCTGTAGTTTTGGCTACTCAGGAGGCTGAGGCAGGAGAATGGCTTGAACCCGGGAGGCAGAGTTTGCAGTGAGCCAAGATCGTGCCATGGCACTCCAGCCTGGGTGACAGAGTGAGACTCCATCTCAAAAAAAAAATGATTTTTAAAGAACGTATACATTATCTTGGCTGTTTTTTTAGGGTTAAAAGTGTAATTTTATTTAGCTGTTACTTGTACATAATCTATATTAAGATATACAAACAGATAAAAATTCAGATTTTTTTAATACCTCTTTAAATTCAGTTTACAACAGCATTGGTAATACTGCAAGATGACAGATACTCTGATTTATAAAACAAAAATTATTTGACACTCTGGCTGATACATTCCCACTAGTCTTTAATGGATTAAAATGTATCATGCATTTTAATTGCAAATTCTTATAAAACTTTTATAACCTAGCCAGTTGGTGCTCAGAAAACATTTTGATGTTCTAAAAATTTACTGAGATGAAAATGTTAATTTTTGAATACTATCTTGGCTAACTTTCTATAGGATTAACAAAAGTTATTGAGACTTGGTCTACAGTCTTCTTTTTTTCATGAGTCAAAAAGCATCTCTCACTTTACTTACCCCTGTATTAGGTGAGTTGTGATCAATTACAGCGGTTGTAGTTTCCAAGAACTTGGATAAACACAAACATTAATTACAGAAAATTTATATAAATCCAGATATTCAAAACTGAGAAATAACGTAATATATGACCAATGTAATATCAAGACAACATGCAATTAAATCACTCAACAATTACTGGGAATATGTATCAAGGCTTATTTGTAAAATTCTACCTGGTACTTCTGAAACGAACAAGGCAGTAAGAAATAACAGTGTATCTTGTCTATTACTGAGTATCAATGAAAGCAATAAGGTGAATGGAAAAGTCCATGCAAACTCCATTTTCAGAATAATGAGGAGACAGATTTAATTCACAGATCTAAACGTTTCTCACTGGCTGACAAAACTGGGTGAAGTCAGGGTGCAGCATGGCAGAGGAACAGGGAGGAAGTGCAGAGTGAGAAAACATAAAGAAGTCAGGAAAGGCCAGAAGAGGAACTTCCTGTGAGTAAAGCCTCATACTCGGTGATTTATCTGTAGAGTCTGAATACAAGAGCTGTGAGGTCTGGGCAGTTGGAATGGAGGCTGAGCAGGAGATAGATGTGGTGGAGGCAGGGGTGGATGGGAGATCCTTGAAGACAGAGAAATGGCCTAGTGTGACAGTACAGAAATACTACAAAAACTCACTTGTAGAAAGCACGTTCTGCATATAATCAGACATGGAACTGTCCCATGCATTCCATAATAATTAAGAGAAAGATATTACTGGAGCATCGCTTAAAGGTACTACAAGAAAATAGGTGAGAAGACCAGGACGTTTTGTTTTGTTTGTTTGTTTGAGATAAAGAACAATCAAAGGAAAATGATGGACTAAAATTAACAATCATTCTTGGGAGGAAAAAACCCCACCCACAATTCCTCAGTAAAAAGGGTTACACACATTCTCGGCATAATACGTCTCTCTCAGGCCAAAGGCTAACCTTGTGCTTCATGTGGACGCTATGAAATCAGTCCAGCTGAGGTCAGGAAAATACCAAGTATGACCTTCACTATTTAAGTTAAAATATTAGAAGCTTATTCCAATATATTGGAATAAATTTGAAATACAGTGATTGAAAGGAAGGAGATTAAACTATAACTCACTGCACTATTATTTTACTCTATAGACAAACACAACAAATCACCTGAAATAAGCTACAAAAGTAAGATAAACCAGATAACCCAGTAAGTTCGAGGAAGAATCTTTTTTCTTTCTTCCTTTCTTTTTTCTTTTTTATTTTTTCATACAAAGCCTCCCTCTGTTGCTCAGGCCAGAGTGGAGTGGTGTGATTTCGGCTCACTGCACCCTCTGCTTCCTGAGTTCAAGGGATTCTGCCTCAGCCTCCAAAGTAGCAGGGATTACAGGCATATGCCACCATGCCTGGCTAATTTTTTAAATATTTTTCGTAGAGACGGGGTTTCACCATGTTGAACAAGCTGGTCTCGAACTGCTGACCTCAGGATCAGATCCACCCACCTCGGCCTCCCAAAGTGTTGAGATGACAGGCGTGAGCGACTGCACATGGCCAGAAGAATCTTAATATACAAAAATGAATAGCTTCTTAATATAACAGACTATCCCACTTCCATGAAAGAAGAAAATGCACCCATTAAAATAGAAACTATGGTGCCTAGAGTTAAACTTTACAAAACAACTATACAACCCATATAATTTTTTTATGTTAAAATAATTTTAAACATGCAAACATAGCAAAGATTGACGTAAATCCTCAACCAGCTTATCCTGATATTAGCTATATATATAATTGTTATATATATAATAATTGTACATATACATTTATTTTATTATATATTGTATCGTATATATATTTATTGTATTATAGATAAGTAATTGCACATATACATTTATTGTATTACATATAATGTAAAATTGTATATGTAATTGTAATATAATAATTGTATATATAATAGTATATATAATACAATTATCCAACCAGGAAATTGGTGTTAGCATATTGTACCATTACCTAACGTGCAGACCTTATTTGAATTTTGTCAATATTTCTCTTAACATCCTCTGTGTTCTCCAAGATCTAATCGAGGATCTCACATTGCACTTAGTTGTTATCTGTCCTTAGATTCCTCCGGTCTGTGACAGTTTCTTATTTTTTCCTTGTCTTTTGTGATTGTAACACTTTTGCTGAGCATGGGTCAGTTATTTTACAGAACGTTTATCAATTTGGATTTCTTTGACATTTTCTCATGATTAGGTTGAGGTCACGCACATTTGTCTTCTGTGTTCACTCAACATGCCCCAGCCTTTTTGGAGTATTTCTTTATGTTCTGGTGTCACAGTTTGTTCAATTTTATCTTGTATATTCCTGCTCCAGCCCTGGAAGTAAACACTTCTCCTTGGCTCCCTTGTATTCAGAAACGGTATTTCAAAATCTTGGTTTCTAGGAACTAAGGGTGTTTACGGGAACTAAATAGTCTTTAGGAACCTTGTTTCTGGGAACTATGTGTGTTTATGGCAACTAAGGTATCATTGTCCTAGTCTCTCTCAGTGGAAAGACCTAAGGAATCCATGCATGTACACTGAACTCTGCCTACATATGCCTGTATTTACTTCTAGACAGATAGACTGACAAACAGATAGACAAATAGAGCATAGCAGAATAAAAGAGCTATTCTGATACGTGAAACAGGAAATCAATAATTTAAAAAAACCAAAAAACCATTGCTCTAGAAACGTGTGTGTTGGGAAAAGAAAGAGAGATCAGACTGTTACTGTGTCTGTGTAGAAAAGGAAGACGTAAGAAACTCCATTTTGACCTGTACTAAGAAAAATTGTTTCTGCTTCGAGATGCTGTTAACCTGTACCTTTAGCCCCAACCCTGTGCTCACAGAAACATGTGCTGTAATGAATCAAAGTTTAATGGATTCAGAGCTGTGCAGGATGTGGCTTGTTAACAATGTGTTTGCAGGCAGTATGCTTGGTAAAAGTCATCGCCATTTCCGTTCTCGATTAACCAGGGACACCATGCACTGCAGAAGGCCACAGGGACCTCTGCCCAAGAAAGCCTGGGTATTGTCCAAGGTCTCCCCACACTGAGACAGCCTGAGATATGGCCTCGTTGGAAAGGAAAGACCTTACCATCCCCCAGCCCGACACCCCTAAAGGGTCTGTGCGCAGGAGGAGGAGTGAAAGAGGGAGGCCTCTTTGCAGTTGAGATGAGAGGAAGGCTTTGGTCTCCTGCTCCTCCCTGGGAATGGAATGTCTCGATGTAAAGCCGACTGTTCCCATTCGTTCTATTCTGAGATAGAAGAAAACCGCCCTGTGGCTGGAGGTGAGATCCGCTGGCAGCGATACTGTCTGTTGCGCTTTGCTACAGAGATGTTTGTGTAAAGAGAAACACAAATCTAGCCTGCGTGCACATCCCGGCACAGCACCTTCCCTTGAACTTATTCGTGATACAGATTCCTTCGATCATGTTTCCCTGCTGACCTTCTCCCCACCTGTTGCCCTGCTACACTCCCCTCCCCAAGATAGTAAAAATAATGACCAATAAATACCGAGGGAACTCAGAGACCAGCATCGGTGCAGGTCCTCGCACGCAGAGTGTGTCCGTCCCCTGGACCCACTGTTCTTTCTCTATACCTTGTCTCTGTGTCTTATTTCTTTTCTCAGTCTCTCGTCCCACCTGAAGAGAAACACCCACAGGTGTAGAGGGGCAGCCCCCCTTCACAGCCAGGTGCTGTGGCTCACTCCTGTAACCTCAGCACCTTGGGAGGCCAAGTCAGGCAGATCACTTGAAGTCAGGAGTTCGAGACCAGCCTGGCCAACATGGTGAAACCCCGTCCCTACTAAAAATACAAAAATTACCCAGGCATGGTGGCGCAGGCTTGTAATTTCAGCTACTTAGGAGGGTGAGGCAGGAGAATTGCTTGAACACGGGAGGTGGAGGTTGCAGTAAGCCGAGATGGTGCCACTGCACTCCAGCCTGGGTGACACAGCAAGAGTCTGTCTCAAAAATAAAAACTCAAATAAAATAAAACCTGAAGTGACTCAAACGTTTTGTAGTAAGGGAATGAATAAAGACATCATGATACATCCAATGATGAAACAATATGCAATTTTAAAAGAATGTCAAAGATCTCTAAAAACGGATACTGATCATCACTAAGATCTATTGTTAATGATAAAAAGGCATAGTAAATAACAGTGTGTAAACCTTCTACTCTTCAAGAAAAAAGTAAAAATTTGTGTATGTATAAACTCTGGAGATAAATATATATATATATATACACATAAGGTAATAGTACAGGACATATTCAACTGTGCGTGGGCAGCCAACTATGTGAATTTATTACTCTTTATAAAGTAAATAAACACTTTAAAAACCTCCACCTAAATTTTTCACATGGAAAATTTCATTTATATATATAATACTTCCATGGCACTATGTTATTATACCTATATACATATATATAATACTTTCATTTGTTTGGACGTCATACAAACCAAATTAAAATTACACTAAATTTTAAATTTTAAAAATTAAAATTAAAATACACATGATTTTTATCACCTGTGATACACATTCAGTTGCAATTTCAATTAAAATGCATTTACCACTCATCAAATGTTACTATCACAATTTCAATTGAAAACATTTTCATATTGCATTTAAAAAGTTTTGATTGTTGGCCGGGCGCGGTGGCTCAAGCCTGTAATCCCAGCACTTTGGGAGGCCGAGACGGGCGGATCACGAGGTCAGGAGATCGAGACCATCCTGGCTAACACGGTGAAACCCCGTCTCTACTAAAAAATACAAAAAGCCAGCCGGGCGAGGTGGCGGGCGTCTGTAGTCCCAGCTACTCGGGAGGCTGAGGCAGGAGAATGGCGTAAACCCGGGAGGCGGAGCTTGCAGTGAGCTGAGATCTGGCCACTGCACTCCAGCCCGGGCGACAGATCGAGACTCCGTCTCAAAAAAAAAAAAAAAAAAAAAGTTTTGATTGTTTACTTTTATTTTAGAAATCAAATTATTTAAAGAAAACCAAATACTCTTCACTTTAAATTGTCTTTTTGACTCCCACGAAAATCTGTATTCATCTTCACAAGAAAACAATGCAAAATTACATTCCTTAAAGTTCAAATACTAAAATTCTTGTATAGTAAATAATGTATTTTATATGACACTGGAAATGTTTAAGAACATCTAATAAAAATCCCAGCCATGCATGAAGGCGTAGCCCTGCCTGCATGCATTGCCTGTAGCCCCAGCCACTCTGGAGGCCGAGGTGGGAGGATCACTTGGACCCAGATGTCTGAGACCAGTCTGTGCCACATGGTGAGGCCCTGTCACTTAAAAAAAAATCCTAAAATTTTTAAAATTTTGGAATAAAATTCATTATTCCTTAACATATTAAAGAAACAAAAAATAGAGAAATGAATGGATGATATAAATAAGGAATCAAAAGGATAAAACACAAATGTCCTGAAAAGATATTAAAATTCACTAGTAATCAGGGGAACGTGCATGACAACCACTATCAGATATCATTCTCACCCACAATACTGATGCAAATAAGAAAATCTGACAAAATCAAGTATGAATATGAATGTGTAGGAATGGAAACTCATAAACCAGTATTGGAGATAAGCGAAAACACAGCCGCTTTGGAGAATAAAATGGCTACATCCAGACAACTTCAAGACACCTACCCTTGAAATTATGTGTGGACAAGAAAATGCATATAAAAAGTCCATTGTATTATGGTTTGCTATCAGAAAACAGGGTAACAAACTGAATGTCCATCATCAAAGAATGGATACATTGATTATAATATCATCATTGCATTAATACTGTAGTGCAGTTAACATAAATTATTAAAACCACATGTAAACGTGGATAAACATTTAAAGTGTAATACTCGGCCGGGCACGGTGGCTCACACCTGTAATTCCAGCACTTTGGGAGGCTGAGGTGGACGGATCACCTGAGATCAGGAGTTCCATGCCAGACTGGTCAAAACGGTGACACCCTGTCCTACTAAAAATACAAAAATTAGTCCGGTGCAGTAGATGGCACCTGTAACCCCAGCTACTCGGGAGGCTGAGGCAGGAGAATCGCTTGAACCCAGGAGGCGGAGGTTGCAATGAGCCCAGATCGTGCCATTGCACTCCAGCCTGGGTGACAGGGCAGAGACTCCATCACAAAAAAAAAAAAAAAAAGTAATATTGATTAAAAATCAAATTGCATGAGACTGTACAGCATGACACCAAGCAAATACAACTTTTAAATATTACAGAAAATAATACTGAAAATACAAACCAAACACATCAATCACGCGGGGGTGGGGGTTAAGAGGTTTCTGGACAGTGGTAACAGCCGAGAGTGGCTGGGTGAATTCCAGAGAAATTTCATACATTGCTTCAGTTTTATTTAAAATATATCATTACCTACGTCTTAGATATTTTATTTTAAATAATGGGCAAGGATATTATAAACTCTGCAGAAGTAAGGAATCGTGTTTTTTTCCTGCCCACATTAAAGATGCCCCCGATGCTTGCAGCGACCCTGTTGATTGCCCACAACCATCATGGCGACCGGAAGTCCTGAGAGTTTATTTCCCTCGATTCTCAGAAAACCCTCCTTCTCTACGAGCATTATTTCAAAAGAACTTGAGAACTGGAGAAACCGGATCGTAAGGGGATTCTCCCATTTGGCCTGTCCTCCCCTAAAGTCACCACCTGCTGCTTTTCAGGAGCGCTTACCAGGTGAGTTTGACGAGCCCCAGGGTACAGGAAGGAGGAGCAGTAGCTTGTGGCTTGGACACTGCCAGGCTGCTCTGTGTTCTGTTCCTCTTGGTCACTTAGGAAGAAAGCAGTACTCCAAAGTGTTCCGGAAGTTCACGTGAGGCTGTCAGAAAGGGAAATAGCGCCCTCCCCTTGTTAAAAACAAAACAACAAAATAAATCCGTCTGGAAGCTCGGCATCCTGTTAGTCGTAGCTTAAATTTATGACTTCAGTGACTTGGCTGGGACAGTCTTAATAATCTCTCTCAGACTCAATTTGTCTTAATTTCTGTAATAATCATTTTATACCAATGTCTGTCTTGTTAATACTAATAATTTTACATTGTAACTGTAATACTTTACTTTTTAGAAGTGTTAACCTAAATAACAAACATATGAAAGCTTCCTAAAGGTAACAGTGTTTATTTGGGAATGGAGCATTGCAATTGGGAATAGACATGGCATATTAAACTATGAGTATATTCAGGGAGATAAAGGAAGACAGAAATGGGGAGGATTGCATATTGTTTTGACAGAATTTTTCTTGGCTACCAAGATCAGTCACAAGGGTGACATTAGTCCGAGGTTGGACAGGCAATTGCTGGGCAGCATTTCTTGCAGAAATATTTTTTGTTTAAGGTTGCGAAGACCTTTATGCAAGGTTGTGGGTTTTGTAAAGTCCTTTTCATTTTCAGGCATACAAGGATAAGACCCCTCTCTTCATGGCCTTCTTGGCTCTATTTGTCAGGGTCATCTTTAAAACGAGTGACTCCATTTTGTTCGGACAACTTTCACATTTCCCCTTGTGATCAAGAACTTTCTCTGAAAGCATCATTGATCAATCATTCTGTAATTAAGATTTGATGTCCCTTGATGCCAGCATGGACCTCTCCCAGTTTGCTGGTCTCGTCTCATCTTCTGGGGAGTGATTGGTGACTAGGAATCGATGTCAAAAGCATTTGAGCAACAAATGAGATTTGAAGGATGTGGCTCTCAGGCTAAGTCTCCCTGGAGTCCATTAATAAGTTCAATTTTGTCTGTTCTACAGTCTTTTGCTATCATTTGAAAGTGCTGGTTCAGTATTATCTTGTTAGGAGCTGCACCTCTGAAAAAATTTAACAAGTAACAGATACAAAGTTTAAAAAGGAGAAATACAAAGTAAGAGGAAATACAAATTAAGAGTAATATGAGATTTTCAGTTTGCATATGGTTTTCAGCCATAAACCTAGGTTTAAAGACAACTAATTGAAGAACTCAAACAGTTATTCAAGACAGTAGGGAATTAGGTGAGTCCTGGGGTAACCATGTGGCCTGCGTTCTTATGTTGGGTATAGGGGCCTCAACTTTTCTCAGAGGAGTTTGTTCAGGTATAGCATGTCATATTAGCAACAGCACAGACAATTTCTTATTTAACCAATGGATACTAAAGAATTTTGTAGGTTGGGTTCTGTGAAGTTATAAGCAGAAGGAATTGATCATAAAATTTGAATTATACCATTATTCTGCCAAGTAGAAAAGGTTGAATTAAGTGAGATGAAAGTCTTGTTATGATATAGAGTCTTGTTTCAATGTCTTGCAGAAAGTTATGCTGTGTAAAAACACCAACTTTTTCTCCTGGTTTGTGGTGTGAATGTCTCCGGTTACGATATTGGTAACGAGTTTGGTAAATTATTGTGTGATCCGAATATCAGCCCTGAGACCTGTTCCCTCTTTCATTTCCCTCTGGATCACCAACATGCTAATCTATGTTCACATCATTGAAACCACAGAAGCCAATACCAGTTTCACCGCTGTTGGTCCTGGATATTCACAAGATTATTGTCAAACTAGGCCATACATACAAGAATTTAATATGTATTTGGAGCTTGGATTATATTTCTGTTAAACTGAACTGCTCTATGGGACTTCTTTTATTCATTCCACAAATATATTTTGCACATGTTCCTTATTCTTGGTACTATTTAATGGGCTTGACGTACATCCATGATCTAAACAGATAAAACTCCCACAAGGATCATTTATAAATGTCATGGTGATTCACGATGTCCTGTTCGTGTTCCTCATGGCCTGGACCAGCATCAACATGGCGAGTCTCCTCTGCAGACACCAGTGGAGAGCCCAGCGTCTGCACAGCCCCAGCCTCTCTTCCCAGTCATCTCCTGAACACAGAGCCACCGACACCATCCTTCTGCTGCTCAATTGCTTTGTGTGCTTTTATTACTCAAACAACTTCATCACCCTTTATTTCTTTTATAAATCTGAGAAAAACTCAAGACTGGAGATGATCACTGGAATTATTTCATCATGCTACCCAACCATCTGCCCTTTTGTGCTCATGAAAAATAATAAAATTATTTCCTCATTTACCTCTTCATCTCTAAGACAAGAATGATCAGTTCTCAGGGAGCTTTCAATGGCTGACCTCAAACCCCATACTGTCTTCTGCAGCTGGGAAGTCTCCATGATGACTTATGTGGAGAAAAAGTCATGCAGTACTTGAACAATTGAATTGGGGCTAGTTTGAATTGAAGTGTATCATAAATTTAAAAAGCATTCAGGTTTTGAAGTCAATATAAATAACAGTATATAAATGTGATCTTAATAATTTTCACATTGCTGACAAGTTTAAATTATGACATTTTGGGTAAAACATGTGTATTATGTTGTATTATATTTACATATATATGCATATATAAATAAAATACATATATACACATGTAAGTATATATGTAAATATATATATATATATTCATTTATTTTTTTTTTTTGAGACAGAGTCTTGCTCTGTC
>NW_012115710.1:5935243-5943959 GCF_000951035.1 Colobus angolensis palliatus | reverse complement strand
GCCAGGATGGTCTCGATCTCCTGACCTCGTGATCCACCCGTCTCGGCCTCCCAAAGTGCTGGGATTACAGGCTTGAGCCACCGCACCCGGCCTACCAATTCATATTCTTAAGTGCC
The DNA here is from genome assembly GCF_000951035.1 of Colobus angolensis palliatus. Classification (NCBI taxonomy): domain Eukaryota; kingdom Metazoa; phylum Chordata; class Mammalia; order Primates; family Cercopithecidae; genus Colobus; species Colobus angolensis. The sequence goes on along the minus strand of NW_012115710.1, from coordinate 5,943,843 downwards.
CTAGAATAACAACTCACACAGCCACTGAAGAATCCCCATCATCCTATCTCAAGCATAGAGGAAACACATAGCATACGTAGCCACACAGCAAACACAGAAATGACTGTCAACAAAGTGGAAGAGTTTAGCTCACAGATTAAGTTATCTGAATATATGTATAATGAGTTATAAATAATAAATAATTGAGCCAGGTGAAGTAGTACATGCCTGTAATCCCACCTACTTGGGAGGCTGAGGCAGGAGTTTGAGCCCAGGAGTTTGAGTCCAGTCTGGGCAGCATTGCAAGATCCCATCCCCCAAATAATAAATAAATAAACAAACTAACTAATTAAGTAATCAATAATTGAATGAGAAAAGTTAGCTCATATTTCAGTATGTTCCATCTTAGTATATATACTTCTAGGCAACCACTTAGTGACAAAAATTCTGTAGAAATTCATCATTAAAGTTCATTATGTAAATAAATGTGAAGACTAGATAAGAACCACAGAACACAATGACATTGGGGAAAATGCCACAGTAATTCTTTGAAAAAAGAAATGCAGGCCGGGTGCGGTGGCTCATGCCTGTAATCCCAGCACTTTGGGAGACCGGGGTGGACAGATCACAAGTCAGGGGTTCGAGACCAGCCTGGCCAACATAGTGAAACCCCATCTCTACTAAAAATACAAAAACAATTAGCTGGGTGTGGTGGTGAGCACCTGTAGTCCCAGCTACTCGGGAGGCTGAGGCAGGAGAATGCTTTCAGAGAAACTTCTTGATCACAAGGGCAAATCTGAAAGTTGTCAGAACAAAGTGGAGTCACTTATGTTAAGGTAACCCTGACAAATAGAGCCAGGAAAGCCATGAAGAGAGGACTGTTATCCTTGTATGCCCAAAAATGAAAAAGACTCCACAAAAGCCACAACCTTGCATAAAGGTCTTCACAACCTTAAACAAAAAATATTTCTGCAAGGAATGCTGCCCAGCAACTGCTGGTCCAACCTCGGACTAATGTCACCCTTGTTGCTGATCTTTGCAGCCAAGGAAAATTCTGTCAAAAGAATATGTAATCCTCCCCATTTCTGTCTTCCTTTATCTCCCTGAATATACACATAGTTTAATATGGCATGTCTATTCCCAATGGCAATGCTCTATTCCCAAATAAACAGTGTTTACGACCGGGCGCAGGGGCTCCCGCCTGTAATCCCAGCACTTTGGGAGGCCGAGGTGGGCTGATCTCGAGGTCAAGAGACGGAGACCATCCTGGGCAACATGGTGAAACCCCATCTCTACTAATAATAAAAAATTAGGCCGGGCGCGGTGGCTCACGCCTGTAATCCCAGCACTTTGGGAGGCGGAGGCGGGTGGATCACAAGGTGAGGAGATCGGGATCATCCTGGCTAACAAGGTGAAACCCTGTCTCTACTAAAAACACAAAAATTAGCCGGGCGTGGTGGCGGGCGCCTGTAATCCTAGCTACTCAGGAGGCTGAGGCAGGAGAATGGCGTAAACCCGGGAGGTGGAGCTTGCAGTGAGCCGAGATCCTGCCACTGCGCTCCAACCTGGGCGAGAGAGCGAGACTCTGTCTCAAAAAAAAATAAAATAAAATAAAATAAAAATAAATAAAAAATAAAAAATTAGCTGGGCGTTGTGGTGCACGCCTGTAGTCCCAGCTACTCGGGAGGCTGAGGCACAAGAATTGCTTGAACCTGGGAGGCAGAGGTTGCAGTGAGCCCAGATCATGCCACTGCACTCCGGCCTAGCGAGAGAGCCAGCCTCAGTTTCAAAAAAAAAGAAAAAAAAAATTGTTTCCCTTAGGAAGCTTTCATATGTTTGTTAGTTAGGTTAAAACTTCTAATAATTAAAGTTATACAGTTACAGTGTAAAATTATTAGTATTAGCAACATAAACATTGGTGTAAAAATTATTATTACAGAAATTAAATTAAGTATGAAAGAGATTAAAGACTGTCCAAGCCAAGTCATTGAAGTCATAAATTTAAGCTATGACTAACAGGATGCCGAGCTTCTAGAGGGATTTGTTTTTAACAAGGGGAGGGCCCCGTTTCCCCTTCTGACACGCGCTTTGTCGTACTCCCTCCTTGCTAACCAAGAGGAGCAGAACACAGAGCAGCCTGGCGGTGCCCTAGCAACAAGCCTCCGTTTCTCCTTCCTGTACCCTGGGGCTCCTGAAACTCACCTGGTAAGCGCTCCAGAGAAGCAGCAAGTGGTGACTTCAGGGGAGGACGGGCCAAATGGGAGAATCCCCTTAGGTCGGTTTCTCTGGTTCTCAGCTTCTTTTGAATAATGCTCGCAGTGAAGGAAGGCTTTCTGAGAACTAAGGGAAGTAAGCTCTTAGGATTTCCGGTCGCCATGATGGTTGTGGGTGGTCCACAGGGTCAGTGCAAGCATCTGGGCAGTCTTTAATGTGGGCAGGAAAAAACACGATTACACTTACTTCTGCAGAGTTTATAATATCCTTGCCCATTATTTAAAATAAACTATCTAAGACATAGGTAATAATATATTTTAAATAAAGTTGAAGCAATATATGAAATTTCTCTGGAATTCATCCAGCCACTCTCGGCTGTTACCACTATCCAGAAACGTGTTAATCCCCCTGCATGATTTATATGTTTGGTTTGTATTTTAAATATTATTTTCTGTATATTTAAAAGTTGTATTTCGTTGGTATCCTGCTATGCATTCTCATGCAATTTGATTTTTAATCAATATTACTTTTTTTTTTTTTTTGAGATCGAGTCTCCCTCTGTCACCCAGGCTGTAGTGCAATGGCACAATCTCGGTTCACTGCAACCTCTGCCTCCCGGGTTCAAGCGATTCTCTTGCCTCAGCCTCCCGAGTAGCTGGGATTACAGGCGCATGCCATCACGCTCAGTTAATTTTTTGTATTTTTAGTAGAAACGGGGTTTCACCGTGTTGGCTGGGATGGTCTCCGTCTCTTGACCTCGAGATCAGCCTCCCAAAGTGCTGGGATTACAGGCGTGAGCCACTGTGCCCTGCCTTGGTTTCTAAATACTATTTTGAATACAAGGGAGCCAAGGATCTGTGGAGAAGTGGTTACTTCCAGGGCTGGGGCAGGGAATATACAAGATAACATTGGAATAAATTGTGACGCCAGAACATGAAGAAATATTCCAAAAAGGCTGGGGCATGTTGACTGAACACAGAAGACAAACATGCATGACCTCAACCTAATCATGAGAAAACGTCAAAGAAATCCAAATTCATAAACATTCTATAAAATAATTGACCGTGCTCAGCGAAAGTGTCACAATCACAAAAGACAAGGAAAAAATAAGAAATTGTCGCAGACTGGAGGAATCTAAGGACAGATAACAACTAAGTGCAATGTGAGATCCTCGCTTAGATCTTGGAGAAGAAAGCGGACATTTAGACAAATGTAGACAAAATTCAAATAAGGTCTGCACATTAGGTAATGGTATGATATGCTAACATCCATTTCCTGGTTAGATAATTGTATTACATATACTGTTATGTGTATAATTATTATATTACAGTTACATATACAGCTGTATATTATATATAATACAATAAATGTATATGTATGATATATAATATGATAAATGTACATATACAATTATTTTATATATAACAACTATTATATATAAATACAATTATATAAAGCTAACATTAGGATAAGGTGGTTGAGGATTTATACGAATCTTTGCTATTTTTTCACGTTTAAAATTATTTCAACATAAAAAAATTATATGGGTCATGTAGTTTTTTTGTACAGTTTAATTCTAGGCACCATAGTTTCTATTTTAATGGGTGTATTTTCTTCTTTCATGGAATTGGGATAGTCTGTAATATTAAAAAGCTATTCATTTTTGTATATTAAGATTCTTCTGGCCGGGCGCGGTAACTCATGCCTGTAATCCCAGCACTTGGGAACCCGAAGCAGGCAAATCACCTGAAGTCAGGAGTTTGAGACCAGCATGTCCAACATGGTGAAACCCCATCTCTACTAAAAATACAAGAAAAATCAGCCAGACTTGGTGACGCATATTTGCAATCCCAGCTACTTGGGAGGCTGAGGAGGAGAATCGCTAGAACCCAGGAAGCAGAGGTTGCAGTGAGCCAAGATTGCACCACTGCACTCTGGCCTGAGCAACAGAGGGAGACTCCGTCTCAAAAGAAAAAAAAAAGATTATTTCTCTAACTTACTGGTTTATCTTACTTTTGTAGCTTATTTCAGGTGATTTGTTGTGTTTGTCTGTAGGGTAAAATAACATGTCTGGTGAGTTACAGTTTAATGTCCTTCCGTTCAATCACCGTATTTCAAGTTTATTCCAATATTTTAACTTAAATAGGGAAGATCATACTTGGTATTTTCCTGACCTCCGCTGGAATGATTTCATAGCGTCCACATGAAGCACAAGGATAGCCTTTGGCCTGAGAGAGACGTATTATGCCGAGAATATGTGTAATCCTTTTTACTGAGGAATTGTGGGTGCAGTTTTTTCCCCCCCAAGAATGATTGTTAATTTTGGTCCATCATTTTCCTTTGATTGTTCTTTATCTCAAACAAACAAACAAACAAAACAAAACGTCCTGGTCTTCTCACCTATTTTCTTGTAGTACCTTTAAGCGATGCTCCGGTAATATCTTTCTCTTAATTATTATGGAATGCATGGGACTGTTCCATGTCTGATTATATGCAGAACGTGCTTTCTACAAGTGAGTTTTTGTAGTATTTCTGTACTGTCACACTAGGCCATTTCTCTATCTTCAAGGATCTCCCATCCACCCCTGCCTCTACCACATCTATCTCCTGCTCAGCCTCCATTCCAACTGCCCAGACCTTACAGCTCTTGTATTCAGACTACAGATAAATCACCGAGTATGAGGCTTTACTCACAGGAAGTTCCTCTTCTGGCCTTTCCTGACTTCTTTATGTTTTCTCACTCTGCACTTCCTCCCTGTTCCTCCGCCGTGCTCCACCCTGACTTCACCCAGTTTTGTCAGCCAGTGAGAAACGTTTGGATCTGTGAATTAAATCTGTCTCCTCGTTATTCTGAAAATGGAGTTTGCATGGACTTTTCCATTCACCTTATTGCTTTCATTGATACTCAGTAATAGGCAAGATAAACTTATTTCCCATTGCCTTGTTCATTTCAGAAGTACCAGGTAGAATTTTACCAACAAGGCTTCATACATATTCCCAGTAATTGTTGAGTGATTTAATTGTATATTGTCTTGCTATTACTTTGATCATATATCACATTATTTCTCATTTTTGAATACCTGGACTTATATAAATTTTATGTAATTCATGTTTGTATTTATCCAAGTTCTCAGAAACTACAACTGCTGAAATTGACCATAACTCTCCTAATACAGGTGTAATTAAAGTGAGAGATGCTTTTTAGCTCATGAAAAAAAAGACTGTAGATCAAGTCTCAGTAACTTGTAGTTAATCCTATAGAAAGCCAAAATAATGTATAGCTTCTTTAAATTCTTATAAGGAAAAAACTCCATTTTGTTTCTTGAAGTGAGGTATTGCTTTGTCACCCAGACTGGAATACAGTGACACTTTCACAGCTCACTGTGACCTTAAACTCTTGGGCTCAAGGGATCCTCTCACTTCAGCCTCCCGAGTGGCTGGGACTACTGGCGTAAACCACTGTGCCTAGCTTCATGAGAAAAAAATTAAATATATAATGGTACTAGGTAAAATAATACTAAATAAGAAATCATTTGAATGCATACTATATTAACTCTGGAATAACAATACTTAAATAAAAGAAAAGTGTTTGTTGTAACAAAGGGAAGCTTGTAGTTCAGAGGATAGCTAAATTAAATTTGTTGCAGGCTGTGAGAAACATAACAATTAAACATAAATACATGAAATATGTATATTTTTATTGAAAATTGCATAGAAATATTTGGTTTGTCTAGTTGGAATGTGTGAGTGATTATTATACATATAAATAAATATTCAGTTATTGCTGATAAATTCATTGGTGGTAAAATAAAACATTTGTATAGGGTTTTGGAATTCAAATCTTTAAAATCATTTCTCTGAATTCCCATTAGATGATTACTGCTACCAACAAAATTCTAGTAGGTAAACACAACCACCTTCTAAGAACTTGGAACTCTCAGGCCAGGTACGATGGCTCATGTCTGTAATCCCAGGACTTTGGGAGGCCCAGGCAGGCAGATCACCTGAGGTCCGGAGTTCCAAATCAGCCTGAGCAACATGGAGAAACTCCATCTCGACTAAAAATACAAAATTAGCAGGGTATGGTGGCACATGCCTGTAATCCCAGCTACTTGGAAGGCTGAGACAGGAGAATTGCTTGAACCTGAGATCATGCCATTGCACTCCAGCATAGCAATAAGAGAAAAACTCTGTCCAAAAAAAAAAAAAAAAAAAGAACTTAGAAATCTCCAATATTAAATGGCCAGTTGCCTCAGAATAAAAACAAGCCAAACTATTTCAGCCAAGGTGAACTCTGAATAATTAATTCAATTGTTTCATTTTCTTCTTCTTTTTTTTTTTTTTTTTTTTTTTTTTTTTTGAGGTGGAGTCTCGCTCTGTTGCCTGGGCTGGAGTGCAGTGGCCGGATCTCAGCTCACTGCAAGCTCCACCTTTCGGGTTCACGCCATTCTCCTGCCTCAGCCTCCCGAGTAGCTGGGACTACAGGTGCCCACCATCTCGCCCGGCTAGTTTTTTGTATTTTTTAGTAGAGACGGGGTTTCACCGTGTTAGCCAGGATGGTCTCGATCTGCTGACCTCATGATCCACTCGTCTCGGCCTCCCAAAGTGCTGGGATTACAGGCTTGAGCCACTGCGCCCAGCCTCATTTTCTTCTTAAAGAAGTTGTGAAGAACTTCAAAATGATATGACTGTAGAACAATAGTGAGATGTAAACAAAGAACAAAAACCACCACATAAGAAATTGTGAATTTCATTGAGCAGCTTTACTGTTCGTCTTAATATGGTGCTAACTAGGAGTTGGTTTTGCATTGCTCAGTAGCAGAGATATAATTATGGTTTGTTATCTGTGGTGATATAATATACAAATATACCCTCTCTAGCTTTGTCTACTGACATAATTAGGTGCATTGTCACTCCAGCAGCAAGAGCCTGATATATCTGCCTAGAATTCATGTTTTGATTTGTAAATCTCTAATAGTAATTGTGAAGAGCTCAACTCAGTATGGAAACTGATCTGGTCACATATTTTTCTTCAGCCTCTTAAATAAATGGCACAGAGTCTGAGGTCACACTATGCTGGACACACTGTAATTGCACAAACAAAACTGTAAGGCTTTGTTCCAAGATGGTATTAAGACTTGATCTATGGATAAGATCAACTTGTGGGTGATTCAGAGGTGCCCCCACTAGTTTCCTGCAACCAGAAATTGTAAACCTACTTGTGTGTTTAAAGATGCTTGAAACAATATTGCAGAGAGAGGATGATGAGACAGTGGAGGGCTGTATGATCCTGAGTGTTAAACACAATTTGATTTATTAAAATTAAGTTGCATTCCTTGGATACAAATAGTTTGTTTTAAAAAGTAGGCATAGTATTACCCTATTTTTTTGTTTTGTTTTGAAGACAGAGTCTCCGTCTGTCACTCAGGCTGGAGTGCAGAGGCGCAATCTCAGCTCACTGCAACCTCCGCCTCCTGGGTTCAAGCAATTCTCCTAGCTCAGCCTCCGGAGTAGCTGGGATTACAGGCGTGCGCCACCACGCCCAGCTAATTTTTGTATTTTTAGTAGAGATGGGTTTTTGCCATGTTGACCAGGCAAATCTGGAACTCCCGGGCTCAGGTAATCCACCTGCCTCAGCCTCCCAACGTGCTGGGATTACAAGCGTGAGCTGCCGCGCCCGGTCACCCTATTTTAATATATTTAATAAAACCGACTAGTTAAAAAGTTAAGATGGATTAATTGTGGGCGTTTGGATTTTGAGTGATTTATAATTCACTAATTTTCTGTTATCCAAAGCGTCTACAATGCTATTAATAATATGTATTTTTACTACTATATAAAAATCTTCAAAAATCACAATAAGATATCACTTTACATGTACCAGAATGGCCATTTTTAAAAGGCCTATAATAACAATTATATGTGAGGATATGGAGAAGCTGGCACCCTCCTACACTGCTGGTGGGAATGGAAATTGGCGCTTTGGAAAACAGTCTGGCAGTTCCTTGAAGGTTAAACGCAGAGTTACCATATGACCCAGCAACTCCATTCCTCAGCATGTACCCAAGAGAAGGAAATAATCTGTCCACACGGAAATTTGTACCTGAATATTCACAGCAGCATTTCTCATAAGAGCCCCAAAGTGGAACTCACCCAAATGTCTATCGTCTGCTGAATGGATAGAGAATATGTGGTGTCTCCATACGGGGGAATATTATTCAGCCATAAAAACAAAGGAGGTGCTGTTATGTGGTATAACACGGATGGACCTTGAAAACATTATGCGAAGTGAAAGGATCCATCACAAAGGACAATGTATTGTTTGATGCCTGTCTGAGTCACTTCGGGCTTCTTTAACAAAAGTATCATAGACCACGCGGCTTAAACAACAGGATTTATTTCTCACA
>NW_012115710.1:5929824-5932073 GCF_000951035.1 Colobus angolensis palliatus | reverse complement strand
GGAGGTGGGTGGATCACCTGAGGTCAGGAGTTCGAGACCAGCCTGGCCAACATGGTGAAACCCCATCTCTACTAAAAATGCACAAATTAGCCGGGCATGGTGGCAGGCACTTGTAATCCCACCTACTCGGGAGGCTGAGGCAGGAGAATCGCTTGAACCTGGGAGGTGGAAGTTGCAGTGAGCCAAGATCACGCCATCGCACTCCAGCCTGGGCAACAACAGTGAAGCTCTGTCTCAAAAAGAAAAAAAAGTCTGAAATGAGTGAGACATGGTCTGGCATGCATAAAAGACCACGGACTAGGATGAATTGTTTGCTTTGGGAACCCAGTGCTTCCTAGCTCTCGTGCTAAGTAATTTTAGCCTTCTATGATTAATCACCACAAGAATTTGTGATGAGAGTACTGTATCCTTGTTTTACAAGTTAGAAAGCTGATACTCGGAGAGGTTAAGCAACAGCTTTGACAGGTCTGTCACTGCTGAGTGATGTCTGTGAAAAGCACTGAATGCAGATTTCTCTGGTGTCCATCATCCTTGACACGCTCACCCTAAATAAAGAGATCCTACCTTCAAATAAGCTCAGTCCATCCAGGGTTGTGCAAATAACTTCATCAGGTTAACATTCCCTCCTGTTTAGGACCAATGAAGGATAGAAGAGTAGGTAGGGCCCTTCTTATGCTCCTACAGTTTACAAAAATACAGTATCCTTTCAGAAGCCAGTAGTGAGCATCGCCAAGTGTGACAGACTGTGATGAACATCAGGGATTGAGAATCAAAGGAGGCATGCCTCCTGAGATAAGGTCATTGTCTACTGTGTGGAAACAGAGATGCAGTTAATTCAGTAAAAATGTGCAGGAATGGCATTTTATTATAGGATGGGCATCAAAGAAGGTGCCTCTAAGAATAGGCATCTCTAAGGCATCTCTAAGGATGGCATCTCTAAGAATAGTATCTCTAAGGATGGCATCTCTATGGATGCACATGTCTAAGGATGGACATCTCTAAGGATGGCATCTCTATGGATGGACATCTCTAAGGATGGGCATCTCTAAGGATTGGACTACTTTTGCTACATCACAGTGAGAGGATTGTCCCACCATCGAGCTCCTCTGAATTGCTCACATTCCACCTCCATTTGTGTTTTCCCAGGGACCATGGATCCAGTAGGAATGTAGATGCATCAGAAGTCATAAGACAGCAGACAGTATTGACTGACGATAGCATACAGAAACTGCGAGACAGGACAACTGAAATTTCTTCTCAGGCTGAAGCCTATGTGACAGATGATACGTAAGGGACATCTATTGGTTGGGGAAAAATTAAAGATTTGGAATTTTGCTGCACTGGTTCACGTACATTCATAAGAAGCAAAGACGTGTAGGTTATTTGCATAAAAATTAGTATGTTACTTTTCTTCTTTGTTATCATAAGTTTTTATTTCAAAAGAGTTTCTATCTCATAAGATGTAGGAGAAAGAGGTCGGGGCCCAGTGACTCATATCTATAATCCTAGCGCACGAGAGGTGAGGGCAGGTGGATCACCTGAGGTCAAAAGTCAAACTGGGAATCTCGTCCTTTCCCTAAAATTCTTAGCAAGGTTATATAGGTCAACATACTTGTTGACCTATTATGAAACCAAAGTTTGTGGCAAATGCTAGATGTTGAGAATTGACTGACGTCTGCTTCCTAGGATGGAAAAAGCAGCATATAGTGGGAAACAGGCATCCAGTTAAATTTTACATGATGAGAGGTGAGATGGAGTCGTGCAGGCCTGAGGAAAGACTTCCCTAAGATAAAATATGGGGTCTATGGCTATTAACATAAAATCTTTGTGCACAGGCCATGCTATCATCAGACACCTACCTTATATTCATAGAAAAGTTCTGTTCTTGTTCTCCAGGGTATACAGGGAGTTACCCCCAGCTAAAATCTCCTATTTTTTCATCGATGGTGATGAGACATTATGGTTCCCTGCTTCTCCTGAGGATCAACCATCTGGGGAGGACATTCCCAGGTAAGAAAAGCTATTCTGGGCTGGGCGCGGTGGCTCACGCCTGTAATCTCAGCACTTTGGGAGGCCGAGGCGGGCGGATCACGAGGTCAGGAGATCGAAACCATCCTGGCTAACACGGTGAAACCCCGTCTCTACTAAAAAACAGTATGAAAAACTAGCCGGGCGAGGTGGCGGGCGCCTGTAGTCCCAGCTACTCGGGAGGCTGAGGCAGGAGAATGGCGTGAACCCGGGAGGCGGAG
>NW_012115710.1:5923686-5929604 GCF_000951035.1 Colobus angolensis palliatus | reverse complement strand
GGAGGCGGAGCTTGCAGTGAGCCGAGATCGCGCCACTGCACTCCAGCCTGGGCGACAGAGCGAGACTCCATCTCAAAAAAAAAAAAAAGAAAGAAAGAAAGAAAAGCTATTCCATTGGAAAACTATTGGACGCTGTGTCTTAATATCATAGAGGAACATGTGAATGAGAGGAATTTGGGTGTTTTTCATCGAACTCAGGGGAGAATGAATGAGCTTATGCAATACTAGCAAAGAATCCAGAAATTTTTGAAGCAAACCTTGGGCAATGACATTTTCTTCCATGGAGGTGTCTGGAGAACCTATACCCAAAAAGGCAATGAGCAATGCAATCAAAGACCAGTGGGTTATTGGTTGAGCTGTTACCCAACGCCTAAAACCAACCTCATTCTCTAGGAAACTGCCTGATGATGAGGCTGAAGGCCGCAGTGGAGTCCTGAGATTTAACACCGGGGAGGGGAGAATGGATCTCTTTGTAGCGTATGCCAATTTCCAAGGGTTGAATATCCCCATCGTGGCAGGTTTCAAACTACCAACGTGAAGCCCCTGGTGAAGGAGTTGGGAGGACACGTGCAGAAGTCTCTCATCCGACTTTCACCACACAGATACGATAGACATAAATAACCTCAAGGGCATAGACTGCTGGACAGTGTAGAAAAATGAGTGGAAATTGGTATGTTTTAGCATGTATTACTTTTGTTTTTATTTATTTAAATGTTAGCTTGTATCGTTTAATTTAGACTAATGGTTGTGTGGAACAACTTGGTTGCAAAGTCCCTGAAAATGGAACCGTCGGCTCTCAAGATCTGAGATGCGCTGTCTGCATTTCTGCGCTGGCTTCCTCCCACCTTCTAAACCCCTCCTCAGCAGGCAGACTCCAGCATGCACATGCACCAGGAGAGAGACTATAAAATGGCATGTTTACTCTTGCTGCTTTGCCTGTAGCTACCCGAATCCACAGCAAAATGTGTAGCCGCAAACAGCAACCAGTCTTAGGATGTCAGGCCAAGGGTCTCTCCATGCTTGACTTGCCTACACAACCCTTCTGAGAAAAGCGCTGTAAAGCCTTTCTCTTCATCCCGCTTCTCCAGGTACCTGTTCTTTTTAAACCTAATCCACGTGTCAATTTTTCTGCTGGTCTCTTTCACATTGAAATAAACAGACGCCTCGAGGAATAGATCAAAGGCAGAGAATTTGATGGAGTTGGTTGCCTTCCTCCAGAAGGGATCGCCTGTGTTAGGGCAGATTTCTCTCCAGGGGCCTGACGAACCACTGGCTCACGCTGTAGATCATGGAGCCCATGTTGGCTAATATTGGAATCACCTGTGAGTCTTTGAAAGCCCCGATGCTTTGGTGCCACCTCCAGACTTCTGATTCAATTGGTGTGGGCTGTGACCTGGGTATTGGGTGGTTTTTAAAGCTTCCCAGGTGTGGTCAAGTTTGGAATTAACTTGGAATATAAATGCATGCGTTTTGTGCATTGGTGAATTACTGCTTCAGTCTTTGATTCCAACATCATATGATACCAATTGGAGCAATCAATTTAAGCCAGAGAAGCTGGCTGTGTCCACGTTGAACATGAGCACAGCACAAAGAGAAGAGGGAGAGACGCCGAGATATATTTGGCTCTAGGGAGCACCTTAGCTCTATTATTTATAAATCTGGATAAAGATCTCTTCATTCAAAATGTCTTCTATTTTTTGATAGTCTAGATCCGTCCCAAGAGAACTTTCTGTGATGACAGGAGTGTTCTGTTCTCTGCTACACAGTGTTGTCGCCATGAGTGACATGTAGGTGTTCGAGAAGTTGAAATGTGGATGGTGCAACTGAGAAACCAAAGTTTACCTAAGTTTAATTCATACAAATTTAAACCACACATCTGGGTAGTGGCTACTCTACTGGACAGTGCAGCTCTAGTTTTTAATAACATCGTCTTCATCTTCATCAACTAATTCTTGATATTTTTCATCTTTTTGTGGCATGGGGATCCCAACCTCCAGTGTATCAGAACAGCAGGAATCTTCAGAGGGACAAGAATCAGGTAATGGACTAATAGGGAGAGGATTGAAGGGCATATGGATTGATGGAAATGTTCTGTTATTTTATGTGGAGAAGACAATTTAGGGTCTTTTGTGCAGTGAAGAGATCAGGAGTGATTTTCCTTACCTTGGCCACAGTGCACTGTGCAGTTTAAATGGGGACATGTAAGCCTCTCACCGCTGGGGCACGGAAATGCTCAGGGGAACCGGGGATGGTCCTGGTGGCTGGGGACAGCAGCAGGGACTAGGAAGGATGCACGCTGTTTCACCTTGCGAAAAGGTCGATCCTTTTCTGACCTGGACTTGCCTCACCAGCAGAAGGTGTCATCTGCTACCTGGGGCCAGTAGAAATGTAGGTGCATTGGTTCCAGTCCTCAGCAAACGGTGCCTCCTACCAAAGCTGTCCAGCCCAGAAAGCCCTGTGGAATTTGGGGTATACTTTTAGTCACGACAGAGAATATTCTTGTGCCTTTCCTTGTCTAGATTCAAAGAAGCAGAACTGCATATTCTGGTCACTCTCTGTTCTTATTTGATATCTGTATTCCCAACAGCATCTGTGTAATTCAGCCTCCAGGAGTCCTTCAGGCCATGCCTCTTCCAACTCTTTACCTCTTACATGTCTAGTATTTTCTTTTCAGGAGATATTTGCTCAGAAGAGAATCAAATAGTTTCCTCTTATGCTGCTAAACTCGGTTTTGAGGTTGAACAAGGTTACACAAATCATCAGTTTCTGGGGCCTGAAGGAAATGTGGATGTTGAGTTGATTGATAAGAGCACAAACACATACAGGTAAGAACGGAAGATGCTGATGATTTGAAAACTGCTCTGAGATAAAGGAAGTGTGTAGGCCTGGTGTGGTGACTCAGCACTTTGGGAGGCCGAGGAGGGTGGACCATGAGGTCAGGAGTTCGATACCAGCATGGCCAACATGATGAAATCCTGTCTCTACTAAAAATACAAAAATTAACCAAGCGTGGTAGCACCCGCCTGCAGTCCCAGCTAATCAGGAGGCTGAGAAAGGAGAATTGCTTGAACCCAGGAGTCAGAGGTTACAGTGAGATGAGACCTTACCACGGCACTGCAGCCTAGGTGACAGAGCGAGAATTCATCTCAAAAATAATTAAATAATATAAAAATAAAAATGGAAGCGTATCGGCTCCGTCCCTTATGATAGCTGACATTTCATCAATAATATGTTTATTCCGTGCGCCGCAAAATTGATATTTTAATGTCAACATATATAGAATGCAGAGAAATTGGGGCCCAGAGAGGTTAATGAACTCCCCAGCGTTTTCTAATGCAGTGAAAGTCGCAGATGGGTTCTGAACCTCACCTCACTTCAAATCCCACCTCCCTCTGCACATCGCTGCGTAAATCCAGTTCCTGGGGTTCTCCCGTCATGACATCACTCTGGCTCCTTTCAGCCTTCGGTTCCCCACTGCTGGCTGGTATCTGTGGTCAGCCACCGGCCTCGGCTTCGTGGTAAGGGATGCGGTCACGGTGACGATTGTGTTTGGTTCCTGGAGTCAGCACCTGGGCCTGGACCTGCAGCACCATGAACAGTGGCTGGTGGCTGGCCCCTTGTTTGCCATCACTGCAGAGCCAGAGGAGGCTGTGGCCGAAATCCACCTCCCCCACTTCATCTCCCTCCAAGGTAATGCGGGGTGAGCGGAGGCTGTGGGGGCTGCCGGGGTGCGTGCTGTCTCACTGCTGTTGCGGTTCTCCTGCGGCAGGTGAGGTGGACGTCTCCTGGTTCCTGGTGGCCCATTTTAAGGATGAAGGGATGGCCCTGGAGCAGCCAAGCCGGGTGGAGCCTTTCTATGCTGTCCTGGAAAACCCCAGCTTCTCTCTGATGGGCATCCTGCTGCGGATCGCCAGGGGGACTCGCCTCTCCATCCCCATCACCTCCAACACGTTGCTCTATTTTCACCCCCACCCTGAAGACGTTAAGTTCCACTTGTACCTTGTCCCCAGCGACGCCTTGCTGACGAAGGTAAGCTGAGCGATTTAGGAGACCAGAGAAGATGACAATGATATTTCCAGGTTATCCCCTCGGCCCCTCCAGTGGAACAGAAAGGGCAAGACACAGTTTTCATGGAGAGAACATGGATCACCCCCCCGAGGGTCACCTATAGGTGCTGAATATTGAGCCACATGCAAGAATCCCCGTCGAAATTCAGGACTACTGGGAAGGAACCTTCCTCTTCTGGCTCTCAAGGAGGAGATGGTTAGAAGAAGTAATATGCAGAGATTCTCTCACCAAATTTTATTTTATTTTATTTTGTTTCTGAGACAGGGTCTTGCTCTGTCACCCAAGCTGGAATGCAGTGGCACAATCTCAGTTCACTACAACCTCCGCCTCCTCCTGGGTTCAAGCAATTCTCCTGTCTCAACCTCCTGAGTAGCTGGGATTACAGGCACGTGCCACGACGCCCAGCTAATTTTTTGTATTTTTAGTAGGGACAGGTTTCACTATCTGGGCCAGGCTGGTCTTAAACTCCTGACCTTAAGTGATCCTCCTGCCTCAGCCTCCCAAAATGCTGAGATTACAGACACAAGCCACCGTGCCCAGCCTCTCACCAAATTTTAGACGGATAATATCTGAATGACAGTCTCACACTCGCTCACATCTCTGAGGTACTCCTTCCATTCAGTGGCATCTCCCTCTAGTGCATTTACAAAAGGCTGATGGTCCCACACCCTCTGTTTGGTTAGGGATGAAGCACATGTTCTGGTTTCTGCAGCTCCATAGCTGCTGTGTTTCTGAATAAAATGCTGCTTCTGTGCCTCCAGCCTTGGTGCGAAGATTATGCCAGGAAGATTTCATTAAACTTGACTGTCCTGGCGCCTCACACCTTTGGATCCCAATCACAAGAGGCAGGAGCATGCCTGGCTGTATTTAAGGTGGTAATTCTGGGTAATTTAAATACAAGAGAAAATTGGCTGTGCGCGACGGATCTCGCCTGTAATCCCAGCACTTTGGGAGGCCCAGGTGGGAGGATCACCTGAGGTCGGGAGTTTGAGACCAGCCTGGCCAACATGGTGAAACCCCATCTCTACTAAAAATACAAAAATTAGTCGGGCGTGGTGGCGTCTGTGGTTGGCAGGGTTTTTTAAAGCAGTTTGAAAATACAACTCCATTCTCTTCTGGCTCATAAGGTTCCTGCTGAGATGTCGACTGTTAATCGAATGGAGTTTCCTTTCTAGGTGACTAGATGCTTTTCTCTTTCTGATTTTCAGATATTTCCCTTCACTTGGTGTTAGACAGTCTGATGACTCCATATCGTGGTGAAGTTCATGTTGCAGGGTATTTTAGTGGTGATGATTTGGGCCTCCTGTATTCAGATCTTTCAATATCTTGCTAGGCTAGGAAAATGTTTGCCAATTATTTTCTTAGATTCTAAATTTTTCCCTTTTTCTTCTCCCTTGGAAATACTGATGATTCATAAGTTTCGTTGCTTTATGTAGCCCCATACTTCTTTTTTATTTATTATTTTATTTTAGTCTGACTGGGTTAATTAAAAAGACTTCAGGTTCTCTCCTCTGCTTGGTGTAGTCTATGATTAAAACTTTCCACTGTATTTTGTAATTTTTTCAATGAAAAATGAAATGTTGAATTTTTCAACATCTCTAGATGTTAATTTTTTTAAGATATCTGTCTCCTTGGTAAATCTCTAGTTCACATCCTGAATGAATTTTCAGATTTCGTTGTATTGGCTTTCAGATTTATCTTGCATCTCTTCTTGAGCTTCTTTAAGTTCCATCTTTTGAATTATTTATCTGGCCCTTTACAAATTTCATTTTGGTTAGGATCCATTGGTAGAGAATTACTATGTTCCTTTGGGGGTGTCATAACACCCTGATCTTTTTTTTTTTTTTTTT